>NW_012102343.1:300713-316166 GCF_000951045.1 Mandrillus leucophaeus
GCCTCGGCCTCCCAAAGTGCTGGGATTACAGGCGTGAGCCACCGCGCCCGGCAGAAGCTGGGTGGTTTTTCATGCTATGCAACCTGGAACTGGGGAACAGAGTAGCTTAGGTACTAACATCAAACAAGATAGAAGTGGAGAGTATTATTGAAGAATACTGAAAACAACCCTTTACATAACAGGATGGAGGGACAAGGGGGAGCCCAGGTCCCTGTGAGGTCACTCTGGTCTATAGATCCTTTCTTTTGTAGGTTTTGGTGCCTGGGACCATATCTGCAACATGAGATACAGAGCCTTTCGGCGAATGCAGGTGCCCCTTTATCTTTTTCAATTTTGTCAAGATGTTTTGGTCTGTCTTGTGTTAAGCTATCGGAGTCCACTTTCTTCAAGTGTTCTGTGAATGTAAGAGGAATCAGACAAGGTTCACAGTCTGACGAAGTGGGAAGAAGCATTCCCAGAATCTTCTAATTTTATATTTTCCTGCCAGAGGGGCTGACAATTGTGATTTTTCTGCTCTGTCACTTGGGAAAGCAATATTGTTTCTGATTGGAATGATGTTTCCTTCTTGGTTTTAATGCAAACTTTCCTTTTGTGTTTCCAGGTGTGGGACGCCTGCTCAGAGGCCCTGATAATGTTTGATAAGGATAATTTAGATGATATGGGCTATATCGTGGAGAATGATGTCATCATGCATGCTCTCACTAAGCAGCTGGAGGCTGTGTCTGGTGAGGCCCCCATCTTCCATCTTGCATTCATTGGGAAGTGAACTGCTTAGGACTTACTGGAAGAAAGGATCTCTTTTACAATATTCAGTGTCCACCATAAAGAAATCCTCTGATGGCCGGGTGTGGTGGCTCACGCCTGTAATCCCAGCACTTTGGGAGGCTAAAGCGGGCGGATCACAAAGTCAGGAGATCAAGACCATCCTGGCTAACATGGTGAAACTCCATCTCTACTAAAAATACAAAACAAAAATTAGCCGGGCGCGGTGGCAGGTGCCTGTAGACCCAGCTACTCGGGAGGCTGAGGCAGGAGAATGGCATGAACCAGGAGGTGGAGCTTGCAGTGAGCCAAGATTATGCCACTGCACTCCAGCCTGGGCGACAGAGCAAGACTCCATCTCAAAAAAAGGAATTCTCTGATGATTATTTCACAGTGCTGGGTACTTAGGAATTGCTGGGTCATATAATAATTCTATGTTTAATATTTTCAGAAGCTGCCAAACTTTTCTAAAGAGGCTATGCAATTTCACTTTCCCACCAGTATATAAGGGTTCCAATTTCTCTACATCCTCACCAACACTTATTTTCCTTCTTTTAAAAAAAAAACTGTAGCCATCCTGTTGAGAGTGAAGTGGTATCTCATGGTAGTTGTGGTTGCGTTTCCTTAATAACTAATGATGCCAAGTATCTTTTCATGTCCTTACTGGCCATTTGTGTATCCACTTTGGAGAAATGTCTGTTCAAAATCTTTTGCCTGTTTTTTTTTTTTTTTTTGAGACGGAGTCTCGTTCTGTTGCCCAGGCCAGAGTGAAGTGGCACGATCTCCGCTCACTGCAAGCTCCGCCCCCCTGGTTCATTCTCATGCTATTCTCCTGCCTCAGTCTCCTGAGTAGCTGGGACTACAGGCGCCCGCCACCACGCCCGGCTAATTTTTTTGAAGTTTTAGTAGAGACGGGGTTTCACAGTGTTCACCAGGATGGTCTCGATCTCCTGACCTCGTGATCCACCAGCCTTGGCCTCCCAAAGTGCTGGGATTACAGGCATGAGCCACTGTGCCCAGCCTTGCCTGTTTTTAAATTGGATTATTTCTCTTTTTGAGTTATAGGAGTTCTTTATATATTCTGAATATAAATTTATCAGTTAGGCGATTTGCAAATATCTTAGTGTTCTAGAGAGAGAAAAATTGGAAGCAACTTAAATGCTTTTTGATATTGAATAGTAGTTCATGTAATGAACCACGATGTACCTTTTAAAGATAATTTGGATCTAAAATTTAATAACTCAGAAATTTGTTCCATAATATATTGGGTCATATGATCACACTTGTGTGTGTATGTACATGCATAGGAAATTGTCTGGAAAGCTATACACCAAAGCTGTAACTGCAGTTGTCTCTGAGTAGTTTCATTAAGGGTGATTTTTCCCCACTTTAACCTTTCTTTGTTGTCCAAACTTTTACAGCGAGCTTACTATTATTATTTAAATTTTTTTGTTGAGGGTATGACTGACTGACATACAAAAAGCTGTAAATGATGTATACAGTCTGATATTTTTGGAGATAGTGTTTTGTTTTGTTTTGAGACAAGGTCTTGCTTTGTTTTCCCTGGCTGGGGTGCAGTGGCTCAAGCAATCCTCTCACCTCAGCCTCCTGACTAACTGGGACTAAAGGTGAGCACCATCATGCCTGGTTAATTTTTTGTAAAGATGGGGTTTTACCATGTTGCCCAGGCTGGTCGTGAACTCCTGGGCTCAAGTGATCCTCCTGCCTCAGCCTCCCTAAGTGCTGGGATTACAAGCATGAGCCACCCGTGTCTGGCTATAGAGCATATTGTTTTTATGACCAGAAAAATGAAATGGTTTCCAGCTGGAAGAAAATATTTTGTAGTCTAGGATTTGTTTCAGCCTATGGTATTCCCAGCTTGTCTACTGTAAAAGCGCACACGGGCTCATTTAGGCGCAGAGTGAAAATGGAGGCGCAGAAGCATGTGGACAGTAAGAAAGAGTGCCTCTGACGGAGTTCACTGAGAACTTCAGTGTCTTTTTTTGACATTGAGTTATCTCTGTGGCTTCTGTCATTTATTAGCTCAGACCATAGCATTAATTACTGATTTTTTTTTTTTTTTTTTAATCTTAAATGACAAGACACTGCTGTCCTGGGACCTTGCTTTAGGTTTAGTTATGGCTTTTTCCTCAGCCTATGTGGCCCGCCTTTCTAATTTTTTTTTCTCTCTTTTGAACTCCCCAGACCGAGTGACGGTTCTCTACAGGAGCAAAGCCATTCGCTATACCTGGCCTTGTCCATTTCCTATGGCAGACTCCAGCCCTTGGGTTCATATTACCCTAGGTGATGGCAGCACCTTCCAGACCAAATTGTTGGTAGTTGAAGATTCTTACTTTGCTAGGGGTCTCATATATCTACATCTTATCCTAGATTCTAGGGACTCTGGTTTTAGATCTAAGCTATAGTTTAATTTTAGGCAAAGCTTTTGGTTATAAGGACTGGTACCCATTCAGGCCAGCTCAAGTTGAGATGGTCTCATCCTAAATTCTGTACAGGAAGCAATCTCATGGGCCGTCTTAGGTCATGAAATAACAGATAGCTGGGCCTCACAGGGCAGGCACCACAGTGTAGGGAATGGAGGCTGTTCTTTCCCTCTGAGGAGTCTGTGGTCATTGATCTCTTGCCTCTCATTTTTCTCCTTTCTGCTCACAAGCTTCCCTTTTTGCATGGCAGCCATTCCTAACCCTACATCAGAACTATTCAGCTCCAGTGTGTGCCCCATACTGAAACTTTCCTTATTGCTGTCTAGTTCAAATATCAGGAGGGCCTGGCTGAGTTTAACTCATGGCTGGCACCTTTTGAGTCATGTCTAGCTTTGGCTTTGTTGGCTGAGGCTGAGGTGACACAGTGCAGGGGCTCCGCCTCTAGGGGCTCTGAGTGAAGCAGGCCTGATGGAATTATCCTGCCACAGAATGGGCTCACCAACAATCAGAGCTGGAGGAAACTTTAGGGGGCAGAGAAAAACTTCTGAAGCAGTTTAAGAAGAGGCTGTAAGACTTAGCAGGCTCGTGTGTCCATGCAGATAGGTGCAGATGGTCACAACTCTGGAGTACGGCAGGCTGCTGGAATCCAGAATGTGAGCTGGAACTATGACCAGTCTGCTGTTGTGGCTACTCTGCATTTATCAGAGGTAAGATGCTGAGCTGCCATCTGGGGACTCTATTCATAGGCACTAGGTACTTCGCAGAGAAACTTTTGTCCTCTCTGTTGCAGGCCACAGAAAACAACGTAGCCTGGCAGAGATTTCTTCCCTCTGGGCCTATTGCTCTGCTCCCGGTAAGAGGTCCTTCTGGCCAGTCTGCCCACATGCATGCAGCCTTTCCTCTTCCCCTTCTCTCAGCCTTTTTCTGGTTTCAAGGGAATTTGTCCAGGCTGGTTGTAAGTTCCCTTCTTACCTTTTTATGCTTGAGAGTTCCCAAGTGCAGAAGAATCTTAGCCCTTGGTATTGGTGTTCTTTTGACACAGCTTTCAGACACCTTGAGTTCCTTGGTTTGGTCTACGTCCCATGAACATGCAGCACAGCTAGTTAGCATGGATGAGGAAAAATTTGTGGATGCCGTTAACTCTGCCTTTGTGAGTATCAATATACCCAGCTAATGATGTGTTGCAGGAGGACATACAGAAAGATGTGTTTTTGTTTTTTTTTTAAAAAAACAGAGTCTTGCCAGGCTGGAGTGCAGTGGCGCGATCTTGGCTCACTGTGCAATCTCTGCCTCCCGGGTTCAAGTGATTCTCCTGCCTCAGCCTCCCGAGTAGCTGGGACTACAGCCATGTGCCACCATGCCTGGCTAATTTTTGTATTTTTAGTAGAGATGGGGTTTCACCATGTTGGCCAGGCTGGTCTCAAACTCCTGACCTCAAGTGATCTGCCTGCCTTGGCCTCCCAAAGTGCTGGGATTACAGGCGTGAGCCACCATGCCCAGCCAGAAAGGTGGTTTTGAGTCAGGAAAAAGGAGTAACCAGTCAGCTGTCCCTTTGTACTTTGTAACTATAATGCTTGGTCTGGATTATGTGGAGGAGGGCATACAGGGAAATGCAAAACAATAGAAATAATAAATAATAACCTTTTGAGGGTTGTGGGCTGCTGTTAGGCTGACTGAAACAGCTGCCTGGGTGGTGGTTAGCATTGGCCTTTTTTTGAAGCTGTAACACTTGCATCACTTGGAACAGTTCTGCTAGGTTCCAGCTACCTGAACCTTTCAAGCCTAATTCATTGGAAGTATTCCTAGGGAAAGGCTGAGCGAATATCAGCATGGGGCTTAAGAGTAAGCTTAGTAGGTGGGTTCAATACTGGTTCTACCTGTTCATTTCCTGAAAAATATAAATAGTATCACTAACTTCTCAGGATTGAATGAAGACTTTCAAAATGACAGAACTTTTGTAAAATGCATGGAACATCTTTAGTACATTGTAGGTGCTCAACAAATACTAATAACTATTCTGGAGTAGACACAGCCTTTGGATATTAGGGGTACCAGTATTACTTTTGGAGCCTAAATGACACTCAAAGCCTGCCACCTTCACACCAAAGAACTAGACTCCACTGCTCTGTAGTAGCAACAATAATGAAAGGAACATAATGAAGTGGATTCTGAGATAAATGGTGAACACTACCCCACTCTGGGCCATTTAGTATATATTCCTGGCACAGGTCTAGGACCTCTGCAGTGCAGTCATTCACCATTAATTGTCCTTTCTATGTAGCAGGCTCTGGAGATACTGAGAACAGTCTCTGCTTTCAGGAAGTTCATAGTCAGGCGAGGAAGACCGTAAATGACAATCTTCGTACAGTGATAGAAGTATGCATAGGATGCTGGGGAAGCATACAGGAGGAAACACAGAGAAAGACTGGAGGGGTTAAAAAGAAGCGACATCTTCTGGATGCTCTGAGGTGTTATCTTAATGAAATAGAGACGGGCATTCTAAGCAGAGGAGAGTCGTGGAGGTAGAAGGATACTGTGTGATGAGCTATACTGTGGCCGGTGTATGGTTATTGAGGGTGGGGACTAGTGAAAGGTGAAGCTCAGCAGTAGGCAGGGGCCAGCTCATGTGCAGTTTGGCTTGATCTTAAAACCTGTGGGGAGCGATGAGAAGTTGAGCTGTGCACTTGAGGGGCTTATCACTTGTCAAGATCAGTGTAGGCAAGGTGGGTAGCATTAGCCTAAGCTTTGGTTACAAACAAGGTTTCTTTGTTGAATTTTTAATTCCCTGCTACTCAAATTTCACCTTGTGTGTCTTGTGGCTGGTGCTGCTCAGTGGAGTGATGCTGACCACACGGACTTCATCGACACAGCTGGTGCCATGCTGCAATATGCTGTCGGTCTTCTGAAGCCCACGAAGGTCTCGGCTCGCCAGCTGCCCCCAAGCGTAGCCAGGGTGGATGCCAAAAGCCGAGTTCTGTTTCCTCTTGGGTTGGGACATGCTGCTGAGTACGTCAGGCCTCGGGTGGCGCTCATTGGGTAAGATGATAACAGAGCAGGGCCACTCCCTTCTCACCTTGCTGCCAGACGTCACACCTGAACTCTGCTTTATTCTTAGGGACGCAGCCCACAGAGTCCATCCGCTTGCAGGACAAGGTGTCAACATGGGCTTTGGGGATATCTCCAGCTTGGCCCATCACCTCAGTACGGCAGCCTTCAATGGGAAGGACTTAGGTAAGGATTCAGGTACTGTGGAGAAGTATCCAGAGGTCATATAGTTAGGCAAAATCAGGGCCCACAGTAGCAAGAGGGAGTGGACATAAAATATATATGGTGGCTTGCTAGGAGAGGGAAGAAAACCTTATTATTGGATGAGGGATTTAATCTTTCCTCTGCCTTTCAGGTTCCATGAGCCACCTCACAGGTTATGAAACGGAAAGACAGCGTCACAACACTGCTCTTCTGGCTGCTACAGACTTACTAAAAAGGCTCTATTCTACCAGTGCCGCCCCGCTTGTGTTGCTCAGGACATGGGGCTTGCAGGCCACAAATGCAGTGTCTCCACTCAAAGTAAGAGGTTGCTCAGAGGAATGACTTTGCAAACAGCTCTCAATTTCTTTCTTTTTTTTTTTTTTTTGAGACAGAGTCTTGCTGTTATCGCCGAGGCTGGAGTTCAGTGGCACAATTTCTGCAGCCTCTGCCTCCCAGGTTCAAGTGATTATCCTGCTTCAGCCTCCCAAGTGGCTGGGATTACAGGCACCTGCCACCACACCCGACTAATTTTTAAATTTTTAGTAGAGATGGGGTTTCACCATGTTGGCCAAGCTGGTCTTGAACTCCTGACCTGTGATCCGCCTGCCTCGGCCTCCCAAAGTGCTGGGATTACAGGCATGAGCCACTGCGGCTGGCTCACAGCTCTTAATTTCTTTGAATTAATTTTCTTGGCTGTAAAATTATTATCTTTATGTGTCTGCCTTCTCAAGGGTTACGAGCAGAAGAGTACTTGCTAGGCTTTTAGGTGTTACAGCCCACATCTAAGTAGTAACTTTATGTATAAGAAGGACTTAAGAATAGTGAATAGGGAGTGTTGTGGCACATGCCTGTAGTCCTAGCTATTCAGGACACTCAGGCAAGAGGATCATTTAAGCCCAGGAGTTTGAGGCTACAGTGAGCTACGATCACATCACTGTACTCAGACTGGGTGACAGAGTAAGACCAGTCTCTTGGAAAAAAAAATAATAATAATGAATAGGGATTTCTAATGATGAAGATGTTTAAGCTGCTTTCGCTGCTTGGCTGGTTTCATCCTGAAAACTTTCATTTAAAGATATGTTTTTTCTGTTGGGTGCAGTGGCTCATGCCTGT
Source organism: Mandrillus leucophaeus (assembly GCF_000951045.1). NCBI lineage: Eukaryota > Metazoa > Chordata > Mammalia > Primates > Cercopithecidae > Mandrillus > Mandrillus leucophaeus. Next base: position 308,282 of record NW_012102343.1, read on the forward strand.
AATCCCACCACTTTAGGAGGCTGGGGAGGGAGGAGTGCTTGAGTCCAGGAGTTTGAGGCTGCAGTGAGCTATGATCACACTACTGCACTCCAGCCCAGTCAACACAGTGAGACCCTGTCTCCAAAACATGTGTTTATAGATACGTATATATTCCTTTTTTTAGCTGAAATAAAACAGGGACTCTTGGGAAGAATATCTACATGATTATTATCTACAATAATAATTCTGTAGAGAATTATCTACAATAATTATTTTCTTCACCTGACAGTGTTAAGAGTTTCACTCACTTATATTTTTTCTCCAGGAACAGATTATGGCCTTTGCAAGCAAATGAGTACTCCTCTCCTAAAGATTATGTTGATGAAAAAGAACGTCCTCCCCCAAGACCCATCATACATATATTCAAGATCTTATTTAATTTAATAAACTTACTTTACATTATAATTCTCTTTTTCTTCTTTGCTTAATGGGCCTGTGGCACCCAAATAATGAATGATAATTTGCTGTGAGGAGCGTACATTAGCCAGACCAAAGGAAAAAACTTTGAAGGAAGACTTACAATGTGGTTGAAAAGAGCTTTTTATTACTAAAAAACCCACAAGGTGCTGTCACACTCATTTCCAATTGTTAACAATCATTTCTAAAGAGAAAATTTACAGTTTTTTTGTTTTTGTTTTAGTGTTGGTCTTAAATTTATACAGTTGTTTTTTGATAGAGGTAAGAATTAGAAATAGTTGATGCATTTTTGTTAGAATTGCTGTTTAAAAGTTAACATCAGAATGCAAATTAAATATAAATTGCTTTAACCTTTGTTACAGGTACACTGGACTTTCTGAAAGGAAAACCAGGTCTCATTAATGCTAGTTATTACTTTATCACAGCACCAGATTTCCATTTTATTTATGGTTCCTCTCTGGGACACCACTGTCTGTTTAATAAAACAACAAATAATTCATTGCACAGATCCGAAGACCTCAGGAACCAGATCACAAGGGAAACCGATTAGCAGCAGAATTTGTTCGTGTTTGGTGGCAGACTGGTGGCCAACTGGAGGGAAGGGAGTTTTACTGTGGGTTTTTGAAGAGGTCTCTTCACAAGACCAGAGATGCCTCTTGAAGACATTTTTAGGTTGTGGATTTGCTTACTCTGAAGAACATCTTGCCCAAAAGTCTGATTTGAGATGAAATGAGGGGAAACAGTCTGCTTTTGAACCAAGTAAGGTATTATTGGGAATAATTTTTAGAGCCATGGGAAATCTATTCTTATAGGGGCGCTTTTCAGGCAAATGCAGAAAATTTAAAAGATTCTAGAACCAAAAAGTGACAATGTCGCAACCTTCCTGGAATCTCAGGAAAAAGAATTAAAGATGGCAGCTGCTGTGAAAAGCTGTGTGACTACTGGCGGAGACTGCAGGGACAAGGTCATCTTTCACAACAAATGGAAAAGTGGCCTAGATGAGGAGGACACAGACTCTCCAGAAGTTATGCAAACAAAATCAGGCAAGACGAAGAATTTTAAGGCACACCTCCATTGGCCCACAGAGTGTTCTTCATTTGACAATGATGTTAAACAGCATCTGTCATGTACCAGGCCATGTCCTAAGTATTTTAAATATATTAACACATCTACAAAGAGGAAACTATTAGAATCTGTAGGACCTCTTAAGAAGCCCAAAGGGTCTACTGCAGGCAGGATGAGCCTTACAGAAAAAAAATAAAAATTCTCATTCCAAATTGCTCCTAAAATGGACAAATTGGTTACTTCTCCAGAAGGTCTAATCAAGGTTAACAAAATAGATATAGGTAAGTTTCTGGAGTTAGAATGCATCTACCCTAGAGTTCGGAGGTATTCGGGATGACCAAAGGAGTCTGTTGGATGGTATTTGTGCTATACAAAATGGCCCCCGCCATGATTAAAGACCAGAGACTTACATCTCTGCATTTGTCAAGCTGGAACAGTCTTTAGTGAAGGAAGCTTACCGCTTGTAAAATACTGGTTTCTACTGGAGGAAACATGGACAACATTAGTATTCTGTGACTGGTCTGGCACCCTACTTTTATTGACAAAAGATTGGAAGGGGTTTGAAAGTCATGTCACTTAATAAAGAACTTGGGAGGAGCTTTCCTCAAAAGATCCAAAGATTCTGGAAGGAGAGATTAGAGCAGAACTAAGACCACTTAGAAGACAGACAGATTTTAGCTCAATATAAGGAATTTTTTTTAACATCGGTGCAGTTCCAAATGGAATAAGCTGCTTGAACATGCCTTAGCAGAAGCTGAATGACAACCTGTTAGGAATTCTAGGGAATTCTGTACTGAGTACAACCTTGGCTTATTTCTTTGGACTGTTTCCAACTCAAGATTCTGTTATTTCATTATAAGCATTTTGAGGAAGGCAGTTGGTATAAAGGTGACCTTAGTAATAAAAGTCAGTGTGAAGTCTAAAGAAATTCCACAATGAATTTAAAGACAAGAATTTTAGGGACAAGGAAACAAATTTGTCTAGTAACTTGCACATAGCAGATGGTAAATATTTATTGACTCAATGGAGTTAAAAATAAGGTTTCGGCCAGGCATGGTGGCTCATGCCTGTAATCCCAGCACTTGGGGAGGCCGAGGCAGGTGGATCATGAGGTCAGGAGATCGAGACCATCCTGGCTAACACGGTGAAACCCTGTCTCTACTAAAAAATACAAAAAAAATTAGCCAGGTATGGTGGCGGGTGCCTGTTAGTCCCAGCTACTCAGGGGTCTGAGACAGGAGAATGGCATGAACCCAGGAGGTGGAGCTTGCAGTGAGCCGAGATCGTGCCACTGCACTCCAGCCTGGGTGACAGAGCAAGACTCCATCTCAAAAACAAAAACAAAAAATAAAATAAGGTTTCCCATGGACTGTGTGAGGGCCAGGCATATTTAACATCCTTTGTGAGAGAGGATGGAAACAGTCTACTGTGAAAGCCATCAGTTTGGGGAAATACAAACACTCCTGGAAAGAAGCTGGAGGTTAAGAACCAAGGCAAAGGGGCCAGACCACAGGGAGGTCTTCCAGGTCCAAGAGCACTACAGGGCAGATGAGAAGCAGGGATGATTATGTAGAAAGTGCAAGATAAGGCCAGGCACAGTGTCTCATGCCTGTAATCCCAGCACTTTTGGAGGCGGGTGTATCAATTGAGTTCAGGAGTTGGAAACCAGCCTGGCCAACATGGTAAAACCCCATCTCTACTAAAAATACAAAAATTAGCCAGGAATGGTGGTAGGCGCCTGTAATCCCAGCTACTCAGGAGGCTGAGTCACGAGAATCGCTTGAACCTGGGGGCGGAGGTTGCAGTGAGCTGAGATTGCGCCACTCCACTCTAGCCTGGGCAACAGAGCAAGACTCCGTCTCAAAAAAAAGTGCAAGATAATGAATTTGGGGTAAATAATTCACAGTCAAGAGCTCTGAGCACTTGGATTGAAAAAGAGAACATGAGGGATATTAAATATGGTTCTCCCTGGAAATGTTGGTCCACTGTACTGACGTGGGCTGAGAGCGCCAACCAAATCCAAGTGGGGTTTTGTCAGGAATGGTATTGGAAACTCTGAACTAGATAAATAATTCAGAGGATATTAGCAAAAGTGGTAAGGGGCCAGGACAGGAAGGTACTGTTACAAACGGAGAGAATAAAAGAGCAAACTGAAATAACAGATCCTGGAATAGCACAGACACCTCTGACCACAGACCAAAAGTTAGGGCCTAGTTGTATTTCTTAGAAATACAAAGAAAACAAGTTTAGAATCATAGAAAACACTGTTAACACATTAGCCTGGGAGGTGGTACTGGCACTGAATATACACATACCCATAAAGTTGGATATGTTCATTAATCCCAGAGTTGACTGATAAAATGCTGATTAAAGAAAAGGTAGGCTATATGAGGCAGCCACACCCTCCCAAAACATGTCCCCAGAGACTGGGTGGCCTCCTTTCTTAAGGCTGTAATCTATGCACAGTTAGGAGTTACTCTCCATCCTATTAATATTTAGGATGGCTCTCAGCTGGCTGATTGGAGCTAACACAGAATAGGATCATACAGATTCTGATATGGTCCCATTTTGTGTTGTTGAATTATACGTGGAAAGCAAAATCAGGTATTTTTTTTCTCTTTTTCAGGGGAGGTGGGTGCAGATAAGGGTGGGCAGGGCACTGTACAGGGAGGAAAAAACTGATATTGATGGGTCATGGGATTGCAGTAAGTCAACTTCGTTTACCATTTAAGACAAAAATTTAAATATTCAGTGGAATGAGGCACTCAAAGGGTTGAAATGAGATTTTTCTTTGGTTCCCAGGGACCTGTCCCTGGGCTCTCACTCCAAGGTTAAGTTCCAAAGCTTCTTGGCTCACAGGGCTCTCTGTGATGCTCTGGTACCAGCTGTGTACTCTTGAGTGGTTAGGCAGCAGTTCACATTAGATATGTAAAATTAATTAAACCTAAATCTCTAGGCTCAAGTCCAGGATGTCCCCAGACTAGCTCAGAAACTGAGTGCTCTCTCCTCCCCTTAAAAAGGTGTTGGCAAATGCAGGCCTCCAAGGAAGTGCGTGGCCTCAATGGGAGATGCCCAGAGACTGCAACAGGTGAAAGGTGGCCCCCAAGGCCCAGCCCGTCTCTATGTTGTTCACTTTCTTTGTGAGCTGTTAAGAAGAAAAAAAAAGTCTTCACCTTTTCATCCAGTTTCCAACTCTAGCAAGCACAGCTCTCGGGCAGACGATATTGGCAAAGAATATCCACATGGGCAAACCATGGCGAAACTGACAGGAGCCAGTCTTTGCAGGCTTCCCACTATGTAACGATCTCCTTCTGGCCGTGGCCCATTGGCCATTGCCCCTACACCTGCCATTCTCATCTCTGAACTGAATGCTTCTGGCCCAGGTCGTGGCCCATCAGGCCTTCTAGAGAGAGAGTTTAGACAGACAGTATTCTGAACTCTTTCCCTAACCTTGAAACTACACAAAGTATCCCCTGCTTTATTTTCTGATTCACTAATTTCAGATAAGGCAACTTATAATGTAATGGTAATAGATGCGGTAGAAAGGGCATGGTCAGGAGATGAGGATAGATTTAGGGCTAGAAAAGAACAAACCAAGCTTCTCAACTCCTACTATGTAAGCAAGTGCCTCTTCCTAAGCACTAATGATAACCAAACATGGGGCCAGGCACAGTGGCTCACACCTGTACTCCCAGCACTTTGGGAGGCCAAGGCAGGCGGATTGCTTGAGGTCAGGAGTTCAAGACCAGCCTGGGCAACATGGCAAAACTCCGTCTCTACAAAAAAATTAGCCAGGACTGGTGGCACACACCTGTAATCCCAGCTACTCGGTGGGCTGAGGTGGGAGGGTTGCTTGAACCCGGGAGGGGCAGAGGGTGCAGTGAACTGAGATCATGCCACTGCACTCCAGCCTGGCTGACACAGCAAGACCCTGTCTCAAAAACAAACAAGGCCAGGAGTGGTGGCTCATGCCTATAATCCCAGCACTTTGGGAGGCTGAGGTGGGTGGATCACCTGAGATCAGAAGTTTGAGACCAGCCTGACCAACATGGTGAAACCCCATCTCTACTAAAAATACAAAATTAGCCAGGCGTGGTAGCGCATACCTGTAATCCCAGCTACTTGGGAGGCTGAGGCAGGAGAATCGCTTGAAACCGGGAGGTGGAGGTTGCGGTGAGCTGAGATTGCACCACTGCACTCTAGCCTGGGCAACAAGAGCGAAACTCGGTTTCAAAAGAAAAAAGAAAAAAATAACCAAATAGGGAACTTAACACATTATAAGCCAGTATCTATCTCAATTAGCTTAGTGACCTTGGGCAAAACTTTAGACCCAAATTCCTCAACTATATAAGAAGAGGATTAGATTAGTGTGTATCAGTTTTATCAATCTGTTTTCTTCAGAATTTTAGGGGTTTCTTAGAAACGCTTCAAAGGAAAAAGGGAGGCCAAATGATAGAGGAGTTTCAGGCCCCCAATCTCTGCTTCAACCAGAATAGTTTTGTATTACTGATATATTTTTTTTTTGAGACGGAGTTTCCCTCTTTGTTGCCCAGGCTGGAGTGCAATGGCATGACCTCTCCTCACTGGAACCTCTGCCTCCCAGGTTCAAGTGATTCTCCTGCCTCAGCCTCCCAAGTAGCTGGGATTACAGGCACCTGCCACTATGCCCGGCTAATTTTTGTATTTTTAGTAGAGATGGGGTTTCACCATGTTGGCCAGGCTGGTCTCAAACTCCTGACCTCAGGTGATCCACTCGCCTTGGCCCCCCAAGTGCTAGGATAACAGGCGTGAGCCACCACACCCGGCTGTATTACTGATATTCTACATAAGTTTTTGTTGGATAAAGATGCTACCACCACCAAAAAAAGTCTGTAAACCCGTTGATTGTTCTCTGTTGACCTGATGAAATCGAGCCTAGACACGTGCCCAAAAGTGGGGATAAGTAACTTACTACAGATAAAGTAGAGCCTGCATGTATTGAAACAGATGGAGAGAGACAGGAGGACAAAGAGAGACCTAAGATTCAAGAGGCACTAAATATACGAGGCACACATGAAATATATATGACACATTATATATGCATGAGGCATTCAGTGTTCATGAGACCTTAAATAAGCTACTCACTGGTGACACCCTTTTGGTCCCTCATGTCCTCTGCCAAAGAAAACCCATCGTACATGTTGATGGCTAAGCTAATGCTACTGGCCAGGTGTGTCTGCCCCTGGGGCTTCTCCAAATAGGGCAAGTTTGTGTGGTGGCCTCAGGCACTTTTGTCTTTGTGCTCCCATGACCAAACTTCAGCTCCAGTATGTGTAACCACTCTATTAGCAGCAGAGAGAGGCAGGACATATAAACCCACTCAAATGGAACCCAAGATTTAGAGAGAGTGGTACTTACATTCTGCTTGCATCGTGTCTTCTGTGTTCATCTCTTCATCTGTTTCCCCTTGCTTCTCACCCTGAGTTCTAAACTGATTTAATAAACCATGTGGGCCGGGTGTGGTGGCTCACTCCTATAATCCCAGCCCTTGGGAGGCCGAGGTGGGCGGATCACCTGAGGTCAGGAGTTCGAGACCAGCCTGACCAACATAGTGAAACCCCATCTCTACTAAAAATACAAAAAAATTAGCTGGGAGTGGTGGCGCACGCCTGTAATCCCAGCTACTCGGGAGGCCAAGGCAGGAGAATCGCTTGAACCCAGGAGGCGAAGGTTGCAGTGAGCTGAGATCATGCCACTGCACTCCAGCCTAGGAACAAGAGTGAGACTCCGTCTCAAAAAAATAATAAAAAATAAATATATAAACCATGTGACTTGGCATCTTAATTTGGGCTTCTAGTCTTTCTGTTCTGTGACCTCTGCAATAGCTTGCCTGGTAATACACTTGGAGGCTACCATTGCAGGTAATTTCCCACATTCATGGTGCCCAGCACAGTACCTTGTCCATAGCCCAAACAAAACTACCTCATAATTTCACTTCTGGCTACTCTGATTACTGAACAAGCTCTTAAACCTTCTCAACCCCCACAAAAGAAGGCTGTTATGGGACTCTGGTGTCCTGTCTCTTACCTGTAAGACTGTGCTGTCTGCAAAGCCAAAGCCATCCTTTAACAGGGCTGTGATGTAGCTGAGATCCATGCACAGGAAAGGACTGCCTGAGGTGAAGTTTTCCAAGTTATCACACACTGAAAGAGACAGAGTAAACTGGAGTTCAAGTTTGCAACTAACTGAGAGGTGTAGGATTTTCTCTTAGAAAGTAGAATAGGGGGCCAGGCGTAGTGGCTCACACTTGTAATCCCAGCACTTTGGGAGGCCGAGGCAGGTGGATCACCTGAGGTCAGGAGTTCAAGACCAGCCTGGCCAACAT
>NW_012102343.1:320421-321535 GCF_000951045.1 Mandrillus leucophaeus
TTTTTTTTTAAGAGATGAGGTCTCATGCTGTCACCCAGGGTGGAGTGCAGTGGCATGATTGGAGCTCCCTGCAGCCTCAAGCCCCTGGGTTCACACGATCCTCCTGTCTCAGCTTCCCAAGTAGCTGAGACTACAGGCTCAAACCACTGTGCCTAGTTCTCATTGGCAGTTTTGATCCTCTCAAGGAAGCCTCTGTGGCTATTTCCCATGTCTTTTGATGCTTAGTGTTTCATTAACGCTGATAACACTATTTCAATGAAAAAAAGAAAGCGTAGAAGAAAAAAAGGTCTTCACCATTTCCCTAAAGCCCTAAAGACTCTTTTTTTTTTTTTTTTTTTTTTAAGGTGGAGACTCACTCTGTTGCCCAGGCTGGAGTGCAGTGGCACGACCTCGGCTCACTACAACCTCTGCCTCCCAGGTTCAAGTGATTCTCCTACCTCGGCCTCCCGAGTAGCTGGGATTACAGGCACCCACTGTCTCGCCTGGCTAATTTTTGTATTTTTAGTAGAGACAGGGTTTCACCATGTTGGCCAGGCTGGTCTTGAACTGCTGACCTCGGGTGATCTGCCTACCCTGGCCTCCCAAACTGCTGGGATTACAGGTGTGAGCCACCGTGCCCGGCCTCCTAAAACCTCTTGTATTCCCATATTCTTGCCCATAATTCTATGCTGCATAAAGCTGAAAAAAAAATTTTTTTTTTAGAGACAGAGGTCTCACTATGTTGCCTAAGCTGCAATGCAGTGACTATTCACAGGTGTGATTATAGTGCACTATAGCCTTGAATTTCCAGCCTCAAGCAATGCTCCCGCCCTGCGTAGCTGGGACTACAGATGTGTGCCACCATATCTGGCTACCACCCAATGCTTCTAACTTTTAGCAAAGACTGGAAGACTCAGAAAGGAAACTAGCCTTCTGACAGGCCTTCTGAGCTGACTGAGGTGCTTTAGATCACTTTAGGTCACGAGAGTTGGCAGGCAGTCTCACAGGCTTACCTTCAAGGGCTTCCCCTGACACTCAAACTCACCTTCCCTGGCTTTTCTTTCAAAATCTTCAACTTTTAAAATACCGCCCTTTTCATAATCTGAAATAAAACGAAGATTATCTGATATCAAAA
>NW_012102343.1:322120-328223 GCF_000951045.1 Mandrillus leucophaeus
AACTCCGTCTCAAAAAACAAACAAAAAAACAAACAACAAAACCCCCACAATAATAGGGAATTAATTCGTATCTCTCAGGCCATGACAGATCAGGTACATATACTGTCACAGGCAAAAATATTACTTTTGTGATAAGAAGAAAAGTTATCATAAAGAGACAGGAGGAAAATTTTTGGGGTGAATATGTTTATTATCTTCAATGTGGTGATGGATTCATGGGTGTATACATGACAAAACTTAACAAATTGTATACTTTAAATATGCACTTATTGTATGCCAATTATACCTCAATAAACATGTTAAAAGAAAAAAAAGACATCATATAGTTGTTTTGGTCATCTCTCAGCTCCAAAAGATTCTAAGTCATTTCCACCCTTTTGTTCGAGTGACTAGAAAAGAGGTGGGTAATCAGCTCAACAAAGCACCTCAATTGCTCTTTCTCCTTGACCTTCCCCACCACAGCCCTATCCACCTTCCTCTCTGGACTGACACCTGGGGTGAACTCACCAATCATGTCTGTGTCAACAGCTCGGTCGTAATAGTAAGAGAAAGCATAGAAGGAGCCTCTCTGGACCTCCTCTGGCTGGTGAAGTTTTCCTTGTACCACCCTCAGCACTTCGGCATAGCAGGGATCAAAGCCCACCTCCCCTGCCAGGCAAAGGTGCACAGGGGTAAGGTGAGAACAACGCTGGGGGAAGGGGACACTCTCTGAGGAAAGCTGCTGGAGACAATGAGGGAACAGCAGGAAGGTCAAGGAAAGCAAGAGAAGGTTGATGCTTGGGACAAGAGGCTTCAAAACAAAGATGAGCAAACGTCTGCAGCCTCACCACTCTTGTTTCTCTATGCCCGCTCCCCTGCCTAATCTGTATTCACCAAATCATGGCCAACCTTGTGCTGCTGCCTAGCATTACATTCCATAGCATTTGCAAGCAAGTAGCTAAAGGGCTCACCAGCTTCCTTCACTGGGAATTCAAGTTCATTCCTTGATATTCAGGTATATACCTTTTATAAGAAGATGAATCATTCTTCTCATGGTTTTAAGTTTTACTATAATTTAAATAGCTAACTATTAACTAAACAGGGTTTCACACTGCTGCATTTGACCTAGGCTTAGAATAGGTTTCTTAATTAATTTGTAAGAGGTGGGGTCTCCATTGCCCAGGCTGGAGTGCGGTGGCATTGTGCACTACAGCCTTGAACTCGTGGGCTCAAGTGATCCTCTGGCCTCAACCTTCTGAGTAACCGGGACTGTAGATGTGCACCACAGCACTTAGCTAAGCGCAGGTATCTAATGGGTCCATGACACTTGGTCGATGCAGAATGACAGCTGCGTTGTTCCCTGTCACTTCACATTAGTCTTTGGAGGCATGCCAAGATCTTTGGAACAAGTCCCTGCAAAAAGGTAAGCTTGAGTTCTGGAAAAAGCTTCCCATGGGACTTTTCCAGAGCTTCCATTGTAAACGTAAATTTAACCAGTGAAAAAACATCACTTGCCTTCTTGGTTGCCACCATACTGGTATTTCACACCCCCAAAGATCCACTCTGCTTCCAACCATCTCGGTAGACAGGCACTCCGGAAAGTGTGTCCATCAGTCCCTGAAAGAATCCAGGGCACAAGGTAAGAAGTAAGTAAGTGAGAGAGAGGGAGGAAGGCAAACAAGAAGCCAGTGAGCCGGAAAAGAATCACTGTGGGGGCTGGGCCTTAAAATCCGATGACATTAATTCCATGACAACATCCTGTGACAGGAATCCTTAACTCAGGGTTCACAGACAGGCTTCGTGGGGTTGGTGAACCCCCTGAAACCAGAAGCAAATTTTCATGCACATGTGCTTCTGTCAGAGGGGTCCATATATCTCAAAGATCCAAAACCTACGACACAGTAAGTTTCCACCTTTCTAAAAACAAGAAAGAAATGCTATGCTGCTTTCCTCACTGGTTGCTGAGAGGCTTAAATGAAATACACTTGAAGATGTTTTGCATACTCTGAAATGAAAAATAGATGTCATCCCAATAACAGATTACTGTACAAAGTGCCTTAAATGCAAATTCTCATTTACTGTGAGGAAAGGGGCACAGATAGGTTACTTGCCTCAAATCACAATGCTGGGACTGAACCCAGTTCTGCCTGACCTCAACTGTGAAGAGATGAATGGAGTTACTCTGTTGTTCTACCTGCATGTAGAACAGACCCTGCTTCCTGTGCCTCCAATGTAAAGCTCAGGGCTTGAGCAAGCTCCTGCCAAATGTATTCTTAAAGCCTGGGATTTCTGCAGAACTGCCTAGACATAGGCTGTTCCCCCTGTACAAGTAGACCTCATTCTAAAAATGGCTAATAATATACATCAAAACTTCTGAACTTATAAAACAGAAAAGGATTTGCTATTATTAGGTCCATTATACAACATTTGCCTCCCAATTCAACATAATCTTTTCCTGCATAGAATGGCTATCAAGGAAGGGAAGAAGCAAGCGGAGTATCTGTGTCACCCTCACCATCCCCAACCCAGCACAGGTACCCAGACAAACCTTCTGTCTCCAGGGCTCCCAGGGTTGCTAATCTTGCAGCTTTCAATCCAAATCCCAAGTAACTGTAAAATACAGGATTGACCAATTTCATGCTGGTCCTGAAGTTCTCTAGCCTAAAGCTACCTCTTTCAAAAGTAACATGGTTTCTGTTTCCCTCTGGAAATATGAAAACCTTGTTCTGTCTCTGTGACATATTCATCTCCTGTGGTCAACAAGGGGTAATTTCTGCACAGTTTGGATCAAGGCTATGCAGTAAGAATTCCCCACAGTTATCATTCAAAGGCCAGAGACAGTGACAATTCCTAGGGTCCCACACTAGGAACCATTCCCAGAAAAGCTCTCTTTAGCTTAGCTCCTAGCCCCAACTAGGATCAAATTCCAGGCTGGATTCTGAACCTCTAAAGGCCAGCTCAAAGGAGTTGGCAAGAAGCTTTGCCTGAGCCTTCTTGAAGTGTCCTCTCCCTAGAGAAAACTTTTGACTTTTTTTTTTTTTTTTTTTGAGACCGGGTCTTGCTCTGTCGCTCCGGCTGAAGTGCAGTGGCGTGATCTTGGTTCACTGCAACCTTCACCTCCAGGGTTCAAATGATTCTCCTGCCTCAGCCTCCTGAGCAGCTGGGATTACAAGTATGCGCTGTCATATCCAGCTAATTTTTGTATTTTAGTAGAGATGGGGTGTCACCATGTTTGCCAGGCTGGTCTCAAACTCCTGACCTCAGGTGACCCACCCACCTCGGCCTCCCAAAGTGCTGGGATTACAGGCATGAAGCCAACTGCACCCAGCAGACAATTTTTGACTCTTAAGTCATATATTAATGCTTTTGAGGCCAAGAATGGAGAAGGTTCTTAAGTTCCTCGGGCTTTGTAAGTGGCCTGGGTTTCAGTGATAGGCCTTAGGGAATTGGCACAGACTTTGTTTTGCTGATCAGATACAATAACAGATTTGAGAACACTTAGAAAAGTTAGGAGAACATACAACATGAAATATTATTCTTCCCTGTCCCCATTCTCACCTATGTGTATAGAGCTTATAAGTGCTGTTAAACATCTCAAAGGAAGTGAGGTAGCCCCTAGGAGTTTGTTCCAGAGTTTTCTGCAAATCAGAAAAAGCAAAAAGACTATTCAGGATCTGTAATCACTTGAAGATGTTCACACCACCACCCGTCCCTCCCAGCAAAAAATCAGATGAAGACAGATTAAGCGGCTAATCTCACTAGGCTTAAGGAATCGAAGGGATTCTGAACAGTGAGATGGCAAGGGAACATTCACCCAGTTATTAACTGACTTGACTCTGCCTAAGCGTGGTAGAGCTGCTGGCTGAAAATGGGATGCCTCTTTCTTGGCACCATGATATGCCTGCCAAGTGCACTTCTAACCAGATCTTCAAGAAATGACTCACCTCAAACTGGGGCAGGAACGTGATTTGGGTGGAGGCTCCCCCTAGGTCCAAGGTCCCCACAGTCTCCTGTCTGTGGTCATGCAGCTGACCTGTCAAATGAGAGCCAGTTCTAAATATCCTCCACATCCTGGGCAGCCCAACACTTGTCTCTCTTATTCTTATCATGCACTGAAGGTATTCCACACACACTCCACTGCTCCCCAGCCCTGATGCTGCAGGTGAATGTCAACTCAGAAGGACTCTCGTTGCAGCAGAGGCCTTCAAGGCAGGTGTTTTTTGTTTGTTTGTTTTTTGTTTTTTGAAGGCCTTTTTGGAGACAGAGTCTTGCTCTATCATCCAGCCTGGAGTGCAGTGGCACAATCTCTGCTCTCAGCTCACTGCAACCTCTGCCTCCTGGGTTCAAGCAATTCTCCAGCCTCCTGAGTAGCTGGGACCACAGGCACACACCACCACGCCCAGCTAATTTTTGTATTTTTGGTAGAGACAGGGTTTCGCCATGTTGGCCAGGCTGGTCTTGAACTACTGGCCTCAAGTGATCTGCCCAACTCAGCCTCCCAAAGTGCTGGGATTACAGGCATGAACCACCACACCCGCCTCCTTTCCTTTTTTAAAGAAGAAGAAACAATACAGAATGAAAGAAAGGGCTTTTTTACTCTTCTGACTATGCATGTAAAAGCTAGTTAAGCTCTGAAGATAAACTTGAGGATGTATTACCTGTCAGAAAATTCACAGTAACCCAAGCTAATATGCCTAAAAAGAAAGAAAGATAAGGATTAGATCCCAGAGCATATTTTTCTCTTTCCTGGCCCCATCCTTGTTTTTTTTCTCTCTAAATTTCATGTCTAGAGCACATGTTCCTTCTCCCTCTCTTCTATTTCCTGCTATCCCATTCCTTCTGTTTATTCCTTTCTCTTCAGGACCCCATCCCTGGCCCCAGTTCCTTTAGTTAGATCTTTCACTGATCCTGCCCCTCTCCCCCAGAACACATATCAACACCTCTCCCACCTTCGTCGGATCCATCCATGATGCTAACACTGTCCTTTGGTACCAGGAAAGGTGACTTCCTGAAGATCTCCTTTACCTAGAGAAAAAAGAAGAAAAAAAAAAAAGAATTCCCTAAGGCAATATTTCTATATTTTGACAGTGTCCCGTAAGACTTAGAAAACTACTCCATTTTTCCTAGATAAAATTTTGGCAAAACTCATTCCTTTGCCCTAAGAAACTAGAGAAGAAACTAGGCAAGCCATTACCAGTTTCTTGCAAAAACGCAAACACAGGGATTCCTTTGACTTTAAGTAAAGCTAAATCAAACCATCTAAATGTATACGTGAACTGGACCTACGGAAAGGCATATATTTAATCCTGCCAGCTCAAATCAGGATCCTGTAACTTTTTAAACCTGATAAACTCTACCGGACATACACTGGAAACTAGGAGGAGCCTTCCCACTCCATTCCTTAGATAAGCTGCCACGACCCCGCGGTGGTGGAGCTCACACCTAAGGGCTGAGGCACTCTGCTGGTGGAGCTCACACCTAAGGGCTGAGGCACTCTGCTGCAGCACCGGCCAGATTCTGGCACATGGCTAGGGCCTCTAGAGTGTGGGGAGACTCCAGATCCAGACTTAAGGAAGCCTGTTTCAGGAGATGGGAATGAACATCTTGCAAAAACATCTTGCCTCTCCATAATATAGACCATTGATATGGGTCTTATGTCTTATGTTTATATAATTATCAAGGGAAAGGAAAAAGAATTCTCCAAATAGGATAGGAAGAACTCTAGTCTCTTTGCTGTTCTCATTTCTGATAGGATGGAACACACCACATGATGACCTCTGGACCCTGTTTCAACCAGGAAAAACCAGTTAAGTGATACATAAACAAACTTTTAAAGAAAAGACAGATAAGTGAACAGGATGAAGCACAGCAAGAGAGCTTCTGCTTTTGCCTTCTCTGCTTTTCGCCCCCATCCTACAGTTTGTTCTCAAAACAGCAGCCAGAATGATGCTTTAAAAATGGATGTCAAATCATGTTTTTCCTTGGCTCAAAACCTTCCAGTGGCAGCCAGGCGTGGTGGCTCATACCTCTCAACCCAGCACTTTTGGAGGCCAAGGCAGGTGGATCACCTGAGGTCAGAAGTTCAAGACCAGCCTGGCCAACATGGTGAAACCCGGTCTCTACT
>NW_012102343.1:330593-331118 GCF_000951045.1 Mandrillus leucophaeus
AAAAAAAAAAAAAAATTGAAGAATATCCTAGATAGAAAGTACTTTAAACTTTTTAGGAAAAGCTCTATACATTTAAGAGTGATAGTTAAAAATGTAAACAACTAGCTATAACAAGCGGTCAGAGTCATCATAGTGCTTTGGCAGTGGTGGAATATTGAAGGTGGTGGTCACATTCCAAAAGACTAAAACCTCATTAAGTATTCATATAGGGAAAAGGGCAGAATGATCCAAGATGCAGTTTTAAAACTTACCTCAAAGAGCAGAGCCTTGGCTTTGTGTTCTGGCAGTAAGCGTAGTCCTGCCGTTGCCTTTAGAACCACTGGGGTCTTTTTCCAGTGACTTCGGGGGATTGAGTCTTTGGCCACCTCTAAGAGCCCTCGAACGGTCTCAGCACCCTGCAAAAGAGACAACCCATTCATCTGATGAACAGTCCATTTAGTGGCTGGCACTGGTCTATTCTGTCAACATACTTTGTGGGAGCAAGAGGAGGGAGGTGGCATAGGGCTCCAACCTCTCTCTGCTCTG
>NW_012102343.1:332908-334372 GCF_000951045.1 Mandrillus leucophaeus
ATCTCCTCTCAGTTCTCCAAACTCAAATCATTTTTAACATCAGGCATTTGGGTAATGATTATTCTTGTGACACTGAATAATAAATGCCTTTACATTTGCTCCCCAAGTTTAACATTCTGCCTTATTCTATTTCAGTGTGGCCTCAGACACATAGGATGCAATATGTTGTGGGTGCTCAAATATGAAATATAGTTGCCACAAACTCTCTATTCATTTTCTACCACCAAAGATTTTTGTCATCATGGGTTGTTGCCTAATTTCTCAAGTATAGGTATGGTTCCACCCTGCATCAAGGCACTCTGAAATGGAATTCACTGCTCACCATCCCTTCAACTGCCATGTTTATACATCACACCCTATAGAACTTCATGTCTACCTTCTGCATTTGCATGAACAAATGCAACTGATGGCTTCAACTCAAAATTTTAAACAGTAAGTACACAGGGAACAATCTCGTCAAAGCTAGTGTCATCCTTAAATTACCACAACCAATTTACCAGCCTTCTTCCGCCCAGCCCTCATGAGCGTGGGAAATATAATTAATGTTATCCAGGAGATTAGCTGAGGAGAGAAAGCTGATCTCACACATGACCTCAATCTCATTAGTGAGCAGCATGAAATATTTAACAGCAGTGGTGTCGTCAAGTTATCAAGGCATTGAGAATCTAAACATCAAATCATAAGAAACTCACCTGCTTAGGTTGATCTACAAAAGCAGAAAGTCCTGGCTTCACAGAATCAAAAACTTCCCCTTCTAGAATTGGAAGCTGTCCTATTTTGTCCATGGAACAAAACAGAAGAGAGAGCTGGTTACCAAAAGTTAGGCTGCTTCAGATGCTGGGCTCTGCAAGCTTTCCTATGACTTCCCTGAAGTTATCCCAAATGATCCCACTTGTGAGGAATATCTTGCAGGAGTACTGGAAAGAGGGACTAGAGCAACCTCTCAGGGTCCATTTCTGCTACCATTTCTCTGGTGGACACCTAGCTCCTTCGCCTTTCCCCAGGCTCCATAAGTTACCTGAGGAAAAAACACTGACAATGCAGAAAAAGTTAATCTTTCAGGGTCTCCTAGCCTCATGTCCAAGGATGGCAGTGAAATTCTCATGTGATCCTTCTCCCAAAATCCCTGGAGTATCCCATGTTTAGAGAAGAGGAAGAACAAATTATAGCTATTCTTTTTGAACACATGGGTTTCAGACTACAGGCAGCCCAGCTCTCTCCTAATTTCACACTGAATTAAAACCATGTGCTCTGGGCAAGCATGGTGACTCACACCTAAAATCGCAGCACTTTGGGAGGCCGAGGTGGGAGGATCACTTGAGCCCAGGAGTTTGAGGCCAGCCTGGGCAGGTCTCTACAAAAAATTTTATTTTATTTTATTTTTTTTTTGGAGATGGAGTCTCGCTCTGTCACCTAGGCTGAAGTGCAGTGGTGCGATCTCGGCTCACTACAACCTACATCTAC
>NW_012102343.1:336601-338045 GCF_000951045.1 Mandrillus leucophaeus
GAAACCCCATCTCTACTAAAAAATACAAAAATAAGCCAGGCATGGTGGCACACGCCTGTAGTCTCAGCTACTCAGGAGGCTGAGACAGGAGCATTGCTTGAACCCGGGAGGCAGAGGTTGCAGTGAGTCAAGCTCATGCCACTGCACTCCAGCCTGCGCAACAGAGGGAGACTCTGCCTCAAAAAAAAAAAAGGAGAATCCATTTTATTTTGACAGTCCTAATAAAAATCCTTCTTCTTTTTTTTTGAGACAGTCTTGCTCTGTCGCCCAGACTAGAGTGCAGTGGCGTGATCTTGGCTCACTGCAACCTCCGCCTCCCAGGTTCAAGCGATGCTTGTGCCTCAGTCACCCAAGCAGCTGGGATTACAGGCATGTGCCACCACACACAGATAATTTTTGTGTTTTTAGTAGAGATAGGGTGTCACCATGTTGGCCAGGGTGGTCTCGAATACCTGACCTCAAGTGATCCACCCGCCTCACCTTCCCAAAGTGCTGGGATTACCATGCCTGCCCAATTATTCTTTTATATTGTGATCATTTTAGTTGATTATTTCTTTTTCTTTTTTTTTTTAGGTGGAGTTTTGCTCTTGTCGCCCAGACCAGAGTACAATGGCACGATCTCAGCTTACTGCAACCTCTGCCTCCCGGGTTCAAGCGATTCTCCTGCCTCATCCTCCTGAGTAGCTGGGATTACAGGCGTGTGCCACCACACCTGGCTGATTATTTCATGTTTCATATAAATCAGCTTTAGGCTGGTATAGTGAAGAAAACACAGGAGTTAGAGTTGGAAGACTTGCTTGCTAGCCCTGTGGCCTAACTTAGGTCACTTGGCCTTGTTGGGACTTGGTTTCCTCAAGTGTGGGATGGGAGATACACCTCCTACCACCACTAAACTGTTGTGTGCATGAGGCAGAGTGCATGTGGTTGCCACACAAGCTGTGGCAGCAATGACGCAATACTTTTGATGATCTCCTAAAGAACATGTCAGACTCATTTTTGTATCATCATATGGCACACAGTAGATGCTCAATTTGTAATAAATGAAAACCATTATTTTAAATCCATTATTTCCCTGAGTGAACTTTTATTCTGATATCTGACTGCCCTTTGATCGTTATTGTTAGCAACTATAACACAATCACCTTTTCTAAATGCCAAGTCAGTTTCTAATAATGTAGTTGCTTTCAACAGCTCCTAATTTTTCTAGTAGATTTGCTATCCATGTACTACTGAACTAAGAAAATACATCCTCTCAGGGCCGGGCATGGTGGCTCATGCCTGTAATCCCAGCACTTTGAGAGGCCGAGGTGCGCGGACCACAAGGTCAGGAGTTCAAAGTCAGCCTGGCCAACATAGTAAAACCCCGTCTCTACTAAAAATACAAAAATTAGCTGGGCATGGTGACACATGCCTGTAGTCCCAGCTACTCGGGAGGCTGAGGCAG
>NW_012102343.1:339995-341511 GCF_000951045.1 Mandrillus leucophaeus
CTCAGGGGGCTGAGGTGGAAGGATTGCTTGAGCCCAGGAGGTCAAGGGTGCAGTGATGTGTCATCATGCCACTGCACTACAGATCGGGCAACAAAGCAAGACTTTGTCTCAAAAAAAAATTAAAAAATAAAAACAAACAAACAAAAACAAACAAACAAGAAAATTCCAAATAAACCATATGTTCAATTGTAGTTCAAAGTTCTCTGAAGAAAGACATCCGCTAGGTGTACAATTCTGTAATTCACATGATAAACCCTAGGCGTATTTGTTTCTGGGAGGAGATTCTAAAGTGTGGATTTACAGACTCTAGTAAGGGTCCCAGCTGCACTTACCTGGCATTTTCTGCACAAAGGTGTAAACATGAATTCGAGTTCCAGTGCTCCCTGCATCAAACATAATTCCATACAAGGTGCTGGCGCTGACATTGATGGGGCACATGGAAGACAGGAAGATACCCTCAAACCAAGTCTGCTGGTCCCTGTGGGAGACAGCACTGCAAACACAGGATACCGCCAGCATGAAAAAGACTGCGCCCCGAGAAGTGGCCATTCTTTTCCCAAGATGTGGCTGGGTGGAGGCTTTTGTTGCAGAAGTAATCCTGTTCACACACCTACAGAGGCTTATAGGACAAAGGCACACAAGTTAGACCAACCACCTTTTTTAGTTACACCTGTAAAAGAAGAAACACTCACTCCTGGGCCCAAGGTGTTCCTTCTCTGTTCTAATAACCTGTACAACAAGCTAAACCGGGTAATGTGGACTCTTAGCACCTTCTCCGAAGGATATCTGGTTCCAAAAGGAAATTGGAATTGAGGACATATTTTCCCACGTTTTGCTTTTTAAAAATTAATACAAAGTAATTGTACATATTTATGGTATACATGTGATATTCTGATATATGCAGACAATGTGTAAAGATCAAATCAGAGAATCTAGGATATCTATTACAACATTTATCGTTTTTTGTGTGGGAAACATTTCAAATCTTCTAGCTATTTGGAAATACACAATAAAATATTGTTATTTTATTAACTATTGTTAACTATAGTCACCGTACTGAACTATCAAACACTAGAACTTATTCCTTTTATCTAATTGTAAGTTTGTACCCATTAACCAACTTCTCTTCATCTCTCCACACCCCAACACCCTTCCCAGCCCCTCTGGTAACTGTCATTCTACTTTACTTCCATGAGCTCCCATATGTGAGTGAGAACATGCAGTATATATCTTTCTGAGCCTGGCATGTTTCACTTAACATAATGACCCATGCTTTGCTTTTTTTTTTTGGAGACAGAGTCTCACTCTGTCGCCCAAGCTGGAGTGCAGTGGTACAATCTCAGCTCACTGAAACCTCCGCCTCCCGGGTTCACGCGATTCTCCCGTGTCAGCCTCCTGAGTAGCTAGGATTACAGGGGCACACCACTATGCCCAGCTAATTTTTGTATTTTTACTAGAGACGGGGTTCCACCACGTTGGTCAGGCTGGTCTTGAACTTCTGACCTCATGATCCACC
>NW_012102343.1:346206-347433 GCF_000951045.1 Mandrillus leucophaeus
ACCAGACTGGCCAACATGGTGACAACCCATCTCTACTAAAAATACAAAAATTAGCCAGGTGCAGTGGCAGTCACCTGTAATCCCAACTACTTGGGAGGCTGAGTCAGGAGAATCGCTTGAACCTGGGAGGCAGAGGTTGCAATGAGCTAAGATTGTGCCAGCACTCCAGTCTGGGCGACAGAGCAAGACTCTGTCTCAAAAAAAAAAAAAAAAAAAAAGGCTTACATTTATAGAATGACATTCTATTTTACAGAACCCCAGTCTGCACAGCTTGCTCATTCATTATATTAAAATCTTTGCTCAAATATGTCAGCTTCTCAGTGAGACCTTCCTTGTCCACCTTATTTAAAATTATAACCCATCTGACCACATGCATGTTTTCCTACCTTCCTTTTCTGTTTATTTTTCTCCACAGGACTTTTTATCATCTAACACATTATATAATTCACTTTTGTTTATTTTCATAATTCCTGTTTCCTGCCACCTTTACCCACTATGTGAACTATACATAGGTAGGCAGAAATTTTTTTTTTTTTTTTTTTATAGAGTCTTGCTGTATCACCCAGGCTGGAGTGCAGTGGTGCAATCTCATCTCACTGCAACCTCCGCTTCCCGGGTTCAAGCGATTCTCATGCCTCAGCCTCCCAAGTAGCTGGGATTACAAGCATGTGCCACCGCGCCTGGCTAATTTTGTATTTTTAACAGAGACAGATTTTGCCATGTTGGCCAGGCTGGTCTCAAACTTCTGGTCTCAAGTGATCCGCCCACCTCAGCCTCCCAAAGTGCTGGGATTACAGGCATGAGCCACCTTGGCTGGCCCATAGGCAGGAATTTTTATCTGTTTTGTTTTTTTATGTGTTCCTGGTGCTGGAATGGTGGTGTGAGCACACAGTAGATATTGAATGAATACTCCAAAGGGATAAACAATAATACAATAACTCAGGCACTAGATCTCATCCATTTAATAAAAATATAACAGCTGGTTGGGCACAGTGGCTCACAGCTGTAAATGTGCCACTGCACTCCAGCCTGACTGACAGAGACTCTATCTCAAATAATAATAATAATGATAATAATAGCTGACTGCTTCCCAAAAGGAGATTACCCAGCCCTTGAAAAGAATCACAATTCCAAGCTTCCAGTGAAGGTTTTCCCCACATTTGTTATATAAAGGTGACATTTATCCCATTTATCCAAATGTGTCAAGTTTTTTTTTTTTTTTTTTTT
>NW_012102343.1:350153-352652 GCF_000951045.1 Mandrillus leucophaeus
AAAAAAAAAAAAAAAGTATATATACACATATTTTTAATATTTTCATATATATGTATGTATATAAAAATATTTTTTCTCTGCCATTTTCTTCTGGCATATCTATCCTCTAAGGCAAGGCCTCCTGACTTGCCCTTTATGTACTTTGCACCAAACAGTTTTGGGTCTTCTGATCCAGCTTTCATCTCTGGATCTCTTATGCAAGTCATAGTTTACTGGTTAAGTGACAAGATCTGATTCCAAAGTTCCCATTGCCCAGGCCCTTCAGCTCTAAAAAAATACTTTGTATATTTGGAGTACAGATTAAGGATTCCCAATCATCTAAACTTTGTTGAGTATCTAGGGTTTATCAAAATGTCTCCTTCCCCAAGGTGACATATTACATAAAATAAAGCAAATTAGGCTACGCGTGGTGGCTCACGCCTGTAATCCCAGCACTTTGGGAGGCCGAGGTGAATAGATCACTTGAGGTCAGGAGTTTGAGACCAGCCTGAAACCCCGTCTCTATTAAAATACAAAAAAAAATTAGGCGTGGTGGCGCATGCCTGTAGCCCCAGTTACTTGGGAGGTTGAGGCAGGAGAATTGCTTGAACCTGGGAGGCAAAGGCTGTAGTGAGCGGAGATTGTGCCACTGCACTCCAGCCTAGGCGATGGAGCAAGACTCTGTCTCAAAAAAAAAAAAAAAAGCAAATTAAAGTTAAATGCAGCTGGGTGTGGTGGCTCATGCCTATAATCTCAGCACTCTGGGAGGCTGAGGCAGGTGGATCACTTGAGGTCAGGAGTACAAGACCAGCCTGGGTAACACGGCGAAACCCCGTCTCTGCTAAAAATACAAAAATTAGCCGGGCATGGTGGTACAGGCCTGTAGTCCCAGCTATTTGGGAGGCTGAAGCATGAGAATTGCTTGAACCTGGGAGGTAGAGGTTGCAGTGAGCTGAGACTGTGCCACTGCACGCCAGTCTGAGAGACGGAGTGAGATTCTATCTCAAAATAAATAAATAAAATAAAGTTAAGTATATTTGGAATTTTAAAATATTTAGGCTGGGCAAAGTGGCTCATCCCTATAATCCCAGCACTTCGACAGGCCAAGGTGGGTGGATTGTTGGGGCTCAGGAGTTCAAGACCAGCTTGGGCAACATGACGAAACCCCATCTCTACCAAAAGTACAAAAATTAGCTGGGCATGGTGACATGCACCTGTGGTCCTAGCTACTTGGGAAGCTGGAGGTGGGAGGATCTCTGGATCCTGGGAAGTTAAGGTTTAGTGAGCTGTGATTGCGCTACTGCACTCCAAGCCTAGGTACAGAGTGAGACTCTGTCCCAATAAATAAATAAATTAAATATTCAAAATAACTAGAGTTGATCTTAGGTACTACAAAAGCAGAGTTGGAACCATCCGTTTGAACATGATTCAAGGTTGAACTTCTATCCTGTAGTTAAAAATAAGAGCTGTTGGTTAAGAGAGGAACAAACAAAATTGTTTGACCTTTTACAATCCCAAACAAAGGAAACTTCATCCTAGGAAATCAACCACTGATACAGGACAGCTGCCTGGCCAGGTTCACACTCTGGCTGATTCTTTTACAGCAAATGAGCTAGACATATAGATCAAACTAAATAACTCAAAACAGAAACAACTCTTCAGAGTCTCTGAGTGTTAACAGATCCTTGCTTTGTCCAACTCTTGGTCCCTCTTCTCCCTCAGAAAGTGAATTAATGGTATTCTAGGCAGCAGCTTTCCTTCCTCTGTGACTGCAGTTTCTTCAGGGGTCACCCATATTTTGTATTAATATATCATTGTAGTTTTTGAAAAACTTCTCCAGCTTCTATTTCTATTAAGTAAATACTTGTTTTTCTTCCAGAGATTTCAAAGGTGAAAAAAAGCATCCTAAGTATCTGTTTTCACAAGAAAACAAAGAACAGACAAAAAAAACCCTGCAGAGTCATACCAGTTGTTCAGTGTAAAATCAAACGATAGATTTTAGAGAAAGCAAAGGATGAACAAATAGAATGCCCCTTTCTGCTCTCAGTAACTACATTCTAACACCACTTGCAATCACACTTTTAAGATTAGTTATTTTTAAATGGCATTAGGCATTATTTTATTTTTTCAAATTTTATTTATTTATTTATTTATTTTGAGATGAATCTCGCTCTGTTGCCCAGGCTGCAGTGCAATGGTGCACTCTTGGCTCACCGCAACCTCTGCCTCCCGGAATCAAGAAATTCTCCTGCCTCAGCTTCCCTAGTAGCTAGGATTACAGGTGCACACCAACACACCCGGCTAATTTTTTGTATTTTTAGTAGAGACAGGGTTTCACCACGTTGGCCAGGCTAGTCTCGATCTCCTGACCTCAGGCGATCCACTCGCCTCGGCCTCCCAAAGTGCTGGGAAAACAGGCGCGAGCCACCGCACCTGGCAATGTAAGCCATTTTAAAATAATGTGCCAGGCGCAGTGGCTCACGCCTGTAATCCCAGCACTTTGGGAGGCCGAGGCGGGTG
>NW_012102343.1:354037-364257 GCF_000951045.1 Mandrillus leucophaeus
GGCTAGTTTTTTGTATTTTTTAGTAGAGACGGGGTTTCACCGTGTTAGCCAGGATGGTCTCGATCTCCTGACCTCATGATCCGCCCGTCTCGGCCTCCCAAAGTGCTGGGATTACAGGCGTGAGCCACCGCGCCCGGCCATGTGTCAAGTTTTATATGCTACTCAAAATAGTACAGATAGGCGTACTTTTTATAGACTAAGGAAGTATGTATTTAAATCTACTCCTTTCAGAATTGGTCTTCTCATTTTCTCCTGCTCACTATCTCTTATTCACCCCCAACAAAGCCCTGTTTCCAATTCTTTTTGTTGAGACTCTGGTGCCAGCCAGTGTTTGTCACTATCTCCATCTCCTTCTATGGTCTTTTATGTCTCTTTATACCTGCAGTAAACATGAATCCTCCCCACTCAGCTTTCCCAGAGCGTCACACTCTGGCTTCCCTTCTTCCATGTCCCCGGAAGCCTGAGAGACCACAGTCGCAGAGGACCTGGGCCCCATTCATGTGCTCACCTGCTTGTGTCTGCCTGTTCCGAGTCCTTGCTTTCGCTGCAGGTTGCCTTTTGCTCTTTGCTCCTGTTTCAGCTCTTCTTAATCAAGCAAGCCTCATGAACCACATTCACCTTTGTGCCAGTTTGCAACTAACAGTGTGGCATTTTGCTAACTCACTCCCTTCTCTATCCTTCTCTCCTCCCTTACTCTCTTTTTCTCTGGGTACACAATTGGTTCATCTACTTCTATGACAGTTAACTGCCAACTAGTAGGACTAGTGCTTATAGGGTGGAAGTTGCTCAGGAACTAATTTCTGTGTTTTTGTTAGGCAAATAGAAAAGTTAATAGCACTTCTCAATGCCTTCCATCTGTGACACAGAATTTAGAAACATGGTTGGAACATAACTTGGTCTCTTAAAAAAAAAAAAAAACAAACTTTAGATATCTGGGCATTGAACTGTCTACTTAATAAGCATGTACTGAGTATCTAATATATATCAGCCACTCTGTTCTTGATATACACAGTGGAATCAGATATAGGCTCAGATATAGAAGAAATTTCAGCTTACTGGAGAAAACAGGGCTGGGCACAGTGGCTCATGCCTGTAATCTCAGCACTTTGGAAGGTCGAGGCATTACTTGAGGCCAGGATTTCAAGACCACCCTAGGCAACACAATGAAGCTCTGTCTCTACAAAAATAAAAAAATTAGCCGGGCATGGTGGCATGCACCTGTAGTCCTAGCTACTCAGAAGGCTAAGGTGGGAGGATCGCTTGAGCCTAGGAGGTCAAGGCTGTGTGAACCATGATTACATCACTGCACTCCAGCCTGAGCTACAGAGCAAGAATCTGTCTCAAAAAACAAACAAACAAACAAAACCCAGACAAGTAAACCAATGGCTGTAACATACTGTGATAAATTCTCTGACAGAAATGCACATAAAGTGCTACAGGAACAGATATAAGGGACAAGAAACTCGGCTTGGAAGGGGAAAGGTAAAGGTGGGATGGGACTGGGAGGCTTCTTGAGGGAAGAGAGGTAGGAATTATCCTGGGAAAACGACACAAGGAGAATTCTGAGAACTTCAAGTATTAAGAGCTTGGTATAGCTGAAATACAGAAGTGTACTAGAATAAAGACGGCCAATAAAATAAGGGCTCTGGAAGCAGAGAATCAGATTTCAAAAGGAGTGGACTTGTTTTCCTTTCCCATAGTGACACGTGATTGTTAGTTATGTCTTTCTGTTCCCTCCCTAAGCAAATATCATTTTGATTGACTTGGATAAAATGATACAGTATCTCACAACAGTGGACAATGGGATAGGTGACTAGAAAGGTCCACCAAAAGGTCCAAAAAGAGTGAAACGTAAAAGCTCCCACTGACAATTCATCTGAGCTCCATAGAAAAGCTAGCCTTAACAAGTTAAAAATTAAACATAAGGCAAGTTTAAAATGTAACTAGAATGTAATCAGTAAGCTGAACTATGGAACCAATATAGTCAAACCACCCAGTGTGTAAGTAAGCCAAGCCAAGCAAAACCAAGGTAGGTCTAATAAGCTAAGTTCAGGACAGGCTGCAGCAGAGTGAGATATGCCTCATTTGAGGATATAACTTAAGACCTACATACCTAATACAAAGGGCCACAGCCCTGACACACCTTGCTATCTGAAGGATGTCTAAGGTAGGGGGTGCATGATATCGTTTGTATTCCCAAAGTCAAGTATTAATATTAAGCCTGGAACATGCTGGACACCAGTAATTGAATCCCAAATGGACTTGGTACAATTAGGCTAATGGAATATGCAGGCAGAAGCAATAGGGCAAGGAGTACCTCCTTTCCCAGTGTCCCACTACGGCCTATGTATCACATGTCCAACTCCCAATTCCCCTTCAAACCAGCCCATGGATAGGGCATGTGAAGCCTATTTATTCACATATTAATTCATTCATTTGGCCATTTGTAACAGGCAAAAAGAATGAGGGTTGTGACCAACTTAGTATACCACTGGAGGCTATATGAGCAAACAGAAAACTGTTCTCATGAAAGCAGGATTTTGGAAAACTGACAAACTGCGTCTGCGCCAGAAGGGGTGCTGAGGGCAGTCACACCCCCAGCACAATGTTCCTTGTGATTATCTATAGGAACATCTGAAGTCTGTTGTACAAAGAAAGCAATTATGTATACCTGTGATAAATCAAGCAGCTGACCAACCGTTAACTCTCCCTCCCTGCTCTTTCTACCTAATAAATACGAAAGGCTGTAGAAGCATCTCAGGGCTGCCTTTGCTCACTAGAAGCAAGGAACCCGCTGACCCCTTCTTTCAAAACAGATCCTTTTGTCTTTATTTCTGCGTTCGTTCCCTTTGTTCACCCCGTAGTAACTGACAGCGACAGCCATTCCAGAAATGAGCAATTTCTTACTGCTGCTTACAAGTACAGCATGCAAAGATAAATCATCTAAGAAACTTTAAGAAACCCTAAGAAACTACACTAAGTTGGAGAAAAAATACATGTCCATAAATGACCTCCATAAAGTGAAAATGTGTCAAGCAGCACAGTTACTATGCTCTGAAACTTCAAAGCTGGGATGATAGAGAAGGCTCTGTGAAAAAGGTGGTATCTGAGGAGGAGCCTGAGGAGGGAAATGAATGAGGACAGGCAAGGAGTGCTTTTCAGGAATAAAACCATGAATCAAGACATGGATGTGGAAAAGGGACGGGGGTCCCTGGGGAACAGTGAATGATCAGTTTGACCAACTATAGTAGGAAATAAAGTTGAAAAAGCAGGTTGAGTTCACAGAGTAGAGGACACCAAATACTCAGCTAAGGAGTTTGGACTTTACTCTGCAGGTGATAGGAAGCCACTGAAGATATCGAACAAGGGAGTATCCAAATACAAATCTGGTAGTTACATGTAAGGACTGCAATCAGGAGCCTTATCAGGACCACGCAATTGCTTAATTGTACAAATGTTTACTGATGCCTACCAAGTGCTACGTGCCAGAAAAGTAAAGGTGAGGAAAACAGACCTTTTTATTCAAGATGCTGAGTCTGGCAGAGGTGGCAGACATACATAAAAATAACCATAACTTTTAAAACTAAGCATAAAAATGGTAAAGAAGCTAGCCGTGGTACCTCACGCCTGTAATGCCAACACTTTGGGAGGCCGAGGCAGGCGGATCACCTCAAGTTAGGAGTTCGTGACCAGCCTGGCCCACGTGGTGAAATCCCGTATCTACTAAAAATACAAAAATTAGCCAGTTTTGGTGGCACAGGCCTGTAATCCCAGCTACTCAGAAGACTGAGGAATGAGAATTGCTTGAACTCAGGAGGCGGAGGTTGCAGTGAGCCAAGATCGCACCATTGCACTCCAGCCTGGGTGACAGAGTAAGACTCTGTCTCAAAAAAAAAAAAAAAAAAAAAAAAAAAAGGCCGGGCGCAGTGGCTCACACCTGTAATCCCAGAACTTTGGGAGGCCGACGTGGGCGGATCACAAGGTCAGGAGATCGAGACCATCCTGGTTAACACGGTGAAACCCCATCTCTACTAAAAATACAAAAAATTAGCCGGGCATGGTGGCGGGCACCTGTAGTCCCAGTCACTCAGGAGGCTGAGGCAGGAGAATGGCGTGAACCTAGGAAGTGGAGTCTGCAGTGAGCCAAGATTGCGCCACTGCACTCCACAGCCTGTGCACACTGCACAGCCTGGGTGACAGAGCAAAACTCCGTCTCAGAAAAAAAAAAAAAAAGGTAGGCTGGGCACAGTGGCTCACTCCTGTAATCCCAGCACTTTGGGAGGCCGAGGCGGGTGGATCATAAGATCAGGAGTTCGAGACCAGCCTGACCAACATGGTAAAACCCTGTCTCTACTAAATATACAAAAATTAGCCAGGCACGGTGGCACGTGCCTGTAATCCCAGCTACTCAGGAGCATGAGGCAGGAGAATTGCTTGAACCTGGGAGGTGGAGGTTGCAGTGAGACAAGACTGCGCCACTGCACTCTAGCCTGGGCGACAGAGCGAGACTCCGTCTCAAAAAAAAAAAGGTAAAGGGCCAGGCGCGGTAGCTCACACCTGTAATCCCAGCACTTTGGGAGGCCGAGGTGGGCGGATCATGAGGTCAGGAGTTCCAGACCAGCCTGACCAACATGATGAAACCCTGTCTCTACTGAAAATACAAAAATTAGCTAGGCGTGCTGGCATGCCCCTGTAATCCCAGGCACTGCACTCCAGCCTGGGCGACAGAGCGAGACTCTGTCTCAAAGAGAAAAAAAAAAACAAAAACAAGGTAAATAAACTGAAAACACAGGACTAACTCCCTAGAGGATTTGGAAACACATCAAGAAATGGTATTTGATGCCAGGCACAGTGGCTCACGCCTATAATCCCAGCACTTTGGGAGGCCAAGGCAGGCAGATCGTTTGAGCTCAGGAGTTCAAGACCAGCCTGGGCAACATGATGAAACCTCATCTCCACCAAAAATACAAAAACTAGTCAGGCATGGTGGAATGCACCTGTAGTCCCAGCTATTTGGGAGGCTGAGGTGGGAGGATTGCTTGAGGCCCCTGGGAGGTAGAGGTTGCTGTGAGCCGAGATTGCACCACCCCACTCCAACCTGGGTGACAGAGTGAACCCTGTCTCAATTAAAAAAAATATATATAAACATATATAAAAGAAATGGCTGGGCACAGTGGCTCATGCCTGTAATCCTAACACTTTGGGAGGCCAAGGAGGGGGGATTACCTGAGGTCAGGAATTCGGGACCAGCCTGGCCAATATGGTGAAACCCCATCTCTATGAAAAATACAAAAATTGGCCGGGTGTGGTGGTATGCCTGTAATTCCAGCTACTCGGGAGGCTGGGGTGGGCGAATTGCTCAAACCTGGGAGGCGAGGCTGCAGTGAGCCAACATCATGCCACTGCATCTCAGCCTAGGCAACAGAGCGAGACCCCGTCTCAGAAAAAAAAAAAAAAAAAAAGAAATGACATTTGAAGCGATCATGAAAAATGAACAGAAATAACTACAGAAAGAATAGAGACCAGATATGTATAAAGACCAGAGGGATTATGAACAGATGATAGGAAAAGTATAGTTTGATTTCATTTAAAAATTTCCTCAAGAGTCACATGCAGTGGCACGTGGCCACAGTCCCAGATACTCAGGAGGCTGAGGAAGGAGGGTCACTTGAGCCAAGAAGTGCAAGTCCAGCTTGGACAACATAGTGAGACCCTATCCATATGAAAATTAAAAATAATGATGAGGCCAGGTATGATGACTCATGCCTGTAATCCTAGCACTTTGGGAGGCCAAGGTGGGAGGACTGCTTGACCCCAGGAGTTTGAGACCAGCCTGGGCAATATGGTGAAATGCTATCTCTACAAAATATTAAAAAATTAGCAGGATGTGGCTGGGCACAGTGGCTCATGTCTGTAATCCCAGCACTTTGGGAGGCTGAGGCGAGCAGATCACGAGGTCAAGAGATCAAGACCATTCTGGCTAACACGGTGAAACCCCGTCTCTACTAAAAATACAAAAAATTAGCCAGGTATGGTGGCGGGCGCCTGTAGTCCCAGCTACTCGGGAGGCTGAGGCAGGAGAATGGCGTGAACCTGGGAAAGGCGGTTTGCAGTGAGCCGAGATGGCGCCACTACACTGCAGTCTATGCCTCAGAGTGAGACTCTGTCTCAAAATAAATAAATAAACAAATAAAATAAAAATTAGTTGGGCATGGTGGCACGCACCTGTAGGCCTAGCTACTCAGGAGGCTGAGGCAGGAGAATGGCGTGAACCTGGGAAAGGCGGTTTGCAGTGAGCCGAGATGGCGCCACTACACTGCAGTCTATGCCTCAGAGTGAGACTCTGTCTCAAAATAAATAAATAAACAAATAAAATAAAAATTAGTTGGGCATGGTGGCACGCACCTGTAGGCCTAGCTACTCAGGAGGCTGAGGCAGGAGAATCGCTTGAACCTGGGAGGCGGAGGTTGCAGTGAGCCCAGATCGCACCACTACACTCCAGCCTGGTGAGAGAGCAAGACTTCATCTCAAAAAAAAAAAAAAAAAATGGCCAGGTGTGGTGGTACACACCCGTAGTCTCAGCTATTCGGGAGGCTGAGGTATGAGGATCAT
This sequence comes from Mandrillus leucophaeus, assembly GCF_000951045.1. Taxonomy (NCBI): domain Eukaryota; kingdom Metazoa; phylum Chordata; class Mammalia; order Primates; family Cercopithecidae; genus Mandrillus; species Mandrillus leucophaeus. The sequence continues at coordinate 360,650 of NW_012102343.1, forward strand.
TTGAGCCTGAAAAGAGGAGGCTGAGGTGAACTGTGATTGCACTGTACCACTGCACTCCAGCCTAGGCGACAGAGTGAGACCATGTCTCAAATAATATTAATAATTAAAAGCCGTCCTCAAGAATTTTTTTATATGAATTTGAGAAACAAAAAGTAGAAGACTAGTGAAAGATGATATAGAAGAAGAGGGTTAGCATTTAATACAGAGGATAAAGATTGTGGTCAAAGGAACATAATCTGAGATTTAAAAAAAATAGTAACCAATATTTATGGAGATCTTAGTAGATGCCAAGCATGATGTTAAGTATTTTACATAGATTAACTCATTTAATCTCACATTACTGCTCTGTGAGTTGGGTACGATTATTAAGATTCCAATTTTATAAATGAGAAAACCGAGCTTAGAGGAACTAAGTATCTTAAGATCACATAGTAGTTAAGTGAAAAGAGCCAGAAATCAAACCCAGATGGTCTAATTCCAGAGCCACAGTCTTAACTACTAGGCCACCCAAGAAAGATTATCTAATAGGGCTCTTGGAAAAGATGGATATGGGAGTGGGGAGGCAAGTGTAGAGCACAGAATGATCTGGGATGAGGCTGGAAAGTGAGACTTCCATCAGGATGTGAAAGTCTTACAGCAGTCTGATCTTCCCATATGCAACCAAGAGCCTATTTATTTATTTATGTAGAGACAGAGTCTCACTATGTTACCCAGGCTGGTCTTGAACTCCTGGCCTCATGCAATCCTCCAGCCTCAGCCTCCTGAGTAGCTGGGATAACAAGGTCGAGCCACTGTGCCCAGCTAATCAAGAGCTTTTGAAGATCTTAATTTCCTGCTGTTGAATATATTTCCAGAATCCAACCATTTCTGACCACTTCCATTGCTACCACCTTCGCCCAAGCCACTATCATCTTTCACGTGATCTGCTAATATTGTCCTAACAGATTTTCCTGCTTTTATCCTTACCCCACTGGAGTCAGTCTCCCTTTAAAAGCAACCAAAGTCATCATTTTATATAAATTAGAGTATGTCTCTGTTTTATGCAAAATCCAGCACTGGCTCCCCATTTCAGAGAAACAAGGCCCTGACAATAGCCTTCTGCTTCCAACCCCACTACATCTCTGACCCCATCTATTAATAGTTTTCACCTTACCCTCTTCCCCAACACTGATCTCTGTGCTTATGTAACTCAGGCTCCTGCCTTAGGGCCTTCACTCTAAGCTGTCCCCACTACCTAGAAATTATTTTCCTATATATCCACTTGATAAATTCCTGCAACTCTTTCAAACACTTGTTTAAATGTCACTTTCTTATTGAGACCTATTTAATACTATAACCTCTCTCCTTCACATGCTCCCACCTCTACCTGCTTTCTCAACTCCCTTTACTCTGATCTACTTTTTCTTTTTTCCACACCACTTATCACATTCTAACACACTGGAAAGGCTACTTATTATATTTAGTGTCTGTGTTCCTCTGATAGAATACAAGCTCCTCAAGGGCAGAAATCTTTTTGTTTACTGATATAACCCAAGAACCTAGAAGAGCACCCAAGGTGGAGTTCAATAAAAACTGACAATAGAAATGGGCTGGGGTTTCTCTCGGCCTTAGCACCATTTTCCTGGACACCTCTGCACCATGAGAGCCGAGTGGAGGAAGAAGCGAATGCACAGGCTGAAGCGCAAAAGAAGAAAGATGAGGCAGAGATCCAAAAGTAAACCGCTAGCTTGTTGCATCATGGAGGCCACAGGAGAAGAAACATGGAACGCCAGATGCTGGGGATGCTGGTACGAGCTGTAGGACTGCATGCTACTGTCTAGAGCTTGTCTCAATGGATCTAGAACTTTATTGCCCTCCGATCGCTGATCACCTCTGAGATCCACCTTGCTCATAACCAAAACTGCCCATGTTGGTCTTTTGCCCTGGACCTGTGACATTCTGGACTATTTCTGTGTTTACTTGTGGAAGAGTGTAACAACCATACAATAAATCACCTCTTCTGCTGTCTTAGCTGAAGAATAAAAAAAAAAAAAAAAAAAAGAAAGAAAGAAAAAAGAAATTGACTGGGCATGGTGCCTCATGCCTGTAAATCCCAACACTTGGGAGGCTAAGGCAGGAGGATCACTTGAGGCCAGGAGCTTGAGACCAGCCTGGGCAACACAGCAAAACCCTCTCTATTTAAAAAAAAAAAAAAAAATTTTTAATGAAAAAATTAGCCAGGCATGGTAATGCACATTTGTAGTCCCAGCTACTTAGGAGGTTGAGGTAGAAGGATCACTTAAGCCCAGCTGTTCGAGGCTGCAGTGAGCTAGAATCATGCCACTGCACTCCAGCCTGGGAGACAGAGCAAGACCCTGTCTCAAAAAATAAATTAATTAAGTAAATAAGTACATTTATTAAGCAATAAAAATACTTATTATCTCATCCCTTTTTTATTTTTTTTGAGACAGAGTCTCCCTCTGTTGCCCAGGTTGGAGTGCAGTGGTGTGATCTTGGCTCACTGCAACTTCCACCTCCTGGGTTCAAACGATTCTCCTGTCACAGCCTCCAAAGTAGCTGGGATTACAGGCGCCCCCCACCACACTAGCTAATTTTTGTATTTCTAATAGAGATGGGGTTTTGTCATGCTGGCCAGGCTCAAACTCCTGACCCCAGGAGATCCGCCTGCCTTGGCCTCCCAAAGTGCTGGGATTACAGGTGTGAGCCACCACGCCCGGCCTATCTCACCATTTCTGTGGTTTGGGATTGTGAGAGTGGTTTAATTGGATAGTTTTGGCTCTGAGGCTCTCATGAGATTGTAGTCAAGATGTAGGCTGGGGCTGCAGTCAATCTGAAGGTTTGACTAGGCCTGGAAGACCCACCTCCAAGACAGCTCACTCAATGGTTGGCAAGTTGATGCCAGCTGTGGGCAGGAAGCCTCAGTAGCTCCCCGTGTAGATCCTCCATAGGGTTGCTTGAATATCTTTGTAACACAGTGGCTGGCTTCTTCCAGAGCAGTCAATCCAAGAAGACCAGGGCAGATGCAGTAATGTCTTTTATGACTTAGTCTGAGAAGTCATACACTGTCTTATTTCTATATTCTAATGCTCATACAGACCAACCCTGATGAAATGTACAAGGGGACTACACAAAGGCATGAATATTAGGAGGTGAGCATCATTGGGGAGCATCTTGGAGGCTGGCTACTGTAAGATGTAATCAGTATTTGTGTAATATTTTGTGGGGTTTTTTCCCAGTATACCATATATATATTTCAACAAACACATCTTACATACTTCTTATTTTAGGAACTGCATGTTATTCCAATGATATTAACTGTTTTTGTTCATTTGTTTATTCTTAGAAAAAAATAATATATAGAAATAAGACAGGTTAGCTGGGCGTGGTGGCATATGCCTGTAATCCCAGCTACTTGGGAGGCTGAGGCAGGAGAATCGCTTGAACCCGGGAGGCGGAGGTTGGAGTAAGCCGAGATCGCACCATTGCACTCCAGCCTGGGCGACAGAGTGAAACTCAGTCTCCAAAAAAAAAAGAAAAAAAAAGAAAAAAAAAGAAATAAGCCAGGTGCGGTGGCTCATGCCTGCCTGGGCAAAAGAGCGAGACTCGGT
>NW_012102343.1:364972-368199 GCF_000951045.1 Mandrillus leucophaeus
CACACCAACATGGCACATGTATACATATGTAACAAACCTGCACGTTGTGCACATGTACCCTAGAACTTAAAGTATAATTAAAAAAAAAAAAAATATATATATATATATAAAATTAGCTGGGTGTGGTGGTACATGCCTGTAGTCCCAGCTACTCAGGAGGCTGTGGCAGGAGAATTGCTTGAACCCGGGAGGCAGAGGTTGCAGTGAGCTGAGATCATGCCACTGCACTCCAGTCTAGGTGACAGAGCAAGACTCTATCTTGGAGGGGGGAAAAAAAAAAGGTACTGAAGAGGTATTTGGTGAAAAGGGACAAGACTGACAACTGGAACAGATTTGAAAACCATAGAAAAATTTTATAGCAATATTTTTCAAGTCAATAAAACTAATAAAAAGGTTTATTTAAAAGTCAGCTTTTGAGCTGAGCATGGTGGACACACACCTGTAGTCTCAGCTACTCCGGAGGGTAAAGCAGGAAGATCTCCTGAGTCCAGGAGTTTGAGGCTGCGGTGAGCTGTGATTGCACCACTGTACTCCAGCCTTGGTAACAAAGTGAGACCTTGTGTTGAAAAAAAATTTTATTTTTTTTGAGATGGAGTCTCATTCCGTCGCCAAGGCTGGAGTGCAGTGGTGTGATCTCGGCTCAGTGCAACCCGCACCTCCCAGGTTCAAGTGATTCTCCTACCTCACCCTCTCAAGAAGATGGGATTATAGGCACCCACCACCACACTCAGTTAATTTTTTTGTATTTTTAGTAAAGATGGCGTTTCACTATGTTGGCCAGGCTGGTTTTGAACTCCTGACCTCAAGTGATGCGCCCACCTTAGCCTCCCAAAGTGCTAAGATTACAAGCATAAGCCACCACCCCGGACAAAGAAAAAAAATTTTTTTTAAACTCAGGTTTTCTTAGATCATTGTCAAGGACTTACATACAACAAGGCCAGTGAACATGCAACCTCCTGGGGGAGAGACTGAACAGAATGAACTTCCAACAATATGAGCTGTCTCAAACTGGTAGGGAGGGAAGGGTCCTTGCTCCAAATCTGATCATGTTTCCAGAATAGATTCACAGATCAGAGGGCTAGTTGAATGATATAGCCGTTTATTTTTTATTTTTTTCTTTTCTTTTTTTTTTTTGAGACGGAGTCTCGCTCTGTTGCCCAGGCTGGAGTGCAGTGTGGTACGATCTTGGCTCACTGCAACCTCCACCTCCCGTGGGTTCATGCCATTCTCCCGCCTCAGCCTCCCGAGTAGCTGGGACTACCGGCGCCGGCCACCACGCCCGGCTAATTTTTTTTGTATTTTTAGTAGAGATGGGGTTTCACTGTGTTAGCCAGGAGGTTGTCGATCTGACCTTGTGATCTGCCTGCCTCAGCCTCCCAAAGTGCTGGGATTACAGGCGTGAGCCACCACGTCTGGCCTAGCCTTTTATTTTTTCTTTCTTGAGACAGGGTCTTAGGGTGCCCAGACTGGTCTCAAACTCCTGAGCCTAGTGATCCTCCCACCTCAGCCTTCCAAGTAGCTTGAATTATAGGCTCATACCACCATGCCTGGCTGGATATATCCTTTAAAGTCTAACCCTAAAATCAAATACTGTATCTGCCAATTAAGAAATGAGAATTGATGTCACTGGTAGTTACCAACAAATACATAATTCTTTCCTGTAAACAGGTCATTTTTGTATGCACATTATTTCATTTTAATCAAAACGTCATTAGACAAGTGTCAAGAAGGCCCATTCTGCACAATGAACTCATCTGGGTATAATAACAAAATGAGTCAGGCATGACCTCATTCTCCATTGTTTCAGGGTTGACTTCACTACAATAATCACTCCTCAGGAAAGCTGTTGCTATTGTTGCCTCTCTTTCTTCACATATCAGGAGGTCTTTTCCTGCCCATTCATTAAGAATCAAAGTCCTTTAGATAAGAAGATATCAATCAGGAGGGGGTTCATATTGCCCCAGTGAAAAAACAGAATGAAAATCTGAGGTGATGAGCTCTGTCTGCCTCGAAACCCATATCCACTGTGGGAGGCACTATGTACAGAAGAGTAACTGCCACTAGGATCAGTGCCACTGGGCACCGTTTATATTGGATTTTAACTTTGGGAAGAGAATAAAACATTTTCTCTTTCTTGTCATCAACTGAGAAATAGCTACTGCTTCAAACAGTTAAATCAAAATGAAAAACATGAGAAAGATAAAAATATTACAATGATAGTTTCATGTATAAAGGAAGGAATAGCGGTTCCCCATAATTTCATTTTCCCAAATTTGTCTTTCCCCCACCAAATCTGCCTTCAAGATGCTTTCCTTCTAAATACCAAAGAAACTTCGGGTTTTTAAAAAAACTTATTTTTATTGACAAGGTCTTGCTCTGTCACCCAGGCTGGAGTGCAATGGAACAATCACAGCTCACTGTAGCCTTGAACTCCTGCAATCCTCCTGCTTCAACCTCCCAGACGGCTGGGACTTCAGGCATGAACCACCGCGCCCAGATAATTTTTATGTGTTTTCAATTTTTTTTGTTGTTGTTGTTTTTTGAGACAGAGTCTCACTGAGTTGCCCAGGCTGGATGGCGTGCAGAGGCGTGATCTCGGCTCACTGCAAGCTCCGCCTCCTGGGTTCACGCCATTCTCCTGCCTCAGCCTCCCGAGTAGCTGGCACTACGGGCGTCTGCCACCATACCTGGCTAATTTTTTGTATTTTTAGTGGAGATGGGGTTTCACTGTGTTAGCCAGAATGGTCTCGATCTTCTGACCTCGTGATCTGCCCGGCTCAGCCTCCCAAAGTGTTGGCATTACAGGCGTGAGCCACCGTACCTGGCCGTGTTTTCAATTTTTTTTATAGAGAAAGGAGTCTCGCTTTGTTGCCCAGGCTGGTCTCAAACTCCTGGACTCAAGTGATCCTCCAGCTTCAGCCTCCCATGTTCCAAACCTCTCAAGGGATTACAAGCGTGAGCCACTATACCTGGCTCCACTATAACACTTTAACAGTGTTTGGTAAAAGTGTTTTCGGCCAGGCGTGGCGGCTCACACCTGTAATCCTAGCACTTTGGGAGGCCGAGGCAGGTGGAGCACCTGAGGTCAGGAGTTTGAGACCAGCCTGACCAACGTGGAGAAACTCCGACTCTACTAAAAATATAAAACTAACCGGGCATGGTGGCCCATGCCTGTAATCCCAACTACTCGGGAGGCTGAGGCAGGAGAATCGCTTGAACCCGGGAGG
>NW_012102343.1:368249-377502 GCF_000951045.1 Mandrillus leucophaeus
GAACCCGGGAGGTGGAGGTTGCAGTGAGCTGTGATTGAGCCATTGCACTCCAGCCTGGGCAACAAGAGCAAAACTCCATCTCAAAAAAAAAAAAAAAAGTGTTTCCATTGTGAATTATATAATTTCCCACAGGGAATACCCTTTTATTTATAGTTCAGAGTCATGATTATGATTATCAGTTATGTTTTCCTGTAAAACTGAGATGCTTCCAAGGGCTACAGTAGGTCTATAGGACTGTTTGCCCTTCTGTCACCAAATGGTCCCAGCTTGCTATCCTTTCTGAGCTAGTTTTTTCTGACATCATGCTATCTATTATCACTGATCAGTATTGTCATGTGCCCAACTCCTTCAATAAACCACCATTACCTCCTAATTTTCTTTTTAAATCTGTTGTAGGATGTAAATCAGCCATAATTATTATTATATATAAGCCATAATTATTAGAATTTCAAGTCAACATAAGCAAATGAGGGCCTCTCCAACAGAATAAGGCTACTGGACTTTGTGACAGCTCTTTCAGTGCCTTGTGGACCCTTTTCCATCTACTGTGATCTCTCAGCTAGGAACAACAAAGCAGAAATTGCAGAAATCTGACCTAAGAAAAAGTGAAGTATTATATATGTTACTTACCAGTTTTTTCTTTCCTTCTGAATTTTCTCCTTTGTTCCTTTAACTATTATATCACTTTTTCAACCTGTGTAAGATGGAAATGAATAATTATGAGAACAGTTTCCTTTTTTTCTCTGCCGTCAGTATGCCTACTTTTGACTCAGTTATCTCTTCTACATTTTCATTTCTAATCTTTCCAGGCTTTGGAATCCACATCATCAAGCTCATCTCCTGACTTGTAATCTAATGCCCTCCTGCTCTTTCTCCTCCCCTACACTTTCTTCTCACTCAAATTACAACCTCAGCTACTTTACCACACATCCAGCTCATTTAAAAAGTCACCAACAGCAAGAGACGCAAGTCACACTCCCTCTAGAAGCTGGTGTATATGTGTGTGTAAAGGTGGAGAAGGCAATGACTAAGGAGCTAATTCGTAAGTAAAGTACACAGACTGGATGTGGTAACTCATGCCTATAATCCTGGCACTTTAGGAAGTCAAGGCAGGCAGTTAGCTTGAGCTCAGGAGTTTGAGACCAACCTGGGCAACATGGCGAAACCACATCTCTACAAAATATACAAAAAATTAGCCAGGTGTGGTGGCATGTGCCTGTAGTCCCAGCTACTTGGCAGGCTGAGACAGGAGGATTGCTTGAATGTGGGAGGTTGAGGCTGTAGTGAGCTGAGATGTGAGGTCTTTTTTTGCTGCTAAAATGCCAGCCAGGCCGGGCGCGGTGGCTCAAGCCTGTAATCCCAGCACTTTGGGAGGCCAAGACGGGCGGATCACGAGGTCAGGAGATCGATATCATCCTGGCTAACACGGTGAAACCCTGTCTCTACTAAAAAATACAAAAAACTGGCTGAGCGAGGTGGTGGGTGCCTGTAGTCCCAGCTACTCGGGACGCTGAGGCAGGAGAATGGCATAAATCCGGGAGGCGGAGCTTGCAGTGAGCTGAGATTCGGCCACTGCACTCCAGCCTGGGCGACAGAGCTAGACTCTGTCTCAAAAAAAAAAAAAAAAAAAAAACACTAGCCGGGCGAGGTGAGGCAGGAGAATGGCATAAACCCAGGAGGCGGAGCTTGCAGTGAGCTGAGATCCGGCCACTGCACTCCAGCCTGGGCGATAGCGAGACTCCGTCTCAAAAAAAAAAGATAATAATAAAATAAAATAAAATAAAATGCCAGCCATATGTTCCACAATATAATCAATGAGTAGCTACTATTACATGCATGAGTATGTGGTTAAAAGGGACCAAGCAGATGGGGGCTTGGTGGCTCACACCTATACTCCCAGCACTTTGGGAGACTAAGGTGAAAGAATCACTTGAAGAATTTGAGTTTACGTATTATTTTCTATCCCTCAGGAACAAAAAAGTTAAACTTACCTACACAACATAAATCTGAAGATGACACATTGAAGACAGGATTTGAATTATGGATATGACTCATGAAACCAATGTTATAAATTCTAACTATAGGGTCTCCAAAGTAAACTTTTTTTTTTTTTGAGATGGCATCTTGCTCTGTTGCCCAGGCTGGAGTGCAATGGCATGATCTTGGCTCACTGCAACCTCCGCCACCCAGGTTCAAGCAATTCTCCTGCCTCAGCCTCCCGAGTAGCTGGGATTACAGGTGCCCACCATCATCCCCGGCTAATTTTTTATTTTTAGTAGAGAGGGGGTTTCATTATGTTGGCCAGGCTGGTCTTGAACTCCTGACCTCAAGTGATCCACCAGCCTTGGCTTCCCAAAGTGCTGGGATTATAGGCATGAGCCACTGGTGCTAGCTGGGACTCATTCATCTTTGAACACTGATTACTTAACAGAGTACCATCTGGCATATATGTTTGTTTAGTGTTTGTTAAATAAATTAACAAATACATAAATCTCGTCATTCTGCTTCTCAAAATTTTCATTAATGTCCCACTGTCCACAACAGAAGTTACAAACTCAAATACCTACAGGCAAAGGGCAGGAAATGTAAATAAGTAAAGGTGTGTGTAAGACAAAGGAACTGGTAGGGATTGTGGTAAACTGGAGAGCATGTGTCCCATCTGAAGGTGTGGCTTCTTGCTATTCCCACCAATTGCTACCATAATGGAACGTAGGCCCCATTCTGCCAGGTCTTCTGATTTTTCAAGGTAAGCTGAAAGCACAGATTTCTTTGTAAAATCTGCTGATTTTTAAATGATGACAACTAATTCCATTTAAAATCCCCCAAAAACCCACCTTTCAGGCCAAAGAAAACACATTCTATGAGCCAAATCCAGCCAAGTCACAAGCTGGTGGCTCTAGTCTGCAGGATAAAAGACAAATTCCCTGCCTGACATTCTAAGTCGTTCACAATGAGTTCCCAGCCTGCCTTTTTAGAGTTTTTGGCTTACTCATTCCATACAATAACCCTCTGCTCTAGTCTAGTGGTTCTGAAACTTTAGCATGCATCAGAACCACCTGGAGGGCACAGATTGCTGGGCCTCATTGCCAGTATTTCTGATTCAGTAGGTCTCAGGTGGGGCCTGTGAAACTGCAGTTCTAATAAGTTACCAGATGATGCTGATGCTACCGGTCTGTGGACCACACTTTAGGAAACAATGCTCGAGTTTAAGCATACTCTGAATTGTGCTCACATTGTTCTAACTTCCCAGATGAACTTCCCTCTGCTTTCAGTCCATCTCCTTCTGTAAACTTTCCCTGACTACAACAGTCTTAAATGCCTCCAAATTCAATAGCACCTAGGGTTTGGGCCAAGCTTAGTCAACCCACAGCCCATGGGCCACATGCAGCCCAGGACGGCTTTGAATGCAGCCCAACACAAATTCGTAAACTTTCTTAAAATATTATGAGATCTTTTTTGTGATTTTTTTTAACTTCATCAGCTATCATTAGTGTTAGTATATTTTATGTGTGACTCAAGACAATTTTTCTTCTTCCAATGTAGCCCAAGGAAGCCAAAAGATTGGACACCCCTAGTCTACACCGTCTCTCCTTTATCAATCCCTGCTTGGTACTGTTTACTGTTAAGTGTTTGTGGATGGGTGACAATGAGGTTGTATATTCTCAGAGATCAACATCCAGGTCAGAGCTTTACACATCTGACTGTAAACAACTTGAGGGCAAGGGCCTTCTCTTGTTCCTTACTGTACGCATCAAGTTATCAGACAGGTTGTTATACAGTTGGTATTCATTAAATGTTTCTTTTCTTTTTTTTGAGATGGAGTCTCGCTCTGTTGCCCAGGCTGGAGTGCAGTGGTGTGATCTCGGCTCACTGCAAGCTCTGCCCCCCGGGTTCACGCCATTCTCCTGCCTCAGCCTCCCGAGTAGCTGGGACTACAGGCGCCCGCCACCACGCCCGGCTAATTTTGTGTATTTTTATTAGAGACGGGGTTTCACTGTGTTGGCCAGGATGGTCTCGATCTCCTGACCTCATGATCCGCCTGCCTCGGCCTCCCAAAGTGCTGGGATTACAGGCGTGAGCCACCGCGCCTGGCCTCATTAAATGTTTCTTGAATGAACGTTTGACAGATCCATGACATGAAAATGCAGACAAGTGGGCCTAAAATTTGGGTAATTTTTCTTTGATTTTTTAAAAAATTAGAGACAGGATCTTGTTATGTTGTTCAGGTCAGTCTCAAAATCCTGGGCTCAAGCGATCCTCCTACCTCGGCCTCCCGAAGTGCTAGGATTACAGATGTGAGTCACTGTGCCCAGTCCAGGTAAATTTTCTTAGACAACTTTTAGTCTGTGGCACTGTTGGGATGGACAACTAATAAAAATGGGATATTTTGCAAATAAAGTAACAGTAGTTAATAATTATTTGTAGGCATAGTGGTGCACACCTGTAGTCCCAGCTACTTGGGAAGCTGAGGTAGGAGGATCTCTTGAGCTCAGGAGCTTAAGTTCAGCCTGGGCAACATAACAAAACCCCATCTCAAAAATATATGGCCAAGCATGGTGGCTCACAACTATAATCCCAGCACTTTGGGAGGCTGAGGTAGGAGAACCATTTGAGCCCAGGAGCAACATAGTGAGACCCAGTCTTAACCAAAAAAAAAAAAAGAAAAAGTTAGCTGGGCATGGTGGCATGAACCTGTGGTCCCAGCTACTCAGGAGACTGACGTGGGAGAATTGCTTGAGCCCAGAAGGTTGAGGCCGCAGTGAGTCATGATTGCACCACTGCATTCCAGCCTGGGTGACATAGTGAGACCCTGTCATTCATTCATAAACAAATAAATTAAATAAATAAATAATTATCTGTGGTAATGTATCTTGTATATAAGTAAAACAGTGAATGCTTTAAATTTTTAAAAGTTATCTAAAAGTGGTAAGATTAAATCCTTGACCACCAGGATTTCTTAAAATGCCCCTGCAGAGATCTGAACTAGTCTTAATATCACAAGAAAATGTCAATTTAGTAGAATTCTATATTTGCAGCACATGCAATAAAAAAGCAGGATGAAAGTAACTCCTGGCCAGGTGTGGGTGGCTCAAGCCTGTAATCCCAGCACTTCGGGAGGCCAAGGCAGGCAGATCACCGGAGATGAGGAGTTCAAGACCAGCCTGGCCAACATGGTGAAACCCCATCTCTACTAAAATACAAAAATTAGCCAGACATGGTGGCAGGTGCCTGTAATCCCAGCTACTCGGGAGGCTGAGGCAGGAGAATCACTTGAACCTGCGAGGTGGAGGCTGAAGTGAGACACGATTGTGCCACTGCACTATAGCCTGGGCGAAAGAGCAAGACTACCTCTCAAAAAAAAAAAAAAAAAAGTAACTCCCAAGAGAAACACTGATTATTCCCTTTAGTACAGTTTGGATAATAATATATTTATTTAGGATTCTAAAGGCTATGTAAAAACAAAATCTAAAGCTGTTCACTTAGTCTGTTCTACCTATAAAGTACCATCTGCTATAAGGTGATTTCAAGAATGATTTATGAAGAGAAACATGGCTTCTAAGGTAAACCCAAATAAAGTTACAGATGAGTTTATAAAGTAAACCCAGTTCTGGAGTTACTAGAAGAAACAAGCAGAAGTACTACCCCCCCTCTCCCCGCACCCCCGCCCTTTTTTTTTTTTTTTTTGAGAAAGAGTCACACTATTGCTCAGGCTGGAATACAGTGGCACAATCACGGCTCACTGAAGCCTTGACCTCCCTGGGCTCAGGTGATCCTCTGAACTCAGATTCCTGAGTAAGCTGGAACTACAGGTACATGTCACCACACCCGGTTAATTTTTGTACTTTTTGTAAAGACAGGGTTTTGCCATGTTGTCCAGACTGGTCTTGAATTGGGCTTAAGCAATCCACCTGCCTTGGCCTCCCAAAGTGTTAGGATTATAGGCATGAACCACCATGCCCAGCCAGAAGTTCTATCTATTTTGATACATAATAGTTCTAGATTTTATATATGGTTTATTGAACAAAATTAACATCACCTGGCAAAATAATAGAGAATTAAATTCAGGAAAAAAAGAAAACCACCATTCAGGAGCATTTGAAATACATTTACAACTTTAAGCTGGTGGAGATATTACCTTACATCTGGATACAAGTCCTACCTAACAGCACCATAATGATCTTGTCTGTATGAGGATTCAGCCAAGACACTCCACATTTCTTTGTTGACCAGGAACAAGGAAAACTGGACAGAAAAAGAATTACAAAACCAAGTCAACAAAACAAGAAGTGGTTTGTTCCAAGTTTAAAAGCATTAGTGTTCTAAACAATGAAACAAGGCAAATTTATTTAGTAATAATTCGTGAAACTTCACAGTAAAGGCACCTACCAGTAGCTGTGGAAGGAAATGCTACCACATGAACTACTAAATAGCAACTTCCTACTCTACTATCCATACTATCAGTTGTTGCTCACCAGCAGATGACAGTAACAACATTCAGTTCTTTGGTAGAAAATGAGGGAATTCAGAAGACTGTAGACTCTAGACCCACCTCTACCAGAGTATGAAATCTTGGCATTTCTCTGAGTCATATTCATGTCACAACAGCTTTATCTACAAAATCAAACTTAGTCAATAAAAAATATATACAATAAAATAAACTAGGTCAGGTGTGGCTGCTCATGCCTGTAATCCCGGCACTTTGGGAGGCAAAGGCAGGACGATCACTTGAGCTCAGGAGTTCAAGACCTGCCTGGGCAACATGGCAAAACCCTGTCTCTACAAAAAATACAAAATTAGCCAGGCGTGGTGGTGCATGCCAGAGGCTGAGGTGCATGCCAGAGACTTGAGTCCAGGAGGTCGAAGCTGTAAGGAGCCATGACTCTGCCACTGTACTCCAGCATGGGCAAGAGTAAGACCCTATCTCAAGAAAACCACCAAAAAACCCAAAAACCAATAAAAGAAACGATAAAGTACTATAACTAAGGTACTACGCATATATTAATAATCGTTATAGTCAAATTTTTGTTTATCAATTAATCTATAAGCCTACGTTCAAATAAGGAGTCTTGAACTGACTTTCATATTATAAAGTTACCAATTTCTGGCCGGGCTAGGTGGCTCACACCTGTAATCCCAGCACTTTGGGAGGCCGAGGTAGGAGGATCACAAGGTCAGGAGATCGAGACCATCCTGGCTAATACGGTGAAACCTGATCTCTACTAAAATTACAAAAAATTGGCCGGGCGTGGCAGTGTGCGCCTGTAGTCGCCTGTAGTCCCAGCTGCTGGGGAGGCTGAGGCAGGAGAATGGCATGAACCCAGGAGGCGGAGCTTGCAGTGAGCCTAGATAGCACCACTGCACTCCAACCTAGGCGACAGAGCAAGACTCCACCTCAAAAAAAATAAAGTTACCAATTTCTAGAATAAATTCTGAATATACAGCCTGTGACAGAAGATGCCCTACTCTCTTTTCTGCAGCTTATCAACAGTGTGCTTTTTCAGAACCTTACACATACAAAATTAATAGTAACTGTATAGATTTTATATCAGAGATAACCCCTTCAATATATGGCGATTGCACCTATGGATTCACGGGAGTGTGAAAATGTACCAGAGATACAGTCAGAAAAAGCCATGATCAGCCAGGCGCGGTGGCTCACGCCTGTAATTCCAGCACTTTGGGAGGCCAAGGCGGGCGGTTCACCTGCGGTCAGAAGTTCGAGACTGGCCTGACCAACATGGAGAAACCCCATCTCTACTAAAAATATAAAAGTAGCCGGGCGTGGTGGCGCACGCCTGTAATCCCAGCTACTCGGGAGGCTGAGGCAGGAGAATTGCTTGAATCCGGGAGGTGGAGGTGGTGGTGAGCCGAGATTGTGCTATTGCACTCCAGCCTGGGTGGGCAACGAGAGAAACTCCCTCTCAACAAAAAAAAGAAAGAAAGAAAAAGCCATGATCATGCTGACAGATGGTATGTATAAAAAGGTTTATGCCAGCCTGACCAACATGGTGAAACCCTGTCTCTACTAAAAATACAAAATTAGCCAGGGATGGTGGTGTGCGCCTTTAATCCCAGCTACTCGAGAGGCTGAGGCAGGAGAATCGCCTGAACCCGGGAGGTGGAGGTTGTGGTGAGCCGAGATCGCGCCATTGCACTCCAGCCTGGGCAACAAGCGCGAGACTCCGTCTCAGGAAAAAAAAAAAAAGGGTTTACAGCCGGGGGCGGTGGCTCACACGTGTAATTTCAACACTTTGGGAGGCCGAGGTGGGTGGATCACCAGAGGCCAGGAGTTCGAGACCAGCCTGGCCAGCATGGTGAAACTCCATCTCTACCAAAAATACAAAAATTAGCTGGGTGTGATGGCACGCACCTGTAGTCCTAGTTACTGGGGAGGCTGAGGCAGGAGAATCCTTGAACCCAGGAGGTGGAGGTTGCAGGGAGCTGAGATGCCCCACTGCACTCCAGCCTGGGCGACAGGAGACTGTCTCAGAGAAAAAAAAAAGTTTACATGACTTATCATTACCAAATCGGCATGTTCCCTCAGAGCAGAAACAGAAATTCAGAAACAGAAATCATGCAAGTGGCAAACAAAGTGGGAGGGAGTAATTAGAGGTCAAAGACCTCGGGAAGGGGTGTACGAATTAAGTCCTCCATAGAGAAATGGTGAGGAAGGATCTACAACGACATTTAAAATAAACTTTTTAAATTGAAATGGAGTATAACACAGAGCAGAGCTTCAACCACAAGTCTCCTATTGGCTTGACACTCAGAATACCGTATCTTTCTTAATGACTAACTAACTGAGTCTAATTGAAAAATGAGAATACTTGTGAGCACACTCCTTTTCAGAGGTGTATTCAGGATTTCAGGAGTCGGGGAGGCAAGTTAAAGAGCTTTCAACTTTATGCAACTTTGAGGAAAGAAGGCTACGGACGGGTGAGGTATTAGCAAATGGAAATCCGGGGGACGGTCGTGGGCGGGAAGTATCGGCCACACAGGACCTAATGAGGCCCAGGACCCTGCTCCTGACCTCGGTGGCAGCACTCCCCTCCCTGCCGGCTCCCTGGCGTGCTGCTGCTCTTGGGAGGCAGGCAGCCTCGCCCCCAACCACCGCCCTCGGGAAAGTCATCAACAGCCTATCAAAAAACGTTTGGCCTGGGACATCCGCTGGCTGCGCTATCCCTTACAGAATCAGCAAGGATGAAAAGCCAGGAAAGGGATGGAACTCAAAGAAGTCGGGCAGTGCCGGGAG
>NW_012102343.1:378212-382100 GCF_000951045.1 Mandrillus leucophaeus
CGTCCAGGTTCCCTTGGAGACGGAGCCGGCCAGGGTGGCGGCGGCTGGGCAACGACGACAGCGGAGCCGCTGGGGAAGCCAAGATGCCGTCGAAGGGAAAGGACAAAAAGAAAGGCAAGAGCAGAGGCAAAGACACTAAGTAAGGAGAAGCCGCGCGAGAGTCCCCCTCTCCCTGGGCCTGCCTGAGATTTCGGGTCTGGGGCTGGCTACCTGGCGCCCCCCGCGCCGGCCCCCTCGGACCCTCTTGGCTCTCCCGGCTTGTGAGGATTACAGTTCCCATGTCCATAGTCTGACACATCTCTACTATGTGGTTCAGATGATCTTAAACGTGTAGCGCATGTATAAAGTATTTCCTTGGGCATTTTCAGAGATCTCTTTTGGTTCAAAGGGGACACCTGAAGTATTTTACCAAGTTGGGTAATTGTTGAGGTTTTCCCAAACTGATCCGAGCCACTGAGGTGGGTAATGTTCTAGCACTAACCCCTTACAGGCCTGGAGTTGCTGCTAGATTGCTACTAGCCCTGTTGGGGGACCCCGGTGGTTTCTGGACACGTTGGAGTCCTATGTGGTGTGCAGCAATATCATATATGGGAACACAGAGTTGGCACCAAACTTGAGATGTTTGTAAAGTAACTTAAGAGAGTAATTCATGCTCAATACAGAAAGTTTGGGAAACATGGGAAGTACCAAAAGAGAAAACAAAAATAACCTGTAGTCTCATTATCCAAAAATAAACACTACTATATTTTGGAGTATTATTTTATTTTTTAATAAAATGATAGCCCAATGTACATACTTATATGTGACTTTTTTCTTCCCATGTATTAATGTAAGTATTATCTTATGGGTTTTTTTTGTTGTTGTTGTTTTTACATAGCTGCACAGTTTGTCTAGCCCTTAAAGTGCCAAGGGCTTATCACATTCCTAGAACTCACTCACATATGTTTTCAGATTTTGACCATGCTTCTACAGTACACATTTGAACAATGAGGAACACTGACGGTAAGAGACCTTATTCCTTGGATTTTCCATGACCCATTGTTTGAGAAACCTGGCTTTGTTTCTACAGTGAGTATAAGTGGTCCTATTAGAGTGTCTAATTTCTTGCATCAAGTACTTTTTTTTTTTTCCTTGAGACCAAGTTTTGCTCTTGTTGCCCAGGCTGGAGTGCAATGGCGTGATCTTGGCTCACTGCAACCTCTGCCTCCTGGGTTCAACCAATTATTCTGCCTCAGCCTCCTGAGTAGCTGGGATTACAGGCACCTGTCACCACGCCCAGCTAATTTTTTTATTTTTAGTGGAGACGGGGTTTCACCACGTTGGCCAGGCTGGTCTTGAACTCCTGACTTCAGGTGATCCACCCGCCTCGGCCTCCCAAAGTGCTGGGATGACAGCCTTGAGCTACCATGCCCTGTCACATCAAGTACTTTGAGCCACTTAGATTTGATACCTGGATGGTCGTAGTGAGATGGTATATCACCAGTGCCTAAATCATACCAGAAAGGGACATCAAGAGTTATAACAGGCTGAGGGGTTGGGAATGGAGCTGGCCTTAATTTGAAGAGAACAAAAGGTGAAACTGGGACTTTGGTTCTCTCCACTGCAAACCCATCACCTCTGTGGAAGAGGACTGAGAACCAGAGGTAGGAAAGTGGATGTGGAGGGTGGCAGTATAGAAAGGTCCACATATACATATGTGTGAAAATATTTAGAATTCAAATACAGGTGAAATATTCTTAAATATTGTGTACGTATTTGTATATCATGGTACCTACCATATATAAGGAGTAGTGTTTTGTTAATGCTCATACAATAAATATTTAGAAAAATCTCTTCCTTTACCACTTTAATCTTTGAATCCCTCCTTTTTCCTCTCCACCTCTATATAAATGATTATGGTTTCTCAGGCATCCTTAAAGCCTGGTGGGCGGGGCATCGTGGCTCATGCCCAGCACTTTGGGAGGCTGAGTGGGGGAAGATCACTTGAGCCCAGGAGTTCAAGACCAGCCTGAACAACATAGGAAGACCCTGTCTCTACAAAAATTTTTGTTAAAAATTAGTTGGGCGTGCTAACTCATGCCTGTAGTCACAGTTACTCAGGAGGTTGAGGTGGAGGATTGTCTGGGCCTGGGAGGTCGAGGCTGCAGTGAGCTGTGTGTTGCTACTGTACTACATCCTGGATGACAGAGCAAGACCTTGTCTCAAAAAAAAAAAAAAAAAAGTCCGGTGAACCGTGGCACCAGCTGATAAAGTATTTAACATACTTGCCCTAGTGACTTGACTTTTTGTCCAAGACCTAGCCAAAAACAAAACAAAACAAAAACAAAAAAACCTCAAAAGTAGAGGGTGAAGTGGGTGGGAGATTATAGTTACACTACCAATGGGTATACTCATGCAGAAAATAAACAGAGATAATGGGTTTGCAGTGGAGAGAACCAAAGTCCAGCACTGAGTGAGTAGGAATAGAAAAGATAGTTTAACTACAGGAGAATCAGGCCAGGGCACTGGTTCACACCTGTAATCTCAGCACATTAAGAGGCTGAGGTGGGAGGATACTTGAGCCCAGGAGTTGGAGAACAGCCTAGGCAACATAGTGAGACCCCATCTCTATTAAAAAAAAAAAAAAAATGGGAGAATCAAATAAGTAAATGAAAAGATATAAAAACTGTCCAGGTGCAGTGGCTCACACCTGTAATCTCAGCACTTTGGGAGGCTGAGGTAGGAGGATCACTTGAGCCCAGGAGTTCAAGACCAGCCTGGGCAACATGGCAAAAACCTATTTCTACGAAAAATACAAAAATTAGCTGGGTATAGTTGCATAATCCTGTAGTCCCAGCCACTTGGGAGGCTGAGGTGGGTGGATGGCTTGAGCCCAGGAGGCAGGGGTTGTGGGGAGCCGAGATCGTGCTTCTGCACTCCAGCATGGTGACGGAGCCAGGCCCTGTCTCAAAAAAAAAAAAAAAGAAAAAAAAAGGTATGAAAGCTTTATGAAATGAGTTTGGTTTATCCTGTCTTTTCCCTTTGTTTTTCCAGTCTTTTCCAGTTATGCTCCGGGGCTCGCCTCTTCCAGGACGAGGCACTTTCTTAATTCTCTTATGTGAATACGAGTGAATATGTATTTTTTCTTTCATTTTTCAAATGTGAATGTGTATTTCTTATTAACTTATTCATCCAACAATGTTTTCTCATGTGTGCCAGGGGAAATGCCAAGCAAAACAAATTTAAAAAGAGAAAATTTTAATAGTAATATAGTAGAGTTATATACTGTCTGCATATTAGAGTTGTATAAATAGTCATATACTGTCAATGTCCTCTTCCCATGCAGGAAGTTAATAAAAACAGATGAATCTGTGGTGGACAGAGCCAAGGCCAATGCCTCCCTTTGGGAGGCCAGGTTGGAAGTCACAGAACTCTCTAGGATTGAGTATCGTGATACTTCACGGACACTGGCAAAAAGTAATGAGGACTTAAAGAAAAAGCAATGTAAAATGGAGAAAGACATAATGTCAGTATTAAGTTACCTGAAGAAGCAGGATCAGGAAAAAGATAATATGGTAGGTAGGCAGAAAACCTCCTCGGCCTCATTAACTACCTCTATGGTGATACTGATGTGGATATGTATTTCAAAGATTTTTAATTCCTTGAAATCTTAACATATAGTTAAGACGTTTCAATTGACCTTAACTCTCCTTGAAGCTAGACACTTTTTCAGAATGGTTTTACTGTTATTGGCTCTCTAATTTTCAATCCTTGTTCCATGTTTTCTTCTCTGAAGCAAACAGAGATTGATGATCATAAGGGAACATTATGATCCACTTTATTTTAAGGACAAGAGCATGGTATGTGATCTATCTATATATATATATACACATATATATATATATATAT
>NW_012102343.1:382217-386902 GCF_000951045.1 Mandrillus leucophaeus
CGCCTCCTGGGTTTACGCCATTCTCCTGCCTCAGCCTCCCTAGTAGCTGGGACTACAGGCGCCCGCCACCTCGCCCGGCTAGTTTTTTTGTATTTTTTTTTAGTAGAAACGGGGTTTCACCGTGTTAGCCAGGATGGTCTCGATCTCCTGACCTTGTGATCCACCCGTCTCGGCCTCCCAAAGTGCTGGGATTACAGGCTTGAGCCACCGCTCGCGGCCGTGATCTATATTTTTTTATGCTAATTTTTAGTTTTAAAAATTTGTAAAGCCGTTCACTGGTAATCTGTGATAATGTTCTGAACCCAGCAAGTTGAATCTTTTTTTTTTTTTTTTTTGGCCAGTTGAATCTTGTATCTTATTGTACCTTATTAAAGTGTTGAGAGTAAAGCTATCATTTTATATTTGGAAGAAAAAGGGAGGCCGGGCGCAGTGGCTCACGCCTGTAATCCCAGCACTTTGGGAGGCTAAGGTGGGCAAATTGCCTGAGCCCAGGAGTTCGCAACCAGCCTGGGCAGCAAGGTGAAACCCCGTCTCCACTAAAATACAAAAATTAACCGGGCATGGCTGCATATGCCTGTAGTCCCAGCCACTCGGGAGGCTGAGGCAGGAGAATTGCTTGAACCCGGGAGGCAGAGATTGCAGTGAGCTGAGATCATACCACTGTACTCCGGCCTGGGCGACACAGCGAGACTCTATCTCAAAAAAAAAAAAAAAAAGAAAAAGAAAAAGGGAAGGGAACTAACATTTTGGAGCCACTACAACGTACTATACTGGGTGCTTTACTTCTCTGATTCTTTTACTAACCTCCTATTATTTTAATAACCCTGTGTAGCTGTAATATTGTTATTTCCATGTTACAGATGAAGAAATTGACTCTCAGAAAGGACAGGTAACTTGCCCAAAGTCACACCCCTAGTAGATGTTAAAAGTAGAAATTCAGGCAGGGTGCGGTAGTTCATGCCTATAATGCCAACACTTTGGGAGGCCGAACTGGAGGATAACCTAGCCTGGGAGTTCAGGACCAGCCTGGGGAGCAACGCAACACCCAGTCTCTACACAAAATAAAAAAATAGCCAGGCATGGCAGTGTGCGCCTATAGTCCCAGCTACTCAGGAGACTAAGGTGGGAGGATCACTTAAGCCCAGGAGGTTGAAGCTGCAGTGAGCCATGGTCATGTCACAGCAGTCCAGCCTCGGCAACAGAGCAAAACTCTGTCTCACATTATTATTATTTTATTATTACTTTTGAGACAGGGTCTCACTCTATTGCCTGGTCTGGAGTACAGTGGTGTGATCATGGCTCACCACAGGATCAACCTCTGGGCTCAGATGATCCTCCTGCCTCTGTCTCCCAAGCAGCCAAGACTACAGGCACGCACCTCCATGCCTGGCTAATTTTTTGTATTTTTGGTAGAGACAGGGTTTTGCCATGTTGCCCAGGCTGGTCTTGAACTCCTGGTCTCAAGTGATCTGCCTGTCTTGGCCTCCCAAAGTGCTGGGATTACAGGCATGAGCCACTGCACCTGGCCACAGCATTCATTTGTAAAAAGCTTTACTGAGATATAATTCATACATGATAATACACATATTTGAAGTGTACAATTTGATATGTTTGACAAATGTATTCCACACTACAGATCCTTTTGAGTCCTCCCTAGTGTCCTGTGAATGATGAAGTTTCTCCAGTCCAGTGGGAGTAGGCACTATTACTGGCCCAGTGGTGCCCGGCACTGTTCCTTCCAATCCTTTTGGATAGTTCTTTCTTCATCCTCAAGTAGCTCCCTCACGTGAATGTGCTGATCAGTTCTCAGCTAAATACTCCAGGAGGACCCTCTGTGGATCTCACTTCTTTCTCTGTGCTGCCCTCTCCTCTCCGGTACTCTGCTGTCCTGTGAACTCTAGCTGCCTTGGCCCCTCCATACTCTCAGCTCCATTTCTTCAACTCAGGAAGCCCGCCAACCTCTCCCTGCACCGCAGCCTGGAAACTCTTTCAAAGCAGTAAGCTTGGGGCAGTCACAAAGTTCACCTCTTTTATATCCTTTCTCTTTGGTGATTACTGTCCTTTGTTGCCTGATGTCCAGCATCCTGAAAATCATTATTTCATATCTTTTGTCATTTAAAAAAACTGTTTCAAGTAAGAAGGTGAATCTAGTCCCTGACATACCAAGTTGACCAAAAGCAGAGGTCCCTCCAGTGTTCTTTGCATGCCACTGACTTACATGCTCAAGAGAAATCTAGGAGTCATCCCTGACACCTTTTACCCCTTTCCCACAGCCAGTCCATCAAGACTTATTCTCTGTCCTGGCCAGGCATGGTTCATGCCTGTAATCCCAGCACTTTGGGAGGCCAAGGTGGGTGGATTACTGAGGTCAGCAGTTTGAGACCAGCCTGGCCAACATGATGAAACGCCATCTCTACTAAAAATATAAAAATTAGCCAGGTGTGGTGGCAGGCACCTGTAACTCCAGCTATTCAGGAGGCTGAGGCAAGAGAATCATTTGAACAAGTGAGCCAAGATCACACCATTGCACTCCAGCCTGGGCAACAAGAGTGAAACCCCATCTAAAAAAAAAAAAAAAAAAGTGCCAGAAAATAAAATAAAAAATTTTAAAGGACATGGCCTTGTTTGAAGGGGCTCCCATTGGCCAAATCCAGGACAATCAAAATATTAGGTTGATGCATTAAAAGAATGTCAAAAACCACAATTACTTTTGCACCAACCTAAAAAAGAATAGCAAAAATGGCTGGGTGCAGTGGCTCACGCCTGTAATCCCAGCACTTTGGAAGGCCGAGACAGGCAGATCACCTGAGGTCAGGAGTTCAAGACCAGCCAGGCCAACATGGCGAAACCCTGTCTCTACTAAAAATACAAAAATTAGTCTGGTATGGTAGTGCGCACCTGTAATCCCAGCTACTCAGGAAACTGAGACAGGAGAATCGCTTGAACCGAAGAGGCGGAGGTTGCAGTGAGCTGAGATCGCACCACTGCACTCCACCCTTGGGGACAGAATGAGACTCTGTCTCAAGAAGAAAAAAAAAAGAATGGCAAAAACTGCAATGCTTTTGCAGTAACCTAATAAATAATGACAGTAATGGATTATAACTTATTGAACGAAATAAAAATCCACGTGTGTATACTACTAATACATACATTAATAAATAAGGGAGAAAGGAAGCCTTTTCTTCTTTTTTTCAGATGGAATCTCGCTCTGTCACCCAGGCTGGAGTGCAGTGGTGCGATCTTGGCTCACTGCAACCTCCGCTGGGTTCAAAGGATTCTCCTGCTTCAGCCTTCTGAGTAGCTGGGATTACAGGTGCACCACCATCATGCCTGGCTAATTTTTGTATTTGTAGTAGAGACAGAGTTTCACTGTGCTGGCCAGGTTGGTCTCAAACTCCTGACTTCAGGTGATTCACCTGTCTTGGCCTCCCAAAGTATTGGGATTACAGCCATGAGCCACCTTACCCGACTTTTTTTTTTTTTTTTTTGCCATAAAATGCCAATTAGTAAATTTCCGAGGAGTGATGGAGTTAGAAAAATCACCCTTTGGCATCATAGTAATAACTGAATCAGTCAAGAATCATCAATGGATGCTAAAACCTACTGGATGAAAGTTTAATGAGGAGGATAATTTCATAGTCTCAAAAGATCTTCTCACAAATTACTTAATAATCACAAAAGAAAAAATAATAACTTTTAGGTGGAGAAAGTGGGCAGACACAACCTTAACCAACTGGTTAAAATTAGCATCAATCAGTACACACTAATGATGTGATGTACTGAAAAGGATACATCATCACTTAGGTACTATATATAGCCTACCAAAAATGGACAACCTGAATCTACTCATGAAGAAGCATCAGCCAAGCCCAACCCTGGCCAATATCCTTTTTAAAAAGTCAATTTAAAAACAAAGACCGAGAAACTGTTCCAGATTAAAGGGGACTAAGACACATGACAGCTAAATGCAATGCATGATCAAGGGTTGTATCCTAGACAAGAAAAATACAAAATTGCAATAAAGGACATTATTGGGATAATTATAGCAGAATTTAAATATAGAGTATATATTACATAATACTGTATTAATGTTAAACTTCCTCATCTTTATAATTTTATAGAGCTTTTAAAAGGGAATGCCCTTTTTCTTCAAAAATAGATACTGAATGGCCAGGCACGGTGGCTCACGCCTGTAATCTCAGCACTTTGGGAGGCTGAGGCTGGTGGATCACCTGAGGTCAGAAGTTCGAGACCGGCCTGGCCAACATGGTGAAACCCCATCTCTACAAAATATACAAAAAATTAGCCAAGCGTGGTGGCGCATGCCTGTAGTCCCAGCTACTTGGGAGGCTGAGGCAGGAGAATTACGTGAGCCCGGGAGGCATAGGTTGCAGTGAGCCAAGATTGCGCTGCTACACTCCAGCCGGGGCGACACAGCAAGACTCCGTTTCAAAAAAAAAGAAAGAAAAAGAAATAAGGAAATAGACACTGAAGTCTTTAGGGGTAAAAGGTCATCTTGAAATTGACATTACCCTTTACCACTAAAAAAATACACACACACACACATATACAGATAGAGAGAGGGAAAGCAAAGGTGGCAAAATTAATGTATATGAGTGAATAGTATGGTAATTTTTTGTACTCTTCTTGAAACTTGTCTTGGCTAGGCACTGTGGCTCAGGCCT
>NW_012102343.1:388161-397351 GCF_000951045.1 Mandrillus leucophaeus
TAAAAAATACAAAAAACTAGCCGGGCGAGGTGGCGGGCGCCTGTAGTCCCAGCTACTCGGGAGGCTGAGGCAGGAGAATGGTGTGAACCCGGGAGGCTGAGCTTGCTGTGAGCTGAGATCGGCCACTGCACTCCAGCCTGAGTGACAGAGCGAGAACTCCTGTCTCAAAAAAAAAAAGAAAACAAAACAAAAGAAAGTAAAAAGAAACTTTTTTCTGAAAAAGTTACCCAGATAAGGCTGGGCACAGTGGCTCACGCCTGTAATCCTAGCACTTTGGGAGGCCAAGGCAGGCAGATCACAAGGTCAGGAGTTCAAGACCAGCCTGGCCATATGATGAAACCCTGTCTCTACTAAAACTACAAAAATTAGCCAGGTGTGGTGGCATGCGCCTGTAGTCCCAGCTACTCGGGAGGCTGAGGCAAAAGAATCACTTGAACCTGGGAGACAGAGGTTGCACTGAGCCGAGATTGTGCCACTCCACTCTAGCCTGGGCGACAGAGAGAGATTCCATCTCAAAAAAAAGAGTTACCCAGATAAGAGATGTAAATAAAATCTACAACAAGATATCACCTCATACCCGTTAGAATGGCTACTGCCAAAAAAACAGAAAATAAGGGTTGGCAAGGACGTGGAGGTGTTAGAACGCTTGTGCACTGGTGGTGGGACTGTACAATGTTGTAGCCATTGTGGAAAACAGTATGGAAGTTCCTCAAAAGATTAAAAATAGAAATACCAATCTCACTTCTGGGTATATTTAATATATCCAAAACAATTCAAAGCAGGATTTTTGTTGTTGTTGAGACAGGATCTCACTCTGTCACCCAGAGTGGAGTGCAGTGGCGTAATGTTGGCCCACTGCAACCTTCACCTCCCAGGCTCTAGCTGGGATTACAGGTGCTCGCCACCACACCTGGCTAATGTTTGTATTTCTTTGTAGAGATGGGATTTTGCCATGTTGCCCATGCTGATCTAAAACTCTGAGCTCAAGCAATCCACCCACCTCGGCCTCCCAAATTGCTGGGATTACAGGCATGAGCCACTCCACCCAGCCCTGAGCAGGATCTTGAAGAGATATTTGCACGCCCATATTCATTGTAGCACTATTCACAATAGCCAAGAGGTGGAAGCAACCCAAATTATCCATCAATGGGTGAATGGATAAAGAAAAGGTGTATGCATGTGGTGCAATAGTATGCACCTTAAAGGAAATCCTGTCACAAGCTATGACATGAATGAACCTCAAGGACATTATGCTTAATGAAATAAGCCAGTCACCAGAGGGCAAATAATGTATGATTCCACTCATGAAGTATCCAAAGTAGTCAAAATTATAGAAACAAAGTAGAGGATGGTTGCCAAGTGCTGGGGAGAGGTAAGGGGAAATTAGGATTTATTGGGTATAGTTTTAGTTTTGTAAGATGAAAAGTTCTAGAGATTTGTTGCAGAACAACGTGAATATACTTAACACTACTGAGCTATATGTTTAAAATGGTTAAGATGGTAAATTTAATGTTGCTTTTATTTTTAACCACAAAAACAAAAAAAAAGTTGCCCAGGTACTTCTGATGATAGCCAGGTTTTAGAAACTGGCAATAGCAGGTTGAAGGTATGGGAAATTTCCTGTCCCCTCTTCTTCTCTTTCCGCCTCACTCACCTTTTTTACCATAATGGTTTTAGTATTGTGTGAAACTAGTCCACTTAATAAAGGTAGATATAGAGCAGTTTCTCTATCTTCCCGACCTTGTATTTTGATTTTCCACAGATTGAAAAACTGAAACAGCAATTAAATGAAACAAAGGAAAAAGCCCAAGAGGAAAAGGATAAATTGGTGAGTTATCTATGTGTACTAATACTCCACTTACTGGATGGTCAGGTTTCTGGCAAGCTTAGGCATTTAAGACCCAATGACAGTGAGTGAGTAAGTTCTCTGGGCAGCCTAATGACCTTAAAGCTTGATTGTACAGAAATTCAAAAACAAGGCTGGGCATGATGACTCATGCCTGTAATCCCAACACTTTGGGACGCCAAGGCCTGGCCAACATGATGAAATCAGCTTGGCCAACATGATGAAATCGAGATCAGCCTGGCCAACATGATGAAACCCTATCTCTACTAAAAATTAAAAAATTAGCCAGGCATGGTGGTGCACACTTATAATCCCAGCTACTTGGGAGGCTGAGACAGCAGAATCGCTTGAACCCCGGAGGCAGAGGTTGCAGTGAGCTGAGATCACGCCATTGCACTCCAGCCTGGGTGAGAAGAGTGAAACTTCATTAAAAAAAAAAAAAGCTATTGTAAAAAAACATATAATATTAAGATTGCTTCCTGATACTGAATTTGTTATTGTTTCTAGTGCTTTTCAGCGGATGGAGCTAGGCAATGTAAGTTTTTTTAAATATTAAAAGAGATCATAACTCCATACTAGTACTTTCAGTTTAGATGCAGGAATACAGAATTTTTACTTAACTTTATCTCTGTCGCCTTTATCCCTTGACAAAAGTCCTTCTTCTTACTGATACCAATATAATTACCTAGTTGCTTAAACCCCAATATATCAATCTCAGAATACTAATATTACCACCAAAAATAAATTACTGAAAACAGTTTAAGATTTTGAGGGGCATTTTTCTCCCTTAGGATATATACCAATAAGGATCTATGATAAAATTGCAAGGTTTAAGAACCATTTGAAATTCTTTTCTATGAGGTTATTCCACCAACTCAACAACATATTTTGCTTTTGATTTTTAGAGGTTGGTTTTTTTTTTTTTTTCATTTTACTGTATTTATTTAATTTTTTTAGAGATGGGAGTTTTGCTATATTGCCCAGGCTGATCTTCAACTTCTGACCTCAAGCAGTTCTCCTTGCCTCAACCTCCTGAGTAGCTGAGACTACAGGCATATACCACCACACCTGACTTAGAGGTTGCTTTTTAAAAAATTAGTTTTGCCTATAAAATTATGTAAAATATTTACATGGTTCCAAAGTCTGTAAAATAAGTTATATGCTGAGAAATCCAACTTCTTTTTTTTTTTCCTTTTTTTTTAGATGGAGTCTCACGTCACCCAGGCTGGAGTGCAGTGGCGCAATCTCTGCTCACTGCAAGCTCTGCCTATCGGGTTCACTCCATTTTCCTGCCTCAGCCTCCCGAGTAGCTGGGACTACAGGCGCCTGCCACCATGCCTGGCTAGTTTTTTGTATTTTTAGTAGAGATGGGGTTTCACTGTGTTAGCCAGGATGGTCTCGATCTCCTGAACTCTTGATCCGCCTGCCTCAGCCTCCCAAAGTGCTGAGAAATCCAACTCCTATCCATGTCTTTTCCACACTATCTTCTCCCTCTCCCTGTAGAAAACCATTTTATTTCTTTTGTGTTTTATCCTCTCTTTAAAAAAAAGTTGCTAAAGAAATTGTTTCCTTATCGGAAAAGCTAAAAAAAAGTCATAAACATATATATATAGATAGATTATATATAAGGAGATTATATATAGAGATTATATATAAAATCTTTCTTAGATAAAAGGTAGCATGCAATATACATAGACCTGTACCTGCTTTTTTAATTTAACAGTATACCTCGTTGATCACTCCATAGCAATATGTAGAGACATTCCCTTTTTTGTTTTTTGTTTTTTTTTTTGAGACAGGATCTCCCTCTGTTGCCCAAGCTGGAGTGCAGTGGCACAATCATAGCTCACTGTAACCTCAAACTACTGGGCTCAAGGGGTCCTCCCACCCCAGCCTCCGGAGTAGCTGGAACTGTAGGCAAGTACCACTACACCTAGCTAAATTTTGTATTTTTTGTAGAGATGGGATCTCACTGTGTTACCCAGGCTGATCTTGAACTCCTGGCCTCAAGCGATCATCCCAGCTTGGCCTCCCAAAGTGTTGGAATTACAGGTGTAGGCCACCACACCTGGCATCATTCCCTTTTATAGCTGTGTGATGATTATTATGTAGATGTATCATAGTTTATTCAAATGATCCCTGTCTTAGTTCAGGCTATTATGACAGAATACCATAGACTGAGGTGCTCAAACAACAAACATTTATTTCTCATCATTCTGGAGGCTAGAAGGTCAGGGTGCTAGCATGGTTGAGTTCTTGGTGGAGTCCCTTCTTCTGGTTCACAGGTGGCCACTTCCTGCTGGATCCTTACTTTTGTCAGAGAGAAAGCTCTGGTTTCTTCATCTCTTTCTTCACTAGTCCCATCATGGAGGCTCCACCCTCATGATCTCATCTAAACCTAACTACCTCCCAAAGGTCACACCTCCAAATACCATCACATTGGGGATTAGGGCTTCAACATTGGATTTTTTGGGTATACACATACAGCTCATAGCAGTCCCTTTTTGATGGGTAGTTGGATTGTTTCCAGTCTTTTTCTATTACAATGAATGTGCCAGTAAAGAGCATATATCTTTTCACATTTTGGCCATTATATCGTTGGGATAGATTCCTGTAAGAGGTATTGCTAGACCAAAGAAAAGTATGTAATTGTTCTAGATATTGCCAAATTTCCCTTTATAGATACTGTACTGTTCTATAATACCATTAGCCATGCATGAGATTGCCTGTTTCCTCACAGCTTTACCAACAGAGTCTTTTGTCAAAGTTGATTTTTTTTTTTTTTTTTTTTGAGATAGAGTCTCACTCTTGTCTCCCAGGCTGGAGTGCAGTGGCGCGATCTCGGCTCACTGCAACCTCCGCCTCCTGGGTTCAAGTGATTCTCCTGCCTCCGCCTTCCCACTGGCTGGGATTACAGGCACCCGCCATCACACCTGGCTAATTTTTGTATTTTTAGTAGAGACAGGGTTTCACCATGTTGGCCAGGCTGGTCTTGAACTCCTGACCTAAAGTGATCTACCCACCTTGACCTCCCAAAGTGCTGGAATTACATGTGTGAGCTACTGTGCCTGGCTTCAAACTTGATTTTTGCAATGCGATAGGTGAGAAATGGTATTTCAGTGTCATTTCAATTTACATTTCTCTCTTTTTTTTTTTTCTTTTTTTGAGACGGAGTCTTGCTCTGTCACCCAGGCTGGAGTGCAATGGCGCAATCTCAGCTCACTGCAACCTCCACCTCCCAGCTGCAACCTCCATCTCCCAGGTTCAATTGATTCTCCTGCCTCAGCCTCATGAGTAGCTGGGATTATAGGCACTTGCCACCACACCCGGCTAATTTTTGTATTTTTAGTAGGGGTGGGGTTTCACAATGTTGGCCAGGCTGGTCTCGAACTCCTGACCTCGTGATCCACCTGCCTCGGCCTCCCAAAGTGCTGGGATTATAGGCGTGAGCCACTGCACCCAGCCCAATTTATGTTTCTCTTATTCGGAGCTAGATTGGAAGGCAATTTGCATTTATTTTAGTACCTTTTGTTCGTTTGTTGTTATTGGCCTTTCCTTCTTCCCCACTTACTTTTCTCTGTCCTCTTACTTTCTCTTCCCTCTCCTCCTCCTGTTTCTCCTTCTCTTCCTCTCTTCTTTTATATCTCTTTCCCCTTTTCTCCCTCCTCCTCTTTCCTCATCCTCCTCCTTCCTCCTCCCTTCCTTTTTATTTATTAGGGATATTTACCACTCTCCCTTTGACTCCTAGCTAATTAATTTTAACTAGTTTGGGATGTTATTTATATTAGAGATAAAAGATGTATTTACTCTTCTCATATCCCTTTTTAATAAACATCTGCATTTTTTCCTTTCTATACAATCAGCTTATATAGAAACTTTTCAAAAATTTTTTCTTATTCAACACAAATGGTATCTTTTTACAGAAATGAAAACTTTATGCAAAAATAAAAGGAGGGCTGGGCATGGTGGCTTATGCCTGTAATCTCAGTACTTTGGGAGGCCAAGGCGGGTGGATCACCTGAGGTCAGGAGTTCAAGACCAGCCTGACCAACATTGTGAAACCCTGTCTCTACTAAAAAATACAAAAATTAGCTGGGCATGGTGGCAGGCAGCTGTAATCCCAGCTACTCGGGAGGCTGAGGCAGGGAGAATTGCTTGAACCTGGGAGGGCAGAGGTTGCAGTGAGCTGAGATCACCCCACTACACTCCAGCCTGGGCGACAGAGTCAGACTCCATCTCAAAAAAATAATAATAATAAAATACAAATAGAAAAAAAATAAAAGGGGGTATTTCTTCAAAGAAGATATGCAAATGGATTAAGGCTTCAAATGAAACATGACTCTGTGGGACTTCTGTTCTTTTTCCTAACTCGTTTACCTCTTTTTTGAATACAGGAACAAAAGTATACCAGGCAAATCAATGAACTAGAGGGACAGTTCCATCAAAAAGCCAAAGAAATTGGCATGATTCACACAGAGCTGAAAGCAGTAAGACAATTCCAGAGGAGAAAAATCCAAGTGGAGAGAGAGTTAGATGATGTAAGTTTCATTCCTTTTTTACAAAAAGGAAATTAGAATTAACTATTTAATGCCTACAGAAGCCTTCGCAAACATTTACTCCTGTGAGACAGCAAAGAATTCTCTTTGACATTTTAGAAATTATTTGAGAGAAAAAGGAGAAGACAGACTGGATGCCAAAGGTCTTGACTTTAGACTTCTCTTTTTCTAAGCACTGATTTCTTTGGGAACTCACCAAATCTCAGCCAAGACATCCTCCTGTGTTTATCAGCAGGTAACCCTATGGTTTGACTTCAGTAAGAAACAAACTACAAGTTCTTACAAAACCTCAGGGAAAAAGTAGCAGACTTCTAAATAAAAATGTTTAGGCTGATGAATGATAGTTTTAGAGAAATTTAGAAGGCTCTATGGTAGGGGTCAGTGGGGTGAGAAACACTGAGTACTTTCAGAAAATGTATGTTACCTTGCTGTGCTCTTTCTCTTACTTTCCTTGGCTTGGAATACAGTTTTATTACATTACTGATAATTCAATAAGTGGCACAGGTGAGTGCCAGGAACAAGTAGCTGAAATCAGCTTCGTAACTATAGGAAGTTACTTAACTTTTCTATACCTTGGTTTTCTTATCTGTAAAATGGGATAGTAAGAGTTAGTATCTCAGCCAGGCATAGTGGCTTATGCCTGTAATCCCAGCACTTTGGAGGCCAGGAGTTCAAGACTAGCCTAGGCAACATAGTGAAATCCCACCTCTACAAAAAATTTTTTAAAATTAGCCAGACATGGTAGCTCATGCCTGTAGTTCCAGCAACTTGGGAGGCTGAGGTGGGAGGATCACTTGAGCCCAGGAGATTGAGGCTGCAGTGTGCTGTGATTGCACTACTGCACTCCAGCCTGGGTGACAGAATGAAACCATGTCTCAAAAATAAAGTAAAATAAAATAAGAGTTACTATTTCATAGAATTATTATAGGATTAAATGAGTTAATATATGTAAAGTGCATAAAATAGCATGCCACATGGTAAAAATTATATAAACTGGTGTGCAGCTCTCTGTTAAAAAAAAGGTCTTGATTTGTAGCATTTGCTGATTTCTCTGGAGGAAATACTTTAGTATAGCACAGGTTACAGTCATCTGTCTTAAGGCTTGATTGGAGCTTGAGGATCTGCTTCCAAGGAGGCACACTCAAGTGACTGTTAAGTTGGTGCTGGTGATTAGTGGGAGACCTCTCCTCCTATGAGCCTTTTTTTTTTTTTTTTTTGACACGGGGTCTTACTCCATCACCCAGGCTGGAGTGCAGTGGCACGATCTCAGCTCCCTGCAACCTCCGCCTCCTGGGTTCAAGCGATTCTGGCTGCCTCAGCCTCCCCAGTAACTGGGATTACAGGTGTACGCCAACACCCCCAGCTAATTTTTGTGTATATATATATATATATATATATTTTTTAGTAGAGTCAGGGTTTCACCGTGTTGGTAAGGCTGGTCTGGAACTCCTGACCTCAAGTGTTCTGGCCACCTCGGCCTGCCAAAGTGCTTGGATTACAGGCGTGAGCCACTACGCTTAGCGCATATGGGCCCTTTTATAAACTGGTTGAGTGTTCTCATGACTTGGTGGATGACTTCACCCAGAGTGCATAATCTGAACAAGATCTAGACAGAAGCTATCTTTTTCATGACCTAGCCTTCAAAGTCACATAGCATTACTTCTACCATATTTTATTATTAATAGTTAAAAGTGAATCCTTAAGTCTGGCCTACATTCCTAGCAGTGGGGAATTAGGTTCCATTATTTGAAGGGAAGAGTGCCAAAGAACTTGTAGACATATTTTAAAACTACCATACCACTACGGTCCAGTGTATACACAGCTACAGAAATACTTTTAAAATTATCACAGTTCTTTTTTTTTTTTTTTTTTTGAGATGGAGTCTTGCTGTGTTGCCCACGCTAGAGTGCAGTGGCGCGATCTCGGCTCACTGCAACCTTCACCCACTGGGTTCAAGCGATTTTGGTGCTCAGCCTCCCAAGTAACAGGGACTGTAGGTGCATGTCACTGTGCTAAGCTAATTTTTTGTATTTTTAGTAGAGAGAAGGTTTCTCCATGTTGGCCAGACTGGTCAAGAACTGCTGGCCTCAGGTGATCCGCCTGCCTCGGCCTCCCAAAGTGCTGGGGTTACGGGCATGAGCCACCGTACCTGGCCTAAAATATCACAGTTCTGATCATGTCCTTCAAGAGTTGTCTTTAGGTGGGGCACAGTGGCTCACACCTGTAATCCTAGCACTTTGGGAGGCCGAGGCAGGTGGATCATCTGAGATTTGAGACCAGCCTGTCCAACATGGTGAAACCCTGTCTCTACTAAAAAATAGAAAAATTAGTTGGGCATGGTGGCATGTGCCTGTAGTCCCAGCTCTCCAGAGGCTGAGGCAGGAGAATTGCTTGAACCTGGGAGGCGGAGGTTACAGTGAGCCAAGATCACACCACTGCACTCCAGCCTGGGTAACAGAGTGAGACTCTGTCTCAAATAAAAATAAAAAAATAAAATAAAGAAGAGCTGTCTTTCGTGTTCCTCCACTGTAAACAGAATATTGTCCACACACCTTAATGTTAAAGTCAAGACCCTGTACCTGTCTGGGAACATTATTATCTCCTTTTACTACATCACCCACCCACCTCCATACTTCCTTTAATTCACCCAAAATGGGTATTCATTAATCCCTGAAATCTTGTCTCTTTGTTACATTGTTCACACTGTTTTTATCTGGAATATATTCCTGGTAGGTCTTTGCCCATTAAAATATTATCTTTCTTTTTCTTTTTTTTTTTTTTTTTTTTT
>NW_012102343.1:398151-400366 GCF_000951045.1 Mandrillus leucophaeus
AATCCCAGCTACTTGGGAGGATGAGGCAGGAGAATCACTTGAACCTGGGAGGCAGAGGTTGCAGTGAGCTGAGATCGCACCATTGCACTCCAGCCTGGGCAACAAGAGCAAAACTCCATTTCAAAAAAAAAAAAAAAGTAATAATTTTCTTTTCTGTGTGTTTCCATAGCATTTTCTATCTGTTTTATACCACTTAGCCCCATTCTGTCTTTTTTATCTTGTCTTTTTATGTACCTAAAGATATTGTCTTGATATTACATTTATTTATCATTTATCTTATCTCCCCTAATAGATTGCACTCATTTAAGACATGAATAGTGTTGTCCTTTGTATTCATTGAAATACAAGATACACAGTAACGTTGAATCAATCTTCCTTAAATGCTGAGTGAGTCTTTTGTTAAAAACATAAATGAAGGAATGTCAACTTTTCTGGAAGGAATACAAGTTATGTTTTATATGAAAATGCTGTAGATTGAATCAACATAATTAACTTTTCACAAACTCTTAAAATAGCCTATGTACAGGTATACATTCTGAATCAAAATGAATTAAGAACTAGTTGTGCATATTCAAGTAGGCCATGATATAATTTTTTTTAAGAACAGTGTTGCCACCTAGTGGAGAAATAGATTTCAGACCTTTCAAAGTGGGCCGTTGAGGAAGACTTAAAATTCAAAAGATACTGGATTATGGGAAAAAATAAGGTGGTTCTGTGAAATCCCAAATGTAGCAGAATTGTGGCAGGTGTGAAGGCCCATGAATTTTAAATTAGGAGGTATACATTAGGGAAGAAAATTAATTATACTGCGTATATAGAATTCATTATACAAATTACAAAGAGAACTGTTAAATTGAGATTCTCAAAAGGTATTCAAGATATGTTTTAAAGAAAAAAATTATTTCTGGCTGGGCACAGTGGCTCATGCCTGTAATAACAGCACTTTCAGAGGCTAAGGTGGGAAGAACACTTGAGTCCAGGAGTTCAAGACCAGCCTAGGCCACGTGGCAAAACACCATCTCTACAAAAAAATCACTGCACTCCAACCTGGGCAACAGAGCCAGATCCTGTCTCCAAAAAAAGGAAAAAAAAAGAAAGAAATGAAAAATTAAAAAATGATTTCCATATACCTGATTAACAGAAGAAGCATATATTGCATATGTTGTTAGATTGCAGTTATTATTTTTAAAATAGTTTTAATCTTCTTTTGACAAAATGATAACACTCATTACAGCAAATTTAGTTTGGCTGATAAAATTAGAAAATAAAAATACTCCATCCCTTATAAACTACACCATGTAACCATTGTATAGTTTCTTTTTTCCTCTGCTGTAGAAACATCTAAAAATAACTATGTGTTATTTTTATAAAAGTGAAGTCATGATACAAATTGTTAATCTGATTTTTCACTTTATATATTGTGAACATTTTTCAATGCCATTAAACATTTTCTACAAAATTTTTTCAATAGATGCATGGAATTCCATTGGGTAGATACATCTTAATTTATTGATTGGTTGCTTACTGTTGGACATTTGGACTTTTTCCTAATTTTCACTATTATAAACTGTGGGGATCATCTAAGGAATGAAATCTTTTTCTATATCTTTAGTTTTGTTTTTGTTTTTTTGAGACAGAGTTTCACTTTTATTGCCCAGGTTGGAGTGCAATGGCACAATTGGCTTACTGCAACTTCCGCCTCCTGGGTTCAAGCAATTCTTCTGCCTCAGCCTCCCAAGTAGCTGGGATTACAGGCATGTGGCACCACGCCCGGCTAATTTTTTTTTTGTATTTAGTAGAGATGGGGGTTTCACCATGTTGGTCAGACTGGTCTTGAACTCCTGACCTCAGGTGATCCTCTGCCTCGGCCTCCCAAAGTGCTGAGATTGCAGGTGTGAGCCACTGTACCCGGCCTATATCTTTAGTTTTTAGGATAACTTCTTAGTAGAATTTATGGTTTAATGAACATGAACTTTTAAATGTTTGTGATGTGTGCTGCCTACTTATCTTTTGAAAGCTTTATTAATTTATAGATTTTTGAGGGAGTCTAATGGTAGATGAAAAATCCATCTCCCCATACCATGGGATAGTAGATATTTTTATAAACTTGTATGTTGATACTAATTTTGAAAGTCTTGTTAATGTTGTCTCTCTCTCTCTCTCTCTTCCAAAACATCTTTTTTTTTTTTTTTTTTAAAGACTAATCTCGCTCTGT
>NW_012102343.1:402431-403601 GCF_000951045.1 Mandrillus leucophaeus
GGCATGTATCATCACACCTAGCTAATTTTTATTTTTTGTAGAAATGAGGTCTTGCTGGGCCTGGCATGGTGGCTCACACCTGTAATCCCAGCACTTTGGGAGGCCAGGGTGGGTGGATCACTTGAGGCCAGGAGTTTGAGACCAGCCTAGCCAACATGGTGAAACCTCCTCTCTACTAAAAATACAAAAATTAGCCGGGCATGGTGGTGTGCACCTGTAATCCCAGCTACTCAGGAGGCTGAGGCAGGAGAATTGCTTGAACCCCGGAGGCAGTGGTTGCAGTGAACCAAGACTACTCCACTGCACTCCATCCTGGGTGATAAAGTGAGACTGTCTCAAATAACAACAACAACAACAACAAACTGAAATGGGGTCTCACTGTGTTGCTGATCTCAAACTCCCGGGCTCCAGCAGTCCTTCCACCTTGACCTCCCAAAGTGTTGGGATTACAGGCATGAGCCACCATGCCCTGCTCCTATGGGGTTTAGATAAAAGGAATTGCTATAGAAAGTGGCTCTAGGTTTCCAGTTTGTGTATAGAATAACCAGGAAGAAATGGGGCAAGAGCAGCACCCTGGTGCTTTCCCTCTGAGACCCTCCCTGGCACTGTCAGGAATGGAAGCCCTCAGGAATAGGCTGTTCTCAGGAGCCTATTCCACCCTAATCTTGATCTCTTTTCTACTTGGTGTAGAAAGTAAAGGTTAGAAAGAGTTGATCAGTTTACAGAATACCTAAGTAACAGTGCTTATGTAAACATGATTTTTATATATGAGAGCAGATGGCTGCTGACCTTTCCTTCATGGTTACAAGACAGTTACTGCAGTTTGAAGCTTTGTGTTCAAGACAAGAAGGGAGACTCCAGCTGTGTCTGTCCCTTTTATCTGGAAGCCATAACAACTTTCCCAGAAGCTGCTAGCACATTTCATCTTACATATCACTGACCAGAACCATGTTATAAAGAATGCTGGGTGGCACACACTGTCGTTCCACCTACCGTGGAGACTGAGGCTCGAGGATTGCTTGAGCCCAGTAATTCAATATCAGCCTGGGCAATATGGCAAAACCCCATCTCTACAAAAAATACAAAAATTAGCCAGGCGTGGTGGCACGTGCCTGTAGTCCCAGCTACTCAGGAAGCTGAGGCAGGAGAATTGCTTGAACTTAGGAGGCA
>NW_012102343.1:408616-409805 GCF_000951045.1 Mandrillus leucophaeus
CTCGGGAGGCTGAGGCAGGAGAATGGCGTGAACCCGGGAGCTGGAGCTTGCTGTGAGCTGAGATCGCGCCACTGCACTCCAGCCTGGCCACAGAGCCAGACTTGGTTTCAAAAAAAAAAAAAAAAAGATTAGAAGATTGTTACTAAATTATAGCACAATAAAATCAGGGAAAATAAAACCTTCTAGAAATCTCAATACCTAGTCCTTGTTTTCATTCCCATTCAGAAATTCTTGTCCTCTTCTGAAGGCTTTGGGACATGTCTCCCTCAGCTTGATACTCCCCTGGTAAGACTCCATTATATAGGGAATGTACTCCATTATATAGGGAAGATGGGAGTGGAGAAGTCACTCTCATATGTGTGCAAAGATGTTTCCTTAGTCAAGCTGAGGTAAAGACGCTAATAAAAAATGTTGCTTAGGCTGGGCACGGTGGTTCATGCCTGTAATCCCAGCATTTTGGGAGGCCGAGGTAGGTGGATCATCTGAGGTCAGAAGTTTGAGACCAGCCTGATCCTATCTCTACAAAAATACAAAAATTAGCCAGGCGTGGTGGCACGTGCCTGTAGTCCCAGCTACTCAGGAAGCTGAGGCAGGAGAATTGCTTGAACTTAGGAGGCAGAGGTTGCAGTGAGGCGAGATTGCACCACTGCACTCCATCCTGGGTGGTAGAGCAAGACTCCTTCTCAAAAAAAAAAAAAAAAAAAAAAAAAAGTTCCTTAGCACAACACAGCTTCCAACTTTTTCTGTGTTTCTGAAGTTAACTCTCCAAATTGTGGGAAGTACACTGGAACACTTCTACAGAATCCTTTCAGAGGACTCGTGGTTGTTCTTTCATCTTTTCTTTAATTTTTCATTCTTAGGGAATAATTAAATAGATTCTTTCAGAAATTGGTAGAAATGTAGGCACTTGAGGGTGGGGCAAATGAGGTTTTGTTTGCTTACTTGTTTGTTTGTTTGTTTGTTTGAGACAGGGTCTTGTTCTGTCGCCCAGGCTGGAGTGCAGTGGCGCAATCACAGCTCACTGCAGCCTTGACCTCCACCTCCTGGATTCAAGCAATCCTCCTACCTCAGCCTCCTAAGTAGTTGGGGCTACAGGCATGTATCATCACACCTAGCTAATTTTTATTTTTTGTAGAAATGAGGTCTTGCTGGGCCTGGCATGGTGGCTCACACCTGTAATCCCAGCACT
>NW_012102343.1:411145-414391 GCF_000951045.1 Mandrillus leucophaeus
ACACACACACACACACTACTGGGAAAGTGAATGTTTTGTTTTCCTCGCCACTAGTGGAAGCTGGGAAGGAAAAAGAAGGATGGGAATGAATGTTCACATCACAGTAGGGTCTGCTTTCCCATGTTAGGTGTAAACTTTGTGGATATTTCTCCTGTGCTGGTTTGAGCCCTGGTGCTGCTGCTTCATGGCATTGGGCTTTCCAATAGGCCTGTTCACTTACTTCATACCTCAGCATGCCCCAACCGGCCATATAAAGGATTTCCCAGGTCATTGGTGTTTGTTTGATTTTCCCATTTATTTCTTTCTGTTCTTTGAATCACAAAGCCCTGTCCTATACACACACACACACACACACACACACACACACACACACACATATTTTAAGACAGAGTCTCACTCTGTCACCCAGGATGGAGTGCAGTGGCATGATCTCGACTCACTGCAACCTCTGCCTCCTGGGTTCAGTTGATTCTCCTGTCTCAGCCTCCTGAGTAGCTAATTTTTGTATTTTTAGTAGAGACGGGGTTTCACCATGTTGGCCAGGCTGGTCTCGAACTCCTGACCTCAGGTGACCTGCCCACTTCGGCCTCCCAAAGTGTAGGATTATAGGCATAAACCACCACTCCTGGCCTCTACATCCATGTTTTTATATTGCTAGTCCCTCTTTCTGGAATGCTGTTCCTCCAGCTCTGGATCATTCTTATTTAGAGCTCAAATATCATTTCTTTAGAGAGAGATTTCCTAAACTCTAATCTAAAATGAGGCTAGGCACAGTGGCTCACGCCTATAATCCTAGCACTTTGGGAGGCCAAGGCTGGTGGATCACTTGAGGACAGGAGTTTGTGACCAGCCTGGTCAACATAGTGAAACCCTTTCTCTACTAAAAATACAAAAATTAGCTGGGCATGGTGGTGCACGCCTGTAGTCCCAGGTACTCCAGAGGCTGAGACATGAGAATCGCCTGAACTCGGGAGACAGATGTTGCAGCGAGCCGAGATCGTGCCACTGCACTCCAGTCTGGGTGACAGAATGAGACTCTGTCTCAAAAATAAGAATAAATAAATAATAAAATGACCTCCTCTAGTTACTATCTACCTTATTACCCCATTTATTTTATTGATAGCATTTATCACAGTCTATAAATTATTTTTATTTGTTTACTTGTTAGGAGACTGTATAGCATCAGATTGCCTGCATATAAATCCCTGCTCTGCCACTTACTAGCTTTGTGACTTTGGGCAAGTCACCAACCTCTTCTCTTTTTTTTTTTTTTTTTTTAAGACAGAGTCACCCAGGCTGGAGTGCAGTGGCACAATCATGGCTCACTGCAGCCTCCACCTGCCAGTCTCATACAATCCTCCTGTCTCAGTCTTCCGAGTAGCAGGACCACAGGTACATACCACCATGCCTAATTTAAAAAAATTGTTTTTTGGCTGGGCATGGTAGCTCACACCTGTAATCCCAGCACTTTGGGAGGCTGAGGCAGGTGGATCACCTGAGGTCAGGAGTTTAAGACCAGCCTGGCCAACATGCTGAAACTCTGTCTCTACAAAAATACAAATATTAGCTGGGCATGGTGGTAGGTGCCTGTAATCCCAGGTACTCGGGAGGGTGAGGTGAAAGAATCAATCGAACCCGGGAGGCAGAGGTTGCAGTGAGCCGAGATCACGCCATCGTACTCCAGCCTGGGCAACAGAGGGAGACTCCCAGAGATAGGGAGTCCTAGAGCTGGGTTCTAACTCCTGAGCTCCAGTCATCCCACCTTGGCCTCCCAAAGTGCTAGGATTACAAACATGAGCCAGCACGCCTGGCCAACCTTTCTTTTTCTGTTTCCTTAGTCCCTGCTTTTGGGCATAATAGTAGTATCT
This sequence comes from Mandrillus leucophaeus, assembly GCF_000951045.1. NCBI lineage: Eukaryota > Metazoa > Chordata > Mammalia > Primates > Cercopithecidae > Mandrillus > Mandrillus leucophaeus. The sequence goes on from NW_012102343.1 coordinate 413,014, forward strand.
ATATTACAGGGTTGCTGTGACAGATAAATGATACATGTAATGTTCTTAAAACTGCTCCTGGCACATAGTAAATGCTCAAAATATGATAATTATTGCTTATTGTTTAGATTTCACCCTAGAATATAAGCTTCATGAGATCAGGGACCTTGTCTGTTTTGTTCACCACAGAATTTCAGTATCTAAAACAATCTGGTAATTATTAGTGCACATAGCATTCTTTTATTTTTTATTTATTTATTTATTTTCTTGAGATGGAGTTTCGCTCTTGTTGCCCAGCCTGGAGTGCAATGGCGTGATCTCGGCTCATCGCAACCTCTGCCTCCCGGGGTCAAGTGATTCTCCTGCCTCGGCCTACCGAGTAGCTGGGATTACAGGCATGTGCCACCACACCCGGGTAATTTTGTATATTTAGTAGAGATGAGGTTTCTCCATGTTGGTCAGACTGATCTTGAACTCCTGACCTCAGGTGATCCACCCGCCTCGGCCTCCCAAAGTGTTAGGATTACAGACGTGAGCCACCGTGCCCGGCCAATGCTCATAGTGTTTTGTAGACTGACCAAGCACTTCTAATTTTTATTTTCTACACCAAGTAAAAAAGAAATCAAGATTAGGGTGGAGTAGAGGGAGAGGCTACTGAGAACAGCCTAGTCCTGAATGAATAAATGAATAACTCTCATTTCAGTGCATTTAGCAGAAATTCCTCCTGGCTCTGCTTTCCAATATGGAAGTGATTTTTCTCCCCTACTTATATGTCATATTGCTTGCTTAAGTGGGGAAATGGGGCGGTACCCTAAGGTTCCTGTGTTTACACTGTCCTCTTTGTTGGCTCCTCCACCAGTGCTTGGGAGTTCTTCTTTCAGGTCATGGGGATAGGAGTTTTTTATTTGACATTCTAAAATACTTTTTGATGAGTAAAATTTGTTGTTAGAGGCATAACTATTTAAGCAGCCCATTTTCTTTTTCAGCACCGACTAGAACAAGAGGCTGAAAAGAAGATAATAATGCTGGCAGAGAGAGCCCACCATGAGGCTGTTGTGTAAGAGACTGCTGCCTCCTTTCTGACTCTGATAGCCTCTCTTGCCTCTTTGCTGGTCTGTTTTCTTCTTACCTTCTTGTCTTCCCCCTTCTGTTCTGGCTTACTTGCTTCAAATTTTCTGGTCTACTGTCCCTCACTGTTTGTTTCTCTTTGTGTACTCCTACCCCTTTCTCCTCCACTCTTTCTGTGGCAGCAAGGTGTGGTGGAAAGAACCTGGGCTTTGAACTTATTTATTTATTTATTTATTTATTTATTTAATTTATTTTTTTGAGGTGGAGTCTCACTCTGTCACCCAGACTGGAGTGCAGTGGCATGATCTTGGCTCACTGCAACCTCTGCCTC
>NW_012102343.1:414441-420872 GCF_000951045.1 Mandrillus leucophaeus
CAGGAGTTTAAGACCAGCCTGGCCAACATGCTGAAACTCTGTCTCTACAAAAATACAAATATTAGCTGGGCATGGTGGTAGGTGCCTGTAATCCCAGGTACTCGGGAGGGTGAGGTGAAAGAATCAATCGAACCCGGGAGGCAGAGGTTGCAGTGAGCCGAGATCACGCCATCGTACTCCAGCCTGGGCAACAGAGGGAGACTCCCAGAGATAGGGAGTCCTAGAGCTGGGTTCTAACTCCTGAGCTCCAGTCATCCCACCTTGGCCTCCCAAAGTGCTAGGATTACAAACATGAGCCAGCACGCCTGGCCAACCTTTCTTTTTCTGTTTCCTTAGTCCCTGCTTTTGGGCATAATAGTAGTATCTATATTACAGGGTTGCTGTGACAGATAAATGATACATGTAATGTTCTTAAAACTGCTCCTGGCACATAGTAAATGCTCAAAATATGATAATTATTGCTTATTGTTTAGATTTCACCCTAGAATATAAGCTTCATGAGATCAGGGACCTTGTCTGTTTTGTTCACCACAGAATTTCAGTATCTAAAACAATCTGGTAATTATTAGTGCACATAGCATTCTTTTATTTTTTATTTATTTATTTATTTTCTTGAGATGGAGTTTCGCTCTTGTTGCCCAGCCTGGAGTGCAATGGCGTGATCTCGGCTCATCGCAACCTCTGCCTCCCGGGGTCAAGTGATTCTCCTGCCTCGGCCTACCGAGTAGCTGGGATTACAGGCATGTGCCACCACACCCGGGTAATTTTGTATATTTAGTAGAGATGAGGTTTCTCCATGTTGGTCAGACTGATCTTGAACTCCTGACCTCAGGTGATCCACCCGCCTCGGCCTCCCAAAGTGTTAGGATTACAGACGTGAGCCACCGTGCCCGGCCAATGCTCATAGTGTTTTGTAGACTGACCAAGCACTTCTAATTTTTATTTTCTACACCAAGTAAAAAAGAAATCAAGATTAGGGTGGAGTAGAGGGAGAGGCTACTGAGAACAGCCTAGTCCTGAATGAATAAATGAATAACTCTCATTTCAGTGCATTTAGCAGAAATTCCTCCTGGCTCTGCTTTCCAATATGGAAGTGATTTTTCTCCCCTACTTATATGTCATATTGCTTGCTTAAGTGGGGAAATGGGGCGGTACCCTAAGGTTCCTGTGTTTACACTGTCCTCTTTGTTGGCTCCTCCACCAGTGCTTGGGAGTTCTTCTTTCAGGTCATGGGGATAGGAGTTTTTTATTTGACATTCTAAAATACTTTTTGATGAGTAAAATTTGTTGTTAGAGGCATAACTATTTAAGCAGCCCATTTTCTTTTTCAGCACCGACTAGAACAAGAGGCTGAAAAGAAGATAATAATGCTGGCAGAGAGAGCCCACCATGAGGCTGTTGTGTAAGAGACTGCTGCCTCCTTTCTGACTCTGATAGCCTCTCTTGCCTCTTTGCTGGTCTGTTTTCTTCTTACCTTCTTGTCTTCCCCCTTCTGTTCTGGCTTACTTGCTTCAAATTTTCTGGTCTACTGTCCCTCACTGTTTGTTTCTCTTTGTGTACTCCTACCCCTTTCTCCTCCACTCTTTCTGTGGCAGCAAGGTGTGGTGGAAAGAACCTGGGCTTTGAACTTATTTATTTATTTATTTATTTATTTATTTAATTTATTTTTTTGAGGTGGAGTCTCACTCTGTCACCCAGACTGGAGTGCAGTGGCATGATCTTGGCTCACTGCAACCTCTGCCTCCCAAGTTCAGGCGATTCTCATGTCTCAGCCTCCTGAGTAGCTGGGATTACAGGCACCTGCCACCACACCCAGCTAATTGTTGTATTTTTAGTAGAGACAGGGTTTCACCATCTTGGCCAGGCTGGTCTTGAACTCCTGACCTCAAGTGATTCACCCACCTCGGCCTTCCAAAGTATTGGGATTACAGGCATGAGCCACTGTGCCCAGCCTGAATTTGACTTTGGTTCTCAACATGTATGCTAACTAACCTTAGGAAGATTTCTTACTTTTTTGTTTGTTTCTTTGTTTTTGAGACAGGGTCTGGCTCTGTCACCCAGGCTGGAGTACATTGGCGCGATTGTGGTTCACTGCATCCTCCACCTCCTGGGCTCAAGTGATCCTCCCACGTCAGCCTCCAGAGTAGCTGGGACTACAGGCATGTGCCACCACGCCCAGCTAATTTTTGTATTTTTTGTAGAGACTGGGTTTTGCCATGTTGCCCGGGCTGGTCTTGAACTCCTGGGCTCGAGCAATCTACCCGCCTTGGCCTCCCCCAAGTGTTGGGATTACAGATGTGAGCCACTGCGCCAGGCCACATTTCTTAACTTTCTTGAAGTTAAATTTCTTCATCAAAAAGTAGGGCTAATTTACTTCTCCTAGTAATCTGAGTTTATAAAAATAAATAGATAATAAAACCAGGGCTGTCATGAGGTATATTAGTGGAAGTATATCTAACTCTCAAGTCTTAATGGTTTATTTCTTGTTCATGGAACAATCCTATGTGGGTCTGGCAGCTCTCCTCCAGAGATGATTCAGGAACCTCGCTGCTTCCTTCTTGCACCTCTTCCGTGTTTGAGTTTTTCATGTCCAGTCATGTGGACAGGAAAGAGCATGGGAGACTCATACCTGCTCTTAACTGCCTTGGACTAGAAGTAACCCATCCTTTTTCACTTTATTGATTTATTTATTTTTGAGACAGGGTTTCGTTCTGTCACTGGTGGAGTCGTGGCGCTCTGCTGTAGCCTTGACTTCTTGGGCTCAAGTGGTTCTCCTTCTTCAGCTACCTAAGTAGCTGCGACAGACTACAGGTGCAAACCACCATGTCTGGCTAATTTTTTAGATTTTCTTAGAGATTGGGTCTCACTGTGTTGCCTAGGCTGGTCTCAAATTCCTAGACTCAAGTGATCCTCCCATCTCAACCTCCCAAAGTGCTGGGATTATAGATGTGAGCCACTGCATTCAGCTGTTTTCACTTTTTTATTGGGCAAGAACTTAAATTACAAGATTCCCACCTAACTATTGAGTACCCACCATAAGCTAAATAAGTGGTGGTCGCTATTGCTAATATTGGGGGGTGCAGGTGGTAAAGCAATCATTCTGCTATTTTGGCAATATCTAAAAGTTAGACCTGTGTTTTGAGATCTTATATCTATTTCAGGCAATTGAACGATGCTGGAAGAAATGTTTTTAAAGAGAATGTTTATCTCCAGAAAGCCCTGGCATATCACCTGAAGGAAGCTGGCGCTCTACAAAAAAACTCCCAGAAGTTGCAAGAGAGTCATGCTTTACTTTTACATCAAAAGGTTCCCTCTCATTTAGACTTGGTGTCCTTTTTTTCTTTATTTAAGGATTGGGTTGATAAATACCAAAAATTGAGTGTAATAATGATATATAAGGACAATGAGACCATTTTTCATCTGTCTGGATGATGCACTTTTTTTATCTGTAAAGGTTAAATACTCAATCTTATAATGCTTATAAGAAGCATTAGACTCAACTTTATAAAGAATATATCAGAAACATAAATAAGACCCTTATCCTCTACTACCTTAGAATATTCATTTTTCTTTGCCTAGAGTTGTCCCTGAGTCACTTAGGAATACATTTAGCTGTGAGTAACAGTCCTGACATCAGTGGCATCACCACACTTTTATTCTTTCACCTAAAGGAGTCTTGGAGGTAAGCAATCCTCAGCAGGAATGGTAGTGCCACAAAGTTAATAGACACTCAGCTTCCTTAACTCTGCTCTGCAACACTTGGCTTACATCCTCAAACTTACCTCACAGCCCAGTGGGGGATGCTGGAGCTCTAACCATTCCTTTAAATAGCAGGAAGGAAGAAAAAAAGAAAAAAGTGTGCCTTTCCTTTAAGAGGTCTTTCTGGAAGTCCTACACACATTTCTATTTACATATCATTGACTAGAAAATGGCTATGCTGAACTTCAAGGGAGACTGGGAATTTTCAGATGGACTTAACTGCCTTTCTGAATGAAGTTGGGGTTTTACTACTAAGGAGGAAAGGGAAAGGGAAAATAGATAATTGGTATAAGCAACAAGGATATGCCACAGTTTCCAATATAGTTATTAATGTTTTGCTGTATAGTTTATATATATGTGTGTGTGTGTATATATATATATAGAGAGAGAGAGAGACAGAGAGAGAGAGAGAGAGAGAGATGGAGTATTATTCTCACCTAGGCTAGAATGCAGTGGCATGATCTTGGCTCACTGCAACCTCTACCTCCTGGGTTCAAGTGATTCTCCTGACTCAGCTTCCTGAGTAGCTGGTACTACAGGCATGCACCACCATGGCGAGCTAATTTTTGTATTTTTTAGTAGAGACAGGGTTTTGCTATGTTGGCCAGGCTGATCTCGAACTCCTGACCTCAGGTGATCTATCCACCTTGGCCTTCCAAAGCTCCAGGATTACAGGCATGAGCCACCATGCTCAGCCCTTTATTCTTGTTTTGTGGCTGCAAGAAAGTTTCTTAATTAGCAAAATTCACAATTAGTAGATTGCCTTCCCAAGTCCCGACAAGGATCCTAGGATGTTTGTTACTCTCTACATAAAATACCAAAATATCACCTCAGCCTGGCACAAAACTCAAATCTCATGAAGTAATGGAAATTAGTGAGGAACTTTCTAAGTTCTGGAATGATTAAAAAAAAAAAAAAATCGGCCGGGCACAGTGGCTCATGCCTGTTATCCTAGCCAAGGCAGGCGGATAGCCTGAGGTCAGGAATTCGAGACCAGCCTGGCAAACATGGTGAAACCCTGTCTCTACTAAGAATGCAAAAATTAGCTGGGTGTGGTGGTGGGCACCTGTAGTCCCAGCTACTCAGGAGCCTGAGGTAGGAGAATTGCTTGAACCCAGGAGATGGAGGTTGCAGTGAGCTGAGATCGTGCCACTGCACTCCAGCCTGGGCGACAGAGCAAGACTCCATCTCAAAAAAAAAAAAAAAATCACCTCTCTTTCTGTTTTTAGGAGATCAATGATCTGTTGATTAAGGAAAAGATTATGCAACTTGTCCAGCAGAGATCACAAATCCAAACCCTTCAGAAGAAGGTAGTAAACTTGGAGACTGCTCTGGGTTACATGACCAAAGAGTTTGAGAGTGAAGTTTTAAAACTGCAGCAACACGCAATGATAGAGAACCAAGCGGGTCAGGTAGAAATTGACAAGCTGCAGCACCTTCTTCAGATGAAGGACAGGGAAATGAATCGTGTGAAGAAGCTGGCCAAGAACATACTGGATGAGAGAACAGAAGTGGAAAGATTCTTTTTAGATGCTCTACACCAAGTGAAGCAACAGATCCTAATTAGCAGGAAGCATTATAAGCAGATAGCACAAGCTGCTTTCAATTTAAAAATGAGAGCAGCATGTGCAGGAAGAACAGAATATCCCAAAATCAGAACATTTGATGGCAGAGAGCACAGCACCAATAGTGTGAATCAGGATCTTCTGGAGGCCGAAAAATGGTACTAGCAATACTTTATCATCTTTTTTGCTGCTATTTTTGTGTCCTTTACAGAAATAGGAAGTCTGAAAAGTTTAGTTTTATAATATTCAAGTATTGAATAGATTTCTCAGTAGGTTACTTGAGGACAGGAACTGACTTATTCATCTTTGTAATCTCTAGGCTTAGCATAGCATGTGGGGCTTTGGATGTATTCTTAGTACATTCCCCTCTGTCTCATGATAGAAGTCTTGTTAAGGAGACTATTTGTACTATAGGTTGTTTTTTATTTAAGATATATAAGGTCATTATATATCTTTTCACTTGTTCCTTTGTTTGCCGTAAATTGGAAATTTGTTATAAAAGCCTGATTAGATTCAGGTGAAATTTTTTTTTTTTGTTTTAAAGGCTGGGTCTCACTATGTTGCCCAGACTGGTCTTGAACTCCTGGCCTCAAGTGATCCTCCTGCCTCAGCCTCTCAAAGTGATGGAATTATAGGCGTGAGCCACTGCACCCAGCCAAGTTAAACATTTTTGATAAGCATACTTTCAGAAATATTTTGTACTATTTTCTTTACTATCCTGAGATGAAATTCATAGGTAATAATATCTATCCAACCATATAATTAAAAAAATTAATATAACAATTATTTGTAGGCCAGGCATGGTGGCTCACACCTGTAATCCCAGCACTTTGGGAGGCCAAGTCAGATGGATCACTTGAGGCCAGGAATTCAAGACCAGCCTGGCCAACATGGTGAAACCCTGTCCCATTAAAAATACAAAAATTAGGCTGGGCGTGGTGGCTCACACCTGTAATCCCAGCACTTTGGGAGGCCGAGGAAGGTGGATCACCTGAGGTCAGGAGTTTGAGACCAGCCTGGCCAACATGGTGAAACCCTGTCTCTACTAAAAATACAAAAATTAGCTGGGTGTGGTAGCACATGCCTGTAATCCTAGCTCCTTGGGAG
>NW_012102343.1:421415-422933 GCF_000951045.1 Mandrillus leucophaeus
CTCGGCCTCCCAAAGTGCTGGGATTACAGGCTTGAGCCACCGCGCCCGGCCTTGTAACAATTCTTTGTTATAGAGAACTGTCCCATGGATTGGAGGACGATCAGTAGTGCCCCCATCATTGTATTAACCAAAAGTCCCCCAAAATTTTCTAAAATTTTAGAGATCTGCCACTATGATAAAGGTAACAGAATGTTTGGGACAGTTGCAGACTATATATTACATAATGATTAACTTTGTTTCCTGTCAGCATTTTTGTTTCTTAGAGCAGTCTCCCCGCTATAAACCATGGATTAAATTATAGTCCATTTGAGGTTATTCTGAAATAAAATTATTTTATATTCCAGTGCAGTTAGATTCTTCAAAGGCTCTAACTCAAGAAACTTAAAAGGACTGCAGCCTGGAACTCCTGGGCTCAAGTGATCCTCCTGCCTTGGCCTCACAAAGTGCTGGGATTACAGGCACAAGCCACCACACCCAGCCTAACACCTTCCGCATGTGTTTTTTGCTTTAAATTATTTTTAAAGGACTAATTTTATAGGTTGTTTTGAATTACATGGCTGTTGAGAAGGCTGGACATGCTCAGTAGTCTCTGAAAGATAAGATTCTTCTTCAAAATGCCCAAACTATAATTTACTTCTTGTCATATTCAGAAATCTGTAATACTACTACTGTTACCAAGAGATTTGCTGTAATTTCTCTTTTTTTTTTCTCTTTTTTATTTAATACATCAAGTGAGTCGAGTCCCTACCATATATAAGGCAGTTTTCTTTATACCCTTTTGTTTATGGAATGCTAAGTGTTATACATTTTCAGAGGAAGTTAAATGATTGTCTATATTGTTACTGCAGTAACTGGACTCTTCCTATTCTGTGTTCTATGTGACATTTTTGCTACTGACCACCTTAACACTTTAGCCTTAGTGTCCTATTGCCTCTATCAGCAGGGCAGAAATGGTGGTTAAAATATTACATCATTGGGCCGGGCGCAGTGGCTCACATCTGTAATCCCAGCACTTTGGGAGATCAAGGCAGGTGCATCACGAGGTCAGGAATTCAAGACCAGCCTGACCAAGATGCTGAAACCCCGTCTCTACTAAAAATACAAAAATTAGCCGGGCGTGGTGGCACACACCTGTAATCCCAGCTACTCAGAAAGCTGAGGCAGGAGAATCGCTTGAACCCGGGCGGCAGAGGTTGCAATGAGCCAAGATTGTGCCATTGTACTCCAGCCTGGGCGGCAAAGCAAGACTCTGTCTCAAAAAAAAAAAAAATTACATCATCTATTTAAATGGTAGATTGGAAAATGACAGTTGAAGTATATGGTAATCGGCTGGGTGTGGTGGCTCATGCCTGTAATTCTAGCACTTTGGGAGGCTGAGGCAAGAGGATCATTTGAGTCCAGCAGTTAAAGACCAGCCTGGGCAACACAGTGAGACCCCACCTCTACAAAAAAACAAAACAAAAAGTAGCCTGGCATGATGGTATGTGTCTGTAGTCCCATCTACTGGGGAGGCTGAGG
>NW_012102343.1:425787-427615 GCF_000951045.1 Mandrillus leucophaeus
TTTTTTTTTTTTTTTTTTGAGAAGCAGTCTCATTTTGTCACCCAGGCTGGAGTGCAGTGGTGCAATCTCGGCTCACTGCAACCTCTGGCTCCTGGGTTCAAGTGATTCTCGTGCCTCAGCCTCCCGAGTAGCTGGGATTACAGGTGCCACCGCCATGCCTGGCTAATTTTTGTATTTTTTGTAGAGACGGGAGTTTCACCATGTTAGCCATGCCAGTCTCGAACTCCTGACCTGAGGTGACCCGCCCGCCTCAGCCTTCTAAAGTGCTGAGATTACAGGCACTCAGCCACTGTGCCCAGCCCTAATTTTGTATTTTTAGTAAAGACAGGGTTTCACCATGTTGGCCAGGCTGGTCTCAAACTTCTGACCTCAGGTGATCCACTCACATCGGCTTCCCAAAGTGCTGGGATTACAGGCATGAGCCACTGCACCTGGCCAGTTGTACATTTTAAAATAACTAAAAGAGTATAATTGGATTGTAACACAAAGGATAAATACTTGAAGGGATGGATACTTCATTCTCTATGATGTGATTATTTCACATTGCATGCCTGTATCAAAACATCTCATGTACCCCACAAATACATATACCTACTATCACCCACAAAAATACAAAATAAAAAAAAATTAAAATATGAAAAAAAATATGAAGGCATGAGGAGACACTGCCTCATTCATTATCTTTGTTGACTTTCACCTACCACAGGAAATACAACCAGAGTTCTAAGCCTCCAGTTCCAGACTATGTTGTTTCTGACAGTGGGGAAACAAAGGAATTTGGGTAAGAGCTCTCTAGTTGCTAAAGTAATAAACATGAGCCCAACATGATGGTTCTTGTGGGCATCTTGAATGTGCTAATTGAAAGTTAATATAACAAGTCTGTTATTCTAAACAAGGTTTTCTGTGTGTACAGTTGTTGATGGCTCTGTTATTTTGTCATTATTACAGGGATGAAAGTAAGCTTCAAGATAAAATCTTCATCACCCAGCAAATTCCAATATCAGACTCTTCTGGTAAAGTGGTGCTACCCACTATTCCAAAAGGACCTCAAGAGTCTGACACAGTAAGGAGTCTCTCTTATCAAACAATACATATTGTTGTCACCCTTCCCCATGTTGCTTCTTGCTAAATCAGTTATTTTCTCTACTAGTTAAGAGACTTCAGGGATCAGTGGAATGAGTAATAAATAGCATTAGCAGATTACATAAATTTTTAAATCAATATCCATACAAATGCATACTATACTAATGCAAATGCAAATGTGTGCCTCTGTTTGTGTGGAAACCTATAGGTTGCCTTTTGAAGTAAGCAGCCTAGCCACAATGTGTACTATCTTTTATGTAAGAGTAAACATAGTGACCTTGTGACTCTTAGCTTTCCATCACAGGTGGGAAGTCAGAGTCATTACAACCTAGAGGACAAAGGCTTATAAGGAAATATGAAATGATTTTTTTAAGCCAAGTTTTTCTCTTTAAGAGTTTTTTATTTATAATTTGTTATTCATAATCAATTAGTACAATGTAGAATCTGAGAAATTTCAAATGAAGCCACATTAGAGTAAAAAAAAAAAAAAAAAGAAAATACTGACTTTTTAGCTACGATCACATGAATATAACTGATGAGTTTTTTTCATCTAAGAAATAAGAAACTCTGAACAGCACAATTCTGATTAGTGTGTTTTTTAGAAGTGATTTCCCTTAAATATAAGGAAAATGTTAGGAGTCTCTGTGACTACATTTAATTCCACTTGGAATATAGACAATAATGACCTTTTATTTAACCCAGCCTATAGTTGTTGGATTGGATTAAATATCACTACCAGGGCCGG
>NW_012102343.1:430325-431620 GCF_000951045.1 Mandrillus leucophaeus
GCCACCACACCCAGCTAATTTTTTTGTATTTTTTAGTAGAGATGGAGTTTCACTGTGTTAGCCAGGATGGTCTTGATCTGCTGACCTCGTGATCCACCCACCTTGGCCTCCCAAAGTGCTGGGATTACAGGTGTGAGCCACCGTGCCCGGCCTAAAAAACTTTTTTTTTTTTTTCTTGTTCCTTTTGTCTGTGTGTGTCTCTAGATAAATAATGTTATATTACAGTTTTTTATTTTTTTTATTTTTTTTGAGTCAGAGTCTCACTCTGTTGCCAAGGCTGGAGTACAGTGGCATGATCTGAACTCACTGCAACCTCCGCCTCCCAGGTTCAAGTGATTCTCCTGCCTCAGTCTCCTGAATAGCTGGGACTACAGGCATGTGCCACCACGCCTGGCTAATTTTTGTATTTTTAGCAGAGATGGGTTTTCACCTCATTGTCCAGGCTGGTCTCGAACTCCTGACCTCAGATGATCCACCTGCCTCGGCCTCCCAAAGTGCTGGGATTACAGGTGTGAGCTACCACGCCTGGCCTGTAGTTGTTTCATAATATTCAATTATGGTATGGAATTTATCTTACGTTTACACATTATATATTTTTTAAAAAGAAGAGAAGCCTATTTGATGATATTTTTCCTTTTTGCATATTTTTCCTCTGAAATTCTTCAGGACACATATTGAAGGAAATGTGGATATTGGAGATTTGACCTGGGAGCAGAAGGAAAAAGTCTTGCGATTGCTCTTTGCAAAAATGAATGGCTGTCCTTCTAGGTAACTCCCAATTTCTGCATTGAAATACCAAGTTGTTATCAAATCTAGAAACCACATAGGAATAATGAACTTATTTTTCTTACTTAGAACTAAAGGGATGGGAAAGGACCAGAAAATATAAAAAGGCCCTACTGCTTAACTACTGCAGCTCCCAGAGATAAAGAGTGGGAGATGAATGAGCATGAAAATGAAAGATGAATTGTAATTACAGGGGGAGGGGAAAGATTCATCTTAGATGTTTAAGGTAGTGCTTACTAAGAAGTTACAATATTGCTCAGCTGAATGAGTGGCAACTGAAGATAAACATAACAATATTAAGATTTTATTGGTTTGCAAAGATAAGTAAATTTCTTTTTTTTTTTTTTTTTTTTTTGAGATGGGGTCTCATTCTGTCACCCAGGCCAGAGTGCAGTGGCACAATCACAGCTCACTGTAACCTCCACTTCCCAGGCACAAGTGATCCTCCCACCTGAGTCTACTGAGTAGCTGAGACTACAGACATGTGCCACATGTGGCCTGGCTAATTT
>NW_012102343.1:434785-435610 GCF_000951045.1 Mandrillus leucophaeus
ATAAAATTTGGCAAGTAATAGCAGGTTAGATTTGCTTAAGGCAGGTGTCTTACCCATTTTCATGGTTGGAACACTCCTTGATTTCTGGACCTAAAATAACTTTTGAAATAATTTTCTAAAGAAAATTATTTGCATCTGGCCGGGCACGGTGGCTCATGCCTGTAATCCCAGCACTTTGGGAGGCCGAGGCAGGTGGATCATCTGAGGTCAGGAGTTCGAGACGAGCCTGACCAACATGGAGAAACTTCGTCTCTACTAAAAATACAAAATTAGCTGGGCGTGGTGGCACATGCCTGTAATCCCAGCTACTAGCGGGGCTGAGGCAGGAGAATCGCCTGATCCTGGGAGGCGGAGGTTGCGGTGACCCGAGATCGCACCATTGCACTCCAGCCTGGGCAACAAGAGTGAAACTCCATCTCAAAAAAAAGAAAAAAGAAAATTATTTGCATCTGAATTAATGGCTGAAGCATTAATTAATGATTGCTGAAGAGAACCCTGAAAGTTAGTACTTGGCACATATAACAAAAAGTTGATTTGATTTATCCATTGCTTACTGAGGTATCCTTGAGAAGTGATCTTAAGAAGCAGGAACAGTGACAATGATAGAACTAATAGTGGTCATGAATTACTAGGAAACAAAGTGGCATTGAGCAGAAAAGAAAGAAGCTGTTGCCACAACTTTGGGATATATAAAAATGGATTATATCTTGTGTATTGTGGGATAAAAGAGGGGCTAAAGAAAGCTTTGCAGGAGGTCTCTCCCAGTGGCATTTAGGTAGTGCTATGTTTGAGGATCAACCAAAAACAGTGAGTTATTTCTGTCCT
>NW_012102343.1:436695-437813 GCF_000951045.1 Mandrillus leucophaeus
GAATTCCTGGCCTCAAGTGATCCGCCTTCCTCGGCCTCTCAAAGTGCTGGAATTACAAGTGTGAGCCACCGTGCCCCCAGCCATTACATAGTAGGCTATTTATTTATTTATTTATTTATTTAGAGAAGGAGTCCCTCTCTGTTGCCCAGGCTGGAGTGCAGTGGTGTGATCTTGGCTCACTGCAACCTCTGCCTCCCAGGTTCATGTGATTCTCCTGCCTCAGCCTTCTGAGTAGCTGGGATTATAGGTGTGTGCCACCACACCCAGCTAGTTTTGTATTTTTAGTAGAGACGGGGTTTCACCATGTTGGCCAGGCTGGTCATCTGACTTCAGGTGATCCTCCAGTCTTGGCCTCCCAAAGTGCTGGGATTACAGGCATGAGCCACTGTGCCTAGTCGGCCATTTCTGATAATTATCAGAGATCATGAGCTCTATATTGAAGTGGCAAACCCAAAGTATCTTACAAATCTAAAGTAAAATATCTGACATTATACAAATTCACTTCTAAAATTACCTATAACATGTAAGCCCAAAAATTCAGCATATTTAACTCTCTCTATAGATAGATAGATATAGATTATTTTATTTTTTATTATTTTTTTTGAGATGGAGTCCCACTCTGTCACCCAGGCTGGAGTGCAGTGATGTGATCTCAGCTCACTGCAAGCTCTGCCTCCTGAGTTCATGCCATTCTTCTGCCTCAGCCTCCCGAGTGGCTGGGACTACAGGTGCCTGCCACCACGCCTGGCTAATTTGTTGTATTTTAGTAGAGATGTTAGCCAGGATGGTCTCGATCTTCTGACCTTGTGATCCACCCGCCTCGGCCTCCCAAAGTGCTGGGATTACAGGCGTGAGCCACCACACCTGGCTAGATATAGTTTATTTTATAAGAGTAGGCTTGAGCAAAAGAGAATAATACATTCTGCAGATTTAACACTTACATAATTACTAGCAAGCTAGAATGACATTTTACCAGATTACCAGAGTAATTTATAATAATTAAATTGGGGGGTGCAGCCAGGCGTGGTGGCTCACACTTGTAATATCAGCACTTTGGGAGGCTGAGGCAGGCAGATCACTTGAGGCCATGAGCTCGAGACCAGCCTGGCCCAACGTGG
>NW_012102343.1:437863-438728 GCF_000951045.1 Mandrillus leucophaeus
TGTTACACTAGGCAGCTCCCTATAGAAACTTTGCTGGGGTTAATAGTCCTGAGGAAGATTTTAGTTACAGTGTAGTCCAGTCCCATAGATCTGATCTGAGCAAAGCTGACAAATGAAGCTGCTCAAAAATAAAGGGAAATTACTCAGGAAGGACTGAGTCTTAAACAAACTTGTGTCTAACGGCCCATGGTAGGCATGGCAACAGCAGGTGAGGAAAGAGTAGCATCCTCTTCTTTCCACTGAGAAGTAATGGTCTTTAACTGAGTGTAGAATTGGATGCCCTAAGGAAAACAGAAAAAAAGTTAGCATATATTTCTGGGGTTTCATGATTCTTCTTTTAATTAGCTTTTGAAGAAGGTATTATAAAGTGCTACTCACTTTCCTAACTGAGAAATGCAATCAGAATCCAATATATATTGTTCATAAGATAATTGATCTAAAACATTTAACATAATACCTGGCAGATAGTAAACAATCAAACCTTAGCCATCATTATTATGCTGAAACTAGTATTTCTTTCTTTTTTGTTTGAGATGGAGTCTTGCTCTCTCACTTAGGCTGAAGTGCAGTGGCATGATCTCAGCTCACTGCAACCTCTGCCTCCCGGGTTCAAGCAACTCTCCTGCCTCAGCCTCTCAAGTAGCTGGGATTACAGGCACCTGCTACCATGCCTGGCTAATTTTTGTATTTTTAGTGGATATGGGGTTTCACCATGTTGGCCAGGCTGGTCTCGAATTCCTGGCCTCAAGTGATCCGCCTTCCTCGGCCTCTCAAAGTGCTGGAATTACAAGTGTGAGCCACCGTGCCCCCAGCCATTACATAGTAGGCTATTTATTTATTTATTTATTTATTTAGAGAAGGAGTC
>NW_012102343.1:439853-441466 GCF_000951045.1 Mandrillus leucophaeus
CACTTGAGGCCATGAGCTCGAGACCAGCCTGGCCCAACGTGGCGAAACTCCGTCTCTATTTAAAAAAAAAAAAAAAAAATTAGCTGGGTGTGGTGGCCGGTGCCTGTAATCCCAGCTACTTGGGAGCTTGAGGCAGAATTGCTTGAACCTGGGAGGTGGAGGTTGCAAGTGAGCTGAGATTGCACCACTGCACTCCAGCCTGGACAACAGAGCAAGACTCCCATCTCAAAAAAATAAATAAATGAGAGGGTGGGCAGGCAACAATTTTTAAACAATAGTTGTACTCTGCTTTGCTTAAAAGAAATGTTACTAGTATCAAATTAGTCATTTTTACAAAAGCTGTGACTAAGCCGGGTTCAGTGACTCACTCCTGTAATCCCAGCACTTTGGGAGGCCAAGGCAGGCAGATCACCTGAGGTAAGGAGGTCAAGACCAGCCTGGCCAACATGGCAAAACCCCGTCTCTACTACAAATACAAAAATTGGCGGGCATGGTGGTGCGTGCCTGTAATCTCAGCTACTCAGGAGGCATAGACGGGAGAATTGCTTGAACCCTGGAGACTGAGGTTGCAGTGAGCCGAGATCATGCCACTGTACTCCAGCCTGGGCGACAGAGCAAGACTCTGTCTCACAAAGAAAGGAAAACAAAACAAAAAACCCAAAACAAAAAACCAAAAGCTGTGACTAATATACAAATTAGATAATCAACCTCCAAATACCAAAGTGTTGACTTCTTAATCATTTGGCCACACTGTCATAATGCTATGCAATCCCATTGTTAACTTTTTAATAACCCAAACATAAATAAATAAAATAAAAAAGCCCCACATGCCCTGCCCTCTGGCAGCACACAGCTGGCACAGAAAAAAAATTAACCTATAAAAGGGAAAACTTGTATAGCAAAACATGTAATTTATTAATGAAGGTTTCAAAATGGCTCTAGTCCTATGGGATTACAAAGAACTTCCCCTAGCCTATTTGTTCAACAAACGTTTAGGTAGCCTGCTCTGTGCCAGGTACTGCAGATAAGTAAATAACAACTATAGTGTGATGAGGGATTCTCTACGTGGCAAGCCCTATATGACTCAACCCCTGCCTGCCTCTCTAACCTCATTTTTTCCTTTTCTTCTCATTTGCTCACTGTGCCCCAGCCCATTTCTGCTGTTTGAATGTGCCATGCTTCTTCCTGCCTTAGGACATATGTACCTGTTGGCCGATGTGGCAATAGTAATAATTCTTTTTTTTTTTTTTTCTGAGATGGAGTCTTGCTCTTTTGCCCAGGCTGAAGTCCAGTGTTGCAATCTTGGCTCACTGAAACTTCCGCCTGCTGGGTTCAAAGCATTCTCCTGCCTCAGCCTCCAGAGTAGCTGGGATTACAGGCACCCGCCACCACGTCCAGCTAATTGTTTTATTTTTAGTAGAGAGGGGGTTTTGCCATGTTGGCCAGGCTGGTCTCGAACTGCTGACCTCAGGAGATCTGCCTGCCTCAGCCTCCCGAGGTGCTGGGATTACAGGCGTGAGCCACCATGCCTGGCCAATAGTGATAATTCAATACTTACAACATTATGAAATATATAGGTACTGTTGTTATTCTTTTTATACGTGAATAAATTT
>NW_012102343.1:450076-452888 GCF_000951045.1 Mandrillus leucophaeus
TTAATCATATATTAAATGATATGAAATTCAAGTATCAGTGTCCATAAATAAAGTTTTATTGGAACACAGCCACCCAATGTTTATGGCTGATCTCACACTACAACATCAGAGTTTAGTTGCAACAGACACTATATTCCTGTAAAGCTGAAAATATCCCTTTATGGAAAGTTTGCAGACTGCTGGTATAGTGGAAAGAGTTTGGTTGGGAGTTAGAAGGGGAGGCCCATTCAGACTCCAGATAAAATAACTGATCAATCCTGGCAAGAGATGAAGTCTTAGTCATTAAGTATTTTGATTAATAAATTAGAGGGATGAGATTCTATAGCCTTTAAGGTACCTTCAGCTCTCATATTTGTGAAATAAAAGTTGTTCACCTTGACATTCGAGATGATGGTTGGTCCAACAAAGTTACCATTTTCATAGCCTTTCACTTTAATTTTTCGTCCATCAAGAAGGATGGAAGCTCCCTCCTTTGTTCCACTATCAATCAGATTACAGACTCGCTCTTTGGCCTGGGGAGTGATCAGAGGGCCAAGATCAGCTCCAGGCTGATCTCCTGTAAAACAACACAGAAGAATTTAAGGTCCTCATTAACATAAATTATGACTGCTGTCAGGGCTCATGCCTGTAATCCCAAAGCTTTAGGAGGCCAAGGCAGGAGGACTGCTTGAGCCCAGGAGTTCCAGACCAGCCTGGGCAACAAAGTGAGACTTCGTCTCTACAAAAAATAAAAAAATTAGCCAGGTGGTGGTGCACACCTCTGGTCCAAGCTGCTCAGGAGGCTGAGGCAGGAGGATCACTCGAGCCCAAGAGTTTGAGGCTGCCACGAGCTAGGATGGCACCACTCCACTCCAGTTTGGGTGACAGAGAGCCTCTGCCTTTAAAAAAAAACAAAAAAACACTGCTAATGAGATGAATCCAAGTGACAAGTACAATATAAAGAGAGGAAATGGCAAGAATAGACATGATTGTTCCCACTGGCCAAGGCCACTGACAGAACTCAAGAGCTTAGTGCCACAGATGCAAAATCTAAGGGAGCAAGGCAGGTGATTGATTACCTGCATTGACTCTCAGGTTTTTGGCACGCTCCACCAGCTCTGGCAGCCACTTCTTGGCGTCTCCCACAAGGACTGCTGTTGAAAGAGCCATGCAGCGCTGACCAGCAGCTCCAAATGCTGCCCCAACCAGCTGGTTCAGGGTATTTTCCTTATTAGCATCTGGCATGACTACCCCATGGTTCTTGGCTCCCTAAAAAAAAAATACAGAAAAGCACAGGAATCTTCCTTGGCCAAATACAATTAAGCTAAGAAATTAAGCAGTGGACCAGGTATGGTGGCTAACGCCTGTAATCCCAGCACTTTGGGAGGCTGAGGTGGGAAGGATCACTTGAGGTCAGGTGTTCAAGACCAGCTTAGGCAACATGGTGAAACACGATCTCTACAAAAAATACAAAAAATTAGCCAGGAATGATGGCACAAGCCTGTGGTCCCAGTTACTTGGGAAGCTGAGGTAGGGGGACCCCTTGATTCTGGGAGGCAGAGGTTGTAGTGAGCCAAGATCACACCATTGTACTCCAGAGTGGGTGACAGAGTGAGACCCCTGTCTCAAAAAAAAAAAAACAAAAACAAAAAACACAAAAACAACAAAAGGAAAGAATTTGTTGTCTGCTGGGTTTTTCAGTTATAAGAAGAGCAATGTTAAAAAAATAAAAAAAGAGAGAGAACTTACAGCCTTACAGCAATAATGCCAGTAACCAGCTGAAAGGCAAAACAGAAAGTAGACCTCTTGATATAGAATTTCAAGAGCCAGGCATAGTGGCTTATGCCTGTAATCCCAGCACTTTGGGAGGCCGAGGTGGGCGGATCACTTGAGGTCAGGAGTTCGAGACCAGCTTGGCCAACATGGTGAAACCCCATCTCTACTAAAAATACAAAAATTAGCCGGGTGTGGTGGTAGGCACCTGTAATCCCAGCTACTTGGGAGGCTGAGGCACGAGAATCGTTTGAACCTGAGAGGTGGAGGTTGCAGTGAGCTGTGATGGCACCACCGCACCCTAGCCTGGGTGACAAAGTAAGACTCTGTCTCAAAAAAAAGTGATTAACGTGACTTAGAATGAAACTCCTCTAAAGGTTCATGATTAAAGAGAAGACATTCAGAAGGACATGGTAAGGCTTATATCTGTAATCCCAGCACTTTGGGAGGCCGAGGCGGGCAGATCACAAGGTCAGGAGATCAAAACCATCCTGGCCAACATGGTGAAACCCCATCTTTACTGAAAAAAAATAGAAAAATTAGCCAGGCGCAGTGACGCGCGCCTGTAGTCCTAGCTACTCAGGAGGCTGAGGCAGGAGAATCACTTGAACCTGGGAGGCAGAGGTTGCAGTGAGCCAAGATCATGCCACTGCACTCCAGCCTGGCGACAGAGAGACTCTGTCTCAAAAAAATAAAAGAAACACTGACATTGGAGTGGGATGAGTGGCCTCTCTGCTGAAGGTCTGTTCCTAGGTAATTTTCATATATAGAATAAAGATTGGAGAAAAAAGGAATAAGAAGTCACCATATTGGCTTGAACCCTCTTGCCATGTCTTGATCCTCTCTCGAAGATATACTCTCCTGCCTGGTTGGATCCCACAAAGCTGATTGCTTTGATGTCCGGATGATCGCAAATAAAATTTACAGCTTTAAGAAGAAAATAAATGATCACTCACAAAGGAGCAAATGGATTCTCAACACGGAAAATTTCCCCTTTCCCCACTGTTATGAATTTGAAGTTTTCCTGTGTTTTTCTTTTCTTCTTCTTTTTTTTTTTTTT
>NW_012102343.1:454104-458003 GCF_000951045.1 Mandrillus leucophaeus
AATAATAATAATAATGTCTGCTACAAAGAAGATGCTCAATAACATTTTTTGTAAATGAATAACTATTACAGAAAAACTATGTGCAATGGGAACACACTGGGGTCACACCACCCAGCACTGAGGGAGGGGTGGTGGCAGTTGGAGGAGGTTTTCTGGAAGAGCTCATTCTTTAAATTGAGACATGACAGATGATTAGGAGTTAGTCAGATGAAAGGGGAGAGATGGCGAAGAGGGTCACACGCTCAGGAAGTGGCATATACAAAGGCTTGGACTTCCCCATGTTCTTTCCTCAAAACTTTGTTGCTTTGAATTATTCAGGAAGAAGCAGCTTGGCAAAATTTTGTTAACTTTTAAATCTTTTTTAGGGAACCTTCTGAGAAGCACTGATTATGACCCCACAGAAGCTGCTGGCAGGCCCTTCCTTGCAGAATCCTTGCTCCTGAATATCTTTAAGAAAATTTCTTAAGGGAAAAGACAAAAATTTTAACTCAAAAGTTACCTGTTTGCCATAGAAATTGGTGTCTCCCCTGAAGGAGGATCGAGAGCCGGTGAATGAGAACATTGGCAAAGGCACTGGAATGGGGACATTCACTCCCACCTAAAACAGAACAAATCCGTGTCATACCCCAAGGACAAAGGAACTCTCCATTTAGAAGCACAACGTCATCAGAGACCAGTTTTAAATACCCACCTTCCACCCTGTCCTTTACCTCATGAACTTTCATTCCTGAGGAAGAAATGGGGCAATGTGGGAGGTCATGGGGGCAATCTTAAACCAATGACTCACCATTATTTACTGTTTCCTCTTAGGAAATAGTAAATGGATATAAGAATCTCTTAAAAATTCTGTTCACAAACCTGTCCGACATCCACCAAGTGGGCATATTTCCGAGCAGTGGCTCCATTGGTGGTGAAGATGGCAGTTCCATTTCCATATGGGTTGTTATTTACAATCTGGATGGCTTCATCCAATGTTTCTGTCTCCAGAACCACAAGAACTGGACCAAAAATCTCCTCTTTGTAACAGGTCATATTTGGCTGCCAGGAGTGATGCATCCAGAAAAGAAGTGAGCTTTTTGGATTCTGAGTATTTTACGCTTATTTGATACTTTCATTTACTACACATCATTTACATGGACAACTTTCATATTAGTAATCTCTTTTCATTTCAAATCACTTATTTTAAAAAAAGTCCTCTCTTAACTGTGTTCTATCTTCCAAGTTACCAATCATATAAACAACTTGGAATTCCTATCAACAATAACCACACTTCTTTTAAGGGACCCATCATTAGCTTCCTTTTTAATACCTGAACAACTTGTTTCATCCAATTGTCATCAAAAAGTTACATGAAAATTTATTTTTTATAAATCCAATCTATATTAAATATACCAGGATAATTTTTCTCTTTATAGAAACCCAATGCTGTTTTCTATAACATAAAGAATCCATTCTTATTCACTCCTTTGCCTCCCAAAAAAGTCTGTATGTTTATATTTTGATATCAGGTCATAGACACTCAAAACATCCTTCACCATGCAATTAATGTTTGTTGCTGGTAAACGGATTTTTCTGTATGGTTCTGTGGCAAGAGATTTCATAATTTCTACTGCACTTACATTCAACACTTGATGATTCACTATTATACTAGGACTATATGAATTTCAAAAACGCCTCATTACCTCAATTTTTAACTCATGTTAGCTGAGAGACTTTCAAAGTTTTGATAAATAAAAATTGACAAGTCAATTATTTCTGTCACTTTCAATAAATATCGGGTGGTTGATATATTGATTGAGACACTGCAGTAGCCATAAGCTAGGCAGCAAGAGGGACACAGGAGAGAAAACATTAACAAACCAGTATAAGATAAGATAGTGTTTGGCAAACTATAGCCTGTGGGCCAAATGTGGCTTCCTGCCTGTTTTTGTACAGCCCCCAAGTTAAAAATGGTTTCTGCATTTTTAAATGGTTGAAAAAAATACTTAATCATATATTAAATGATATGAAATTCAAGTATCAGTGTCCATAAATAAAGTTTTATTGGAACACAGCCACCCAATGTTTATGGCTGATCTCACACTACAACATCAGAGTTTAGTTGCAACAGACACTATATTCCTGTAAAGCTGAAAATATCCCTTTATGGAAAGTTTGCAGACTGCTGGTATAGTGGAAAGAGTTTGGTTGGGAGTTAGAAGGGGAGGCCCATTCAGACTCCAGATAAAATAACTGATCAATCCTGGCAAGAGATGAAGTCTTAGTCATTAAGTATTTTGATTAATAAATTAGAGGGATGAGATTCTATAGCCTTTAAGGTACCTTCAGCTCTCATATTTGTGAAATAAAAGTTGTTCACCTTGACATTCGAGATGATGGTTGGTCCAACAAAGTTACCATTTTCATAGCCTTTCACTTTAATTTTTCGTCCATCAAGAAGGATGGAAGCTCCCTCCTTTGTTCCACTATCAATCAGATTACAGACTCGCTCTTTGGCCTGGGGAGTGATCAGAGGGCCAAGATCAGCTCCAGGCTGATCTCCTGTAAAACAACACAGAAGAATTTAAGGTCCTCATTAACATAAATTATGACTGCTGTCAGGGCTCATGCCTGTAATCCCAAAGCTTTAGGAGGCCAAGGCAGGAGGACTGCTTGAGCCCAGGAGTTCCAGACCAGCCTGGGCAACAAAGTGAGACTTCGTCTCTACAAAAAATAAAAAAATTAGCCAGGTGGTGGTGCACACCTCTGGTCCAAGCTGCTCAGGAGGCTGAGGCAGGAGGATCACTCGAGCCCAAGAGTTTGAGGCTGCCACGAGCTAGGATGGCACCACTCCACTCCAGTTTGGGTGACAGAGAGCCTCTGCCTTTAAAAAAAAACAAAAAAACACTGCTAATGAGATGAATCCAAGTGACAAGTACAATATAAAGAGAGGAAATGGCAAGAATAGACATGATTGTTCCCACTGGCCAAGGCCACTGACAGAACTCAAGAGCTTAGTGCCACAGATGCAAAATCTAAGGGAGCAAGGCAGGTGATTGATTACCTGCATTGACTCTCAGGTTTTTGGCACGCTCCACCAGCTCTGGCAGCCACTTCTTGGCGTCTCCCACAAGGACTGCTGTTGAAAGAGCCATGCAGCGCTGACCAGCAGCTCCAAATGCTGCCCCAACCAGCTGGTTCAGGGTATTTTCCTTATTAGCATCTGGCATGACTACCCCATGGTTCTTGGCTCCCTAAAAAAAAAATACAGAAAAGCACAGGAATCTTCCTTGGCCAAATACAATTAAGCTAAGAAATTAAGCAGTGGACCAGGTATGGTGGCTAACGCCTGTAATCCCAGCACTTTGGGAGGCTGAGGTGGGAAGGATCACTTGAGGTCAGGTGTTCAAGACCAGCTTAGGCAACATGGTGAAACACGATCTCTACAAAAAATACAAAAAATTAGCCAGGAATGATGGCACAAGCCTGTGGTCCCAGTTACTTGGGAAGCTGAGGTAGGGGGACCCCTTGATTCTGGGAGGCAGAGGTTGTAGTGAGCCAAGATCACACCATTGTACTCCAGAGTGGGTGACAGAGTGAGACCCCTGTCTCAAAAAAAAAAAAACAAAAACAAAAAACACAAAAACAACAAAAGGAAAGAATTTGTTGTCTGCTGGGTTTTTCAGTTATAAGAAGAGCAATGTTAAAAAAATAAAAAAAGAGAGAGAACTTACAGCCTTACAGCAATAATGCCAGTAACCAGCTGAAAGGCAAAACAGAAAGTAGACCTCTTGATATAGAATTTCAAGAGCCAGGCATAGTGGCTTATGCCTGTAATCCCAGCACTTTGGGAGGCCGAGGTGGGCGGATCACTTGAGGTCAGGAGTTCGAGACCAGCTTGGCCAACATGGTGAAACCCA
>NW_012102343.1:460353-479657 GCF_000951045.1 Mandrillus leucophaeus
TCACGCCTGTAATCCCAGCACTTTGGGAGGCTGAGGCGGGTGGATCACCTGAGGTCAGGAGTTTGAGACCAGCCTGGCCAACATGGTGAAACCCCATCTGTACTAAATAGTTTTACCAAAAGTAGTGGGGCACGGTGGCACATGCCTGTAATCCCAGCTATTCAGGAGGCTGAGGCAGGAGAATTGATTGAACCTGGGAGGCGGAGGGTAGAGTGAGCTGAGATCGCACCACTGCACTTCAGCCTGGGCAACAGAGGGAGACTCCATCTCAAAAAAAAAGAATAACAATATTTCCTCAATGGTGACTATGTACTGGGACACTCAGACACTATTGTGTTCTCATGTGAGAGGTAATATAGCATAGTTTTTAAAAGCAAAAATCAGAGTCAGCCTTCCTGGATGGGTATACACATCCTGGCTTTGACGGTTTCTAGCACTGTGACTTTGGGCTAATTGATTTCACTATGTCTCATTTTTCTCTTCTGCAAAATGGAAAAAATAATACCTATCTCAAAGGGTGATTATAAAGATTAATAGATAAAAAGCACTAGGAACAGTGCCTGACACACAGACGCACTATTTAAGTATTAGCTATTATTACAAGAATTGGAAGGCCTTCAATATCTCTGAGATCTGCAAATTCTCTGAGTTAAATATCCTCATGTATTCTCTTCATATTGAAGAAAAAAGTTTCTTTTTTAATCTTATCTGTGTCTAGCCCTAATCCAGATTTCTAGTGTCCCAATATATACTGTAGGGCAAGAAGCACTGCTATTCCCTAGTTGGTTACCTTGGCGCACAAAGATGGCAAAATCATCAACAAACATGGAGGTTAAAATGAGTAAATACTTTCCTCTTTACAAGTAGGTTCCTTATCCTAAAACATCCAATCATCACTAAACACCTTGATTTTTTTGGTAGCCAGATTAAGTAGCCATATGCAGAAGGGCCGTTACCTTCATGTTGTCCATGGATGATGTTTAATGTTCCATCAGGGGCACCAGAATCCTGGAGCAACTTAGCAAGAAGCATAGTTGCTCCAGGGACTCGCTCGGATGGTTTCATTAGGAAGGTATTTCCACACACCATGGCCATGGGAAACATCCAAAGGGGGATCATGGCGGGAAAATTGAATGGAGCAATGCCTGCACACACTCCCAGAGGCAGACGGTAGGAATAAAGGTCCATGTCTTTGGTGATGGATGGCATGGTCTCTCCCATCATGAGGGATGTCACACTACAGGCATGCTCAACCACCTCTGGAACACAGAAGTCAGGCCATCAGCTCTCCACACTGTGTACTAGTTAGCTTTGTCCTGTTCTCTTCAGCCCTGAGGACAGGAAGTGGCTCAGGCCAATGAAGGGGCGCAGGGTACACTGACTTGCCCTTCCAAGTTAAGGGTTTGTGCAAAATGAGATTCTCTGAATGGGAAAAATACAGCGATATGTATATACCCACTGGAGGATCATTTGAGTAAAGAGTAAAGTAAATCGGTCTTAGGGACACTGAATACTGCCATTTTTCACAAGCAGTAAAAAAGATATAATGGGATGGCAAAATCTATATAAAGGAAGAAGCAACCTCCCATTCTGAGATCTGTGCCTCCCATCTTCCTTTGCTCCTTCCCAAAAGTCCCATAAGGGGCTCCCAGCTTACGAAGGCCTCGAAATACATCTCCTTCAGCATCAGCTAGGGTCTTCCCTTGTTCCAATGTGATTAACTTGGCAATTTCTTTCTAGAGAGAAAACACACAGATAGAAATTAATGCAACAATGTTCCTCTTTTAAATTCTCAGGTAGCCAAGGAAGAATAAGACTGGAGGAGATGTAGTACAAGGGAGAGAGCCATGATCAATGTCTCTGCATACTGCAGAGTAAGGGAGGGTGGCTGAAAAGGTCTCTGTGAGAGTGACAAACATGCCCTAGGTGACAGTTTGGAGAAGCATACCATTCAGATTTCATACCAAGTTTTCTTTAATAAGTTGTTGATAGCGGAGCAAGACCTGCTGGCGGCTTAATACTGAAGTGTCTGCCCATGCAGGAAAAGCACGTTTGCAGGAAGCAATGGCTGCATCCATTTCTGCCTTGGTGGCCTGAGGGACTCGACCAATGACCTCATTGGTGGCCTGATGAGAAAAATAAGCACATGATCCTTTGCCCCTGACTCACTTTCTCCACTGTACATCTAGTCACAGAAGCAGCACTATGTGCTTTACAATAGACACCCAGGTCCCTACTTGCCCATCATGTCCCTAGAATTCTAGGCTCCTAAGTTGAAGTCCCAAAGCAGCTTCGCTTACTGGGTTGTGGATCTCGATCCATTTGTCACTTTTGGATTCAACAAATTTCCCATCAATGAAGAGCTTTACAGCTGGCTGAAAACAAACAAACAAACAAACAAAAAACCATGAAATTTTGTATTAGTTAATTGCTTTGCTTTTCTCTTTCCCTTGCACCAAAAGGAAAGAAAACAAGTTGATAATGGAATCTTCTGGTCTTTAGAAATGTTACCACTAGGAAAGAGACACATAATATCCTTATCTATTTTGCATGTGTGTTTATTTTATTTTATTTTTTTTGAGACAAAGTTTCCCTCTTGTCCCCCAGTCTGCGGTGCAGTGGTGTGATCTTGGCTCACTGCAACCTCCGATTCCTGATTCCCTGGTTCAAGCAATTCTCTTGCCTTAGCTTCTCGAGTAATGAGATTACAGGTGCCCGCCACAACACCCAGCTACTTTTGTATTTTTAGTAGAGATGGGGTTTCACCATGTTGGCCAGACTGATCTTGAACTTCTGGCCTCAGGTGATCCACCCACCTCGGCCTCCCAAAGTGCTAGGATTACAGGCATAAGTCTCTGCATCTGGCCCTTATTATTATTATTATTTTTTTTTCTTGAGACATGGTCTCACTCTGTCGCCCAGGCTGGAGTATAGCGGCATGATCATGACTCACTGCAGCCTCAACCCCCAGGGCTTAGGTGATTCTCCCACCTCAGCCTCCTGAGCAGCTGGGACTACAGGCACATGCTACCATGCCCAGCTAATTTTTTTGTACTTTTGATAGAGACGGGGCTTGGCCATGTTGCCTGGCTGGTCTCGAACTCCTGGGCTCAAGTGAGCCACCCGCGTCAGACTCTCAAAGTGCTGGGATTACAGGTGTGAGTCACTGTGCCCAGTCTATAGTTTATATTAAGATGTGGCAGAGCCTCTCAATACTGTGATCTCTCTGAGAATGGGAAATTCCCTGCTAGTCACACAGTGGAACTTCATGAGTGGAAACACGACATTGTGAAGTTTATACTAAAAAAGCAGCAACTCTGTTAACAAAGATTAGCTATTATGAGTTTTTGGCCCAGCTGACTGTTAATTACTGTGAGCATGCACTACCTTTATGATCAAAAGATTTTTGGCTGGGCCCAGTGGCTCACGCCTGTAATCCCAGCACTTTGGGAGGCCAAGGCAGGTGGATCACCTGAGGTCAGGAGTTCAAGACCAGCCTGGCCAACGTGGTGAAACCTCATCTGTACTAAAATATAAAAATTAACTGGGTTTGGTGGCATGCACCTGTAATCCTAGCTACTCGGGAGGTTGAGGCAGGAGAATCGCTTGAACCTGGGAGGCAGAGGTTGCAGTGACCCGAGATCATGCCACTGCATTCCAGCCTGGGCGACAGAGTGAGACTCCATCTCAAAAAAAAAAAAAAAAGATTTAAAAAATGTTTCTATGTATTTTTTTCTGAGATATAGCTCACTGTCACTAATTTTTTTTTTTTTTTAACATGGACTCTCACTTTGTCACCCAGGTTGGAGTGCAGTGGCACAATCTTGACTTACTGTAACCTCCGCCTCCCAGACTCAAGCAGTCCCCCTACCTCACCCTCCCAAGGAGCTGGGACCGTAGGTATGCACTACCATGCCTGGCTAATTTTTTTGCAGAGATGGAGTTTTACCGTGTCTCCCAGGCTGGTCTCAAACTTCTGAGCTCTGGCAATCCACCTGCCTCAGCTTCCCAAAGTGCTGGGATTACAGGCGTGAGCCACCGCACCTGGCCTCTTTCACTAATTTTTTTTTTTTTTTAATTTGAGATGGAGTCTCGCTCTGTCGTCAGGCTAGAGTGCAATGGTGAGATCTTGGCTCACTGTAACCTCTGCCTCCCGAATTCAAGTGATTCTCCTGCCTCAGCCCGTGAAGTAGCTGGGACTACAGGTGCGCACCACCACACCCAGTTAAGTTTTGTATTTTTAATAGAGACGGGGTTTCCCCATGTTGGCCAGGATGGTCTCGATCTCTTGACCTCGTGATCCACCCACCTCAGCCTCCCAAAGTGCTGGGACACTAAATTTTTAAAGCGGTCTGTGAACCAAAAAATGGTGATTTACTGTGGTACAGTGTGTGCATACTTCTGTGTGGAAAGAATTTGAGCAATAGTCCTTATTTATTAGATTTTAGGTGCTGGAGGTGGTTGACAGACAGTTGATCTGTAAAAACCACTCTAAAGGTTGTCAAGAAGAAGACAACTATCTGGCAGGGTCAGCAGAACCTCTAGAAGCCATGAAAATGTTTGTATCTTTTGACACGGTAATCCATTTCAGGAGGGAAATAATCCAAAAGGAGGAAAAAACTATATAAATAAATATTTGTTTTATAATATTGAAAAACTGAAGCAACCTAAATGTTATATAGGGAAACTATTAATTCAGGCTATATCTATTTGACGGAATATTATTGCAGCCATTAAAATTATAACTATAAAGACCATCTGGCAATATTGATAATGCTTACAATATAGTAGATCTAATATTAGATAAGAAAACCAAGATAGAAAGTTTCACATACACTGTGATGACAATTATGTAAAGAAGATAGAGATACCCAAAAACTATACTGAATTCCTTCTCAGAAGTCAACCTCTATGCCATATAAACTCACCACTGAAGAAGAGAATGAAGATGCTGAATACCAGGCGGAATTGGATTTCACCTTGAAAGAAACCTGTGAGGCAAAAAAATGATTATTTTGATAAATGAGAGCAGAAAGTTATTTAAAATTTAGCAAATAGCTACTATATGCTTAATACTATACTAGCTACTGTGGGGGCATGGAAAAGGACTTGATGTTTCTCTCAAAGGCCATATAGCCGTTAAAGAGAAAAGATATGAATCTATGACACAGCAAACTATGAACGAACAATAAACCATAATAATCATGTCCTATATGTCCAGGATAGTACTGATTAAAAAAAAATCTTTTTGTCATTATGTTTTCCTAATTTGGGCCTGGCAAAATGTACCATAAATCTAACAATATGAAAATACTTAGCATGGTATCTAACACAATAGGTACTGAATTTAAGATCATATAAAATCAATATGCTGGGCATGGTGACTCACGCCTGTAATCTCAGCACTTTGGGAAGCTGAGACGGGTGTATCACTTGAGTCTAGGAGTTTGAGACCAGCCTGGGCAACATGGCAAAACCTTGTCTACAAAAAATACAAAAATTAGCCAGGCATGGGTGGTGCATGCCTGTGGTCCCAGCTACTAGGGAGGCTGAGGTGGGAGGATTGCTTCAGCCCAGGAGGGTGAGGCTGCAGTGAGTCATGACTGTGCCACTGCACTCCAGCCAGGGAGATAGAGGGAGACACTGTCTCAAAAAAATAAAAAATAAAAATAAATAAAATAAATGTAAATATAAATCAAATAGTTTATTACCAAATGCAATTAAAATTATGTCCTTATACGTACTTGAAAAATGAATGTTCATAAGAACTTTATTTGTAGTATCCCAAAACTTGGAAACAACCCAATGTCTATCACTGGATGGGTGAATAAGGGAATTAATGTGGTATATTCATACACTGGAATACTACTCAGCAAAAAAAGGAATGACCTACTGATACATGCAATATAAACAGTCATAATAATTATGACAAGAGACAAGTTAGATAATAAGAGTACATACTGTATGATTCTACTTATGTAATACTAGAGAATGCAAACAAATCTGTAATATCAGAACGTAGAACAGTGGTTACCTGGGGATGAAGAGGGAAACTTTTTGGGGTGATGGACATATGTTCATTATGTTGATTGTGATGCTATTTTCACAGGTGTATACAAATGTTAAAACTTATCAAACTGCATACTTTAAATAAGTACAGATTTTTTTATGTCAATTTTATTTTAATAAAGCTGTATTGAAATGCCATAGGTACATTATAGGAAAAAATGTGTTGGATAGATATTTGATGGGATAAAATCAGCAAATAGGGAGGGAGGATCAGTTTCAACAAGATAACTCTCAAACTGTAACTCACTAAAAAAAAGTCTGTATATATGTTATCAAAGTTGATTTTTTGAGACGGAGTCTCACTCTGTTGCCCAGGCTGGAGTGCAGTGGCATAATCTTGGCTCACTGCAACCTCTGCCTCCCGTGCTCAAGCGATTCTCCTGCCTCAGCCTGCCAAGTAGCTCGGATTATAGGTGTCTGCTACCATGCCCAGCTAATTTTCTTTCTTTCCTTTTTTTTTTTTTTTGAGACGGAGTCTGGCTCTGTCGCCCAGGCTGGAGTGCAGTGGTACAATCTCGGCTCACTGCAAGCTCCGCCTCCCGGGTTCACGCCATTCTCCTGCCTCAGCCTCCCGAGTAGCTGGGACTGCAGGCGCCTGCCAACATGCCTGGCTAATTTTTTGTATTTTTAGTAGAGATGGGGTTTCACCGTGTTAGCCAGGATGGTCTCGATCTCCTGACCTTGTGATCCGCCTGCTTTGGCCTTCCAACGTGCTGGGATTATAGGCATGAGCCACCGCGCCTGGCCTAATTTTCTTTTTATTTATTTTTTGAGACAGAGTTTTGCTCTCGTTGACCAGGCTGGAGTACGGTGGCATGACCTTGGCTCACTGCAACCTCCACCTCCTGGGTTCAAGTGATTCTCCTGCCTCAGCCTCCTGAGTAGCTGAGATTACAGACACCTGCTACTATGCCTGGCTAATTTTTTTTTTTTTTTTTTTTTTTTTTTTTTTTTTTTTTGCATTTTTAGTAGAGATGGGGTTTCACCATGTTGGCCTGGCTGGTCTCGAACTCCTGACCTCAGGTGATCCACCTGCCTTGGCCTCCCAGAGTGCTGGGATTACAGGCGTAAGCCACTGCACCCAGCCTATATATATGTTATCAAAGTTGATTTAAGAAATATTTAAGCCAATCAAAATGAGCAAACTAAAATACTCAGGACTGGGATATAAAGGAAAGCTGCAATCTAATAATCTTTTATCTTGCCTGAAAAGGGACTCTGTTAACCACGGAGTATAGGGCTGCATGAAGGGTGCCTACAGCACTGCCCAGGAAAAGATGGTGGTCCTTTGGTCCAGCAGATAGTCCTTCCAAATACCTCATCTGCTTGCTCTCCTATTCCCTACCAAAGCCATTTCAAACCACTGACACTCTCCTGGAGCCCACCATGTCTTATTTATAGCTATGTTCCCAGTACCAACATAGCACCGGGTAGGTGTTCAGTAAATAACTGCTGAATAAAATAGAAGCCCACTGCTGTCTGCTTCTTACCCCAAACTAGGTTAAGAGGCCCTTTTTTATCCTCTGAAAGCAGCCAATACTTCCCCTTTCAGGCTTATCTCTCTGTGTTGTAATTGTTTGGGGTCTTACTCTGTTTTGTGTTGCTATAACAAAATACCTGAGACTAGGCAATTTATAAGGAAAAGTAGTTTATTTAGTTCATGATTCTGCAGTCTGGGAATTTCAAGGGATGGCTCTAGCTTCTGGCGAGGGCTTCTGTCCTGTGTCATAACGTAACAGAGAAGATCAAAGGGGAAGCAGACCTGTGTGAAGAGGCAAAACTGGGGCGGGGGGCAGTATCCTGGCTTTATAGCCCACTCACACAGGAACTAATCCATTCCCATGGGAACTAATCCAGTCTCAAAAAAGCAAGAATCCACTCACTACAGCACAAAGCCATTCATGAAGGATCCACCCCCACGACCAAAACACCTCCCACTAGGTCCCAACACTACCACATTGGAGATTAAATTTCAACATGAGTTTTGGTGGAGACAGACCAACCATATCCAAGCCATAGCACCTGGGTACTTATCTGTTACCCATAAAGACTCTCAGTTTCAGGAGGGTTGACACTGCATCTGTCTTGTTCACCTACTTCACAGAGTTAAAAATTATAACTGATCAGGACTGTCCAGTTATAGAAAAGTAGCTAGCACAAAGTTGGTACTCATTAAATCTTATTGTTATGTCATTGTAAATAACGGCATGGTGATTTGTGCCTGTAGTCCCAACTACTCAGGAAGCTGAGGCAGGAGGATCTCTTGAGCCCAGTTCAAGACCAGCTTGGGGAACATAACAAGACCCCATTTCTATAAATAATAAGTAAACACTTATTATTTGTTTTCACTCTTTGCTATTCCACAACTTTATCTTAAAACTCCCAACTCTACTACTTCCTCTTCCACTTTCAGGAGCTGACTTTGTTTTTCTTACTTCAGAGCACATAGAAACCATCAGATGAGAACGTCTCAACTCCCTAATAGCAAACCTACAAAACTGAATTCAACCTAAGGAGAAGGTAGCCAGCAAGCTCCATGCAGGAAAAGTGACTGAGACAGTGGTGCACAATCAATATATGTGGACTGGAAGAAGAGGTATATGCTTTTTTTTTTTTTTTGAGACAGGGTCTTGTCCTGTCTCCTAGGCTGGAATGCAGTGGCATGATCATAGCTCACTGCAGCCTGCAACTCCTGGGTTCAAGCCATCTTCCTGCCTTAGCCTCCCAAGTAGCTGAGACCACAAGCACGTACCACCACACCCAGCTAATTTGCTTTTATTATTTTATTATTTTGAGACAGAGTCTTGCTCTGTCACCCAGGCTGGAGTGCAGTGGTGTAATCTTGGCTCACTGCAACCTCTGCCTCCCAGGTTCAAGTGATTCTCCTGCCTCAGCCTTCTGAGTAGCTGGGATTACAGGCATGCGCCACCACACCCAGCTACTTTTTTGTATTTTTAGCAGAGATGAGGTTTCAACATGTTGGCTGGTCTCGAACTCTTGACCTCAAGTGATCTGCCTGCCTTGGCCTCCCAAAGTGCTGGGATTACAGGTGTGAGCCAACACATTTTTGAATTTTTAGCAGAGACAGTGTTTCACCATGTTGGCCAGGTTGGTCTTGAACTCCTGACTTCAAGTGATTTGACCATCTTGGTCTCCCAAAGTGCTGGGATTACGGGGGTGAGCCACCACGCCAGGCCGCCATTAACTCTTTTAAGTTTCCCAAGGCTTGGTCCTAGGCCTTCTTTTCTTCTCATTCTGTATATGCTCCTTGGGTGATTTTTATCAACTCCCATGGCTTAACTATCTAGATCCTGATGATGCCCAACTCTTTAGTCCTTGGCCAGAATTTTCTTCTTCAGGTGATACCCACGTAATTATCTTTACCACATCTCTATTTGGATGTTACATAGGCACATGTTAAAAAAAGGTGGCTGGGCACAGTAGCTCACTGTAATTCCAGCACTTTCGGAGGCCGAGGCACTTTGGGAGGCTGAGGTGGGAAGATCACTTGAGTTCAGGAATTTGAGACCTGCCTGCACTCAGTGGAGTGCAGTGATGCGATCTCGGCTCACTGCAAGCTCCACCTCCTGGGTTCATGCCATTCTCTTGCCTCAGCCTCCTGAGTAGCTGGGACTATAGGCGCCCGCCACCACGCCCAGCTAATTTTTTTGTGTTTTTAGTAGAGACGGGGTTTCACCATGTTAGCCAGGATGATCTCGATCTCCTGACCTCCTGATCTGCCTGCCTCCCTCCCCTCCTGGTTCATGGCCTGCTAGTCCTACAACATTTGGCTCTTTCCCTAGGTCTCCACAGTATCCCTGTGGAGGTCACTTCAGAAGTTTCTCCAAATGAATCAGAAAATACATAGTGTCCGTTTCCGAAATAAAGTACATGGAAAGATTCTTCTCCTTGATGGAAAAGGACAAAATATTAAGTATTTGGGTCTCTCCTTCGGCAACTTGGTAAAGGATAAACACTCCTATTGTTTATCACTTATTGCAGTACAATAAAGGAACTTTCAGTGAGCATTTCACTGTAAGCCTATGTCAGTGCCTAACATAGAAAGAGATGGCAAGATTTAAGTTCTGAATTTTCAGCCCCATCAGTTACTAGTTCAGTAACCATATCACTGAAAGTGCAAGTCACTACATCTTTTTTAAGAGTAATTTTCTTGCCCAGGTGCAGCAGTTCATGTCTGTAATCCCAACACTTTGGGAGGCTGAGGTGGGAGGATCACTTGAGTTTAAGAGTTCAAGACCAGCCTGGGCAACATGGTGAAACCCTGTCTCTACAAAAGATACAAACATTAGCTGGCATGGGGGCACGACCTGTTGTCGCAGCTACTTGGAGGGCTGAAGTGGAAGAATCACTTCAGCGTGGGAGGTCGAGGCTGCTGTCAGTTGTGATTGCACCACTGCACTCCAGCCTGGGTGACAGAGCGAGACCCTGTCTCAAATATTCCTTTATCTCTGAATGGGAGTGATAATATCACAAGGAGCAGAAAGAGGTTTTAGGTTAAGTTTGACTACTCTTCATAGCAGAGAAAAATAAGCTGAATACTTAAAATAATTGAAAACGTGAACTCTCTATAAATCCTTTTGATAGTTCTCTAATATTCATGGCTGCCAAAATCGAGGGTTTTTTTTTTGTTTTTTTTTTTTTAAGACGGAGTCTTGCTCTGTCACCCAGGATATAGTGCAATGGCACAATCTCAGCTCACTGCAATCTCTGCCTCCCGGGTTCAAGTGGTTCTCCTGCCTCAACTTCCTGAGTAGCTGGGATTACAGTCGCCTGACACCCGGCTAATTTTTGTATTTTTAGTAGAGAAGGGATTTTACCATGTTGGTCTGGCTGGTCTCCAACTCCTGACCTCAGGTGATCCACCCACCTTGGCCTCCCAAAGTGCTGGGATTACAGGCAGGAGCTACAGCGCCTGGCCTCTAGGCTACTTTTTATCAAACTTTTAATCAAAGTTTCATGTTACAACTCCTAGTTGGCTGAGGATTACTCTATCTGTTCTTTTCTAGGTCACTTCAGAAGTTTCTCCAAATGAATCAGAAAATACATAGTGTCTGTTTCTGAAATAAAGTACAAGGAAAGAGAGATTCTTCTCCTTGATGGAAAAGAACAAAATACTTTCTTAAGGTTCTCAATGACTCATTGTGATGGGAGGGGAAGAGGAGGCAAAGGAAAAAAGCCAATTTCAGTAAAAGATTTCAAGAAGTTGGTAAGAAAAATATAGGGTGGAAACTTTGTTTTCCTGCTACTAAAAAAAGATACTAGAACAGAACAAGGATCACAGCAAGAAATATGAGTGAGGCCAGACCATCTGACAAACCCTTCAAACTCATCCTTTCTACCGTCCCCATTAAATAGCATATTTAAACGTGAATTTTTGCTGACTCTGCCAAGAATCTTGAAAATGCCCAAGTTTCTGTACTAGAACTCATGGAAACCTGGTGAATACTAATATTACCTAAAAGCGCAGCAATAGAGAGGAAATTCTCAGACTGGATGTAATGAATAAGAAGGGCACTGTTGTTTCTTGCTGATTGTTTCTTGCCTGCAGTAAATCTTGCCTCATACTCTAAATCCTTGGTAGGCCATGAACAGGGGAAAGACTATAAACAGAGTTGGAGATTACAGGCCTCAGGCATGCAACTCCTGTAGCTTTACCATTTCTCCTTAGGTTGGCTTCAGAAAGGACTCAATCCTCCAAGTGCAGAGATGAGGGTGTGTGGCACTAGAAGAGCTGATTTGGGGTGGGAACTTAGACTTCTTGTCTTACCTGGCTCCCACTTTCTATCACCTGTTTTGAAAATGTTTAGTACCTTGAACGTACATGGAACATACTGGTAGCGTTAACTGTGTGCCCTTATCTACCCTATGTACATGTGCCCTATCTATGTAAACTGTTTAACTTGGCTGAGAGAAAGTTTCACTGAAAGTTTTGCCAAGAAAGGGGACAGCCAGTCTATGGAAAATACAAAGAGCCACACTTAGGGAAAATAATTCGGTAAATGGCTGCCTTTGGTGAAAATCTAGAGTCCACTTCTAGAAGAAAATTCAAAGTTCATACACTGACCCTCGCCCCTCGCGTTCCCCCTCCCTCTTACCTCGGATCACCACGGACAGTGAAGTAGGGTGGGGGAAGGGAGCAATGGCAACGTGGACGCTCAAGGCAGGGGACAGAATAACCAAAAAGAGTAGTTTCTGGGGGATAGAGAGAACGCTGGTGCAGAGGTGAAAGGGAAAGACGGTGGGCGGATGGAGAGATGAGGGCAAGAGACTGACAGCAGGGAGCGGGCAGAGCTGGAGAAGGAGAGTGGGCGAGAGCCAGAAAAGAGGAGGCTTAGGAGTAAAAGGGTAGAGGGCCAAGGGTAACAGCCCAGGGTTGGATCTGGGACGAGGGAGGGTATGAAGTGAGGGCTGGGCATGGGACAGGGCCCACAGGTTAGGTAGGAGGTCCGGCCAAAAAGGGGTTGGGCCAAGAAGGTGGTCCCGCCCGAGGATGGCTCAGGGAGCGGACGGAAAGGATCCAATTCCTAGCTTCATGGTGCCTTGGCGCCACCCTCACTCGCCTGCAGGATCCTGGCTCGCACTGCCGTCGCCGCCGCCGCCACTACCGCCGCCATGGCTCTCGGCCGCCCTAGCTCCGCAACCCTCTCCTCTACAGCTCAGAAGCACTACTGCTGCCAGGCCTCGCCCTCCATCCTGCCGGGCTTCCTCATTGGTGGGGAGGACTATTTTCTTCAGCCAATCACTCGTCCTAACACCTGATTCCTCCTCTCACACCCCAGTCCTGGGGATAAGTGATTGGTCAGGAGCGAAAATGCTCTCACCCTCTCCTACCTCAGCCAATGCCGTTGGCGGAGGTAGAGAAGACGCCCCTGACTTGGACACTCCATACTGCGCACACGGAGAAGACGCCCCCCTAACCTGGAACTCCGATTGGCCAAGGACGCAACCGAGGCCCCACCCCTTCACTGAGAAAAGTAAATAAGACCCTGCAAGAATTTTGCTGTCGCTCCACCTCAACAACTGCGTAAGGGGCGTGGCTATGATGAGGGGAGGGGCTGGGCGAAGATTGCCCTATGAGGCGAGGGAATGAGACGTGGCTGCGAGTTGGGGATAGGGTTTCTCTTTGGGGGCGTGGCTTATGGATCCTCGTTTTCCCGCCGACGGTTGGTCACGTCACGTGACATGGGTTGGAAGATGGCGTCTCCCACAGACGGTAAGAGCCGGCTTAGCGATGTTTGCCTGCAGCCTCCTTCTTTGCTGTATGGGGAACATCCACTCTGTCTCTGCCCCTCGAACATACATTTCTTTCTTGGGCTCTTCTCCTTTCCCTTTTGTTTTTTTTCTTGCGATCCATCGCCGTCTTCAGCTCACCGGTTCTTCGCAGCAGCTTCAGAGGTGCCCAGTTTCCCCGCTCTGTACCAGGCGTGTGGAGGAGGGCACTAGGGAGGGACTCAATCTGGGTAAAAGGACAGGGGGTCGCCCTGGCCCTTCCTTATCTCTATTTGGGCGAGGCTGAGGGTCGAGGAGGAGATGTTACTGGAGGACGTGCCTTACTGTAGTTTTCTCCTTGGGGTATCCCATTGAAAGGATCAGTTCTCTTCTGATTGAGCGCACGGATGGAACGATTCTCAAACCCTCGCAGGGGCTGCTGGCTGACCTCATCTCGATAGTGAACCGCAAGAGAAACATGATCTCTCTCCTGTCTCCTCAGTTTGGGACCATGGCAGCAAGAGAAGCGGGGGACGTTCTCGGCCCCTCGCCGCGAGAGTCGCGAGGAGAATGAGTATTGAGCTTTTAAGTGTTGTCTTGCACAGGTCGCAACCGCTCTTTCATCTGCTTTACGTGTTGTTTCTTAAGGCTGAGTGAATGAACGATTTCTGTTTATATGTTGTGTAAAATGCAAGTCATCTCAAGTAACAATTAAGTTGTTTTGGTATACTCCCATGCTTTTGCTCTTGGTTCTGCTTTAGAGAGGGTCTTGCAGTCATTTTTAAACTCATTTTTAGTTCTACCATCCCCATCCCAACTATATATCGATTTTATTGATATATAGGTTTTCCTCCCTTAGACAAACAGATTTTGTATTTGGAAGGAATCTTGGAAGTTCATTGCAGGAATGAAGAAATTGAAGCCAAGGTGAGCTGTATTGAGTACCTACTACATGAAAGGCATAATGCTAGGTGCTTTGGGAGACCAAAAGATGACTCAAACATATACACTGTTTTTTTTTTTTTTCCAGTTTCAGTTCTCTTTTTAGATGTCACCTCCCAAAGAGTCTTTCTTAGAACACAGTATCTGGAGTTGCCCTTCCCCACCATTATTCATTGTCTCAGTATCTTCCTTGTCAGCATAGTTACTATGTTAACTTTGCCCCTTGTACGCTAGATTATAAATTACAAGTTTGTCTTGTTCATAGCTGGATCCCAGGTTTAGCACAGTGCCTGACGAACAGTAGGTCTTTAATTAACATTTATTGAAAGATTGATTAGATATGTGCAGAAATAATATATTACTTGATCTTAAGTTTTACGTTTAACCGAGTCTTAAATTTTGTGAGCACAGGTACATACTGTGTTAGAAATTATGGCCGGGCGTGGTGGTTCACACTTCTAATCCCAGCACTTTGGGAGGCTGAGGCAGGCAGATTGCCTGAGCTCAGGAGTTGAAGACGAGCCTAGACAACATGGTGAAACCCCATCTCTACAAAAAAATGCAAAAATTATCTGGGTGTGGTGCCGTGCACCTGTAGTCCCAGCTATGTGGGGGGCTAAGGCAAGAGAATCGCTTGAGCCTGGGGGTGGAAGCGGCAGTGAACCATGTTCATGTCACTGCACTCCAGTCTGGGTGACAAAGCGAGACCCCGTCTCCAAAAAAAAAAAGAAGGAAAAACAAGAAATTTTGGATGTTTGGAGTCAAAAGAGATTCTCCTTCCTGGGTGCTCTCTTGCAAAAATGTCCTTCTCTCGCCAGAAAGAAAGGCATTTAAAAAGGGAATAGGGAGTTATTGCTAATGGGTACCAAATTTCAGTGTGGGAAGGTGAAAGTGTTCTGGAAATGAATGTGATGATTGCACAATTAATGTACTTAATACCACTGAACTGTATACTTAAAAGTTATTAAAATGGTAAAATTTATGTACATTTCACCACAATTTTTTTAAAAAGCCAAATGATAGAAATAGAGGTAATTGTTATTAAATTTTTTAGTTTATTTTTAAATTGTTTTTACAAATTTTGGGGATTTTAGAGATGTGTTCCTTGAGTTTGATTTTTTTTTTCCTTGTCTTCTCTCAATTTAGTTTCCTTTCTTTGGCCAGGAAGAGTATTAAAAATGTTAAATTTTTTTCCTTTGGTCTTCTAGCCATCCCTATGGTCACTTTATTTGCACTCTTGATTTTTAAAAGTCTTCATTCTCATCTCTTACAAAGTTTCACTCCTCTCCACCTAATGTTTTCTTTTAATCTGAAAAAATCAAGTCAAGCACTTTGAACTTAAATTCAACATCTCAGTAAGTATCTCATTCCAAAATATTCCATGGCCTAGCTCTCTCACTTCTATTTTTAGTGTTCCACCTGTCACTGTCTTTAAAATTTAATTCAGATAACATTGACTTGAAAATGTTTGTCATTTACTCTTTTGTCTTTTTCGTGATAAATTTGCTGGAGCTTCTTTGAAAAGGAGAAAACTGAAATTCAAATACAGCCATCTAATTACTTAATTTATGAGAGTAAGACTCACAGCAGAGTCTGAGTTCTATCCCAGACTGTGGTATCATAAGGTCACCCATGTAGGTTATTAGATTGTACCCCCAATAATTTTTTTTTAAATTTTCTTTTAGAGACAGGGTCTCTCTCACTCTATTGCCCATGCTGAAATGCAGTGGTATGATTATAGCTCACTGCACCCTCAAAGGCTCAAGCTATCCTCCCGTCTCAACCTCCCAAGTAGCTGGTACTATAGGCTCACACCACCATGCCCAGCTAATTTATTATTATTATTATTTATTTTGTTTTGAGACGGAGTCTCACTCTGTCACCCAGGCTGGAGTGCCGTGGCACGATCTCGGGTCACTGCAATCTCTGCCTCCAGGGTTCAAGTAATTCTCATGCCTCAGCCTCTCCAGTAGCTGGGATAACAGGCACACACCACCACACCTGGCTAATTTTTGTATTTTTAGTAGAGACAGGGTTTCACCATGTTGCCCAGGCTAGTCTCAAACTCTTGACCTCAGGTGATCCACTCACCTCAGCCTCCCAAAGTGCTAGGATTACAGACGTGAGCCACCGTGCCCCGCCTTATTATTTTTTGTAGAGATGAAGTCTCACTATGTTGCCCAGGCTGGTCTCAAACTCCTGGGCTCAGACAATCTTCCTGCCTCGGCTTCCCAAAGCACTGGGATTCCAGACACGAGCCACTGCACCTGGCCCAATAACTTTATTTTTGTTATGGTTGAACATTCCTCAGAAATTGGTAACAAAGAGAAGCTAATTTTTGATGCTTTAGTTAAGGCAGTGTATTAGTTGAGTTCTTTACAATTAAAATGCCATTGGAAATTCCTTTGGGATATTTGGCAAAACAAATTCAGTTTAGAGAAAAGTACATGTTGAAAAATTTTGTACGTATGTATATTTTCTGGGGAATGAGTTCATTTTTTTCCCCAGATTTCCAAAGATGTGGCTTACCCAGAAAATGTTAAGAACCACTGTTTATAGCATTAAATGAACTAGTTATGCAACTGGTTAGCATACTGAGCATACAATAAAAATTCAACGAATGTTAATATTGAGTACTACTCTGTGCAAGGGAAGAGTGGAAAAGAAATTATGTCAAAGAATTAGGCAGAGGCTGAGTAAGATTTTATAGAGTATGGTAGATACACATTCACAGATTTAACTGGGAGGAACTTTAAGCTGGAGAGTGACACGAACTGATTGACATTTAAAAAAATCATTTCTGGCCTCTTTATAGAGAATAGATTTGGGGGCGTGAAGGGGAAAGGGTAAGAATGGGAGCAGAGAGATCTGTTAAGAGGCTATTGAAGTAGTCCAAGAGGGAAGTGGTGGTTCCTCGGGTTATTCGATTTCAGGGTGTATTTTGAAGGTAGAAATGACTAGATTTACTCATGGATTGGTTATGGAAGGGTGAAGGAAAAGAATGCATGAAGGATGACATCTGGGTTTTCGATTTGAGAAGTAGGGTTTATGGTAGTGCTATTTCTTGAGATGGGAGAAGATTGGGGGAATATGGTTTTGAAGATAATTAGGTTTAAGTGGGAATTTTTCTTTTTTTTTGAGACAAGGTGTGGCTCTATCACCCAGGCTGGAGTGCAGTGGTATGATCTTAGCTCACTGCAGCCACCACCTCTGGGCTCAAGCCATCCTGCCACCTCAGCCTCCCAAGTAGCTGGGACTACAGGCTGACACCACCACACCTGGCTAATTTTTTGCTTTTTGTAGAGATGGGGTTTCGCCATGTTGGCCAGGCTGGTCTCAAACTCAAGCAATCCACCCACCTCGGCCTCCCAAAGTGCTGGGATTACAGGCGTGCACCACTGCATCTGACCTTAAGCGGTTTTTTCATATGTAAATAGAGAGGGATTCAAATAACCACTTGGACATAAACCTTTGTAGTTCTTTAGAAAGGTTGGCAATGGAAATGTAAATATGGAATCATTGGCATACAGATGAAGATAAAGTCCTCATGTTGAAATAGGAGAGTTCCCTAACCCCAGGATATGCGACAGGGGTGTGGCTTGTCTTTGTGCGCTCAAACCTTTTACGGGAGGGGGAGCATGCAGATGGGTGGGTGTAGGAGTCAGGGCGAGCACTTTTGGGCTCCAGCCCCATGGTAGCGTCTAGGGGTGGGTACCTGTGACTCCCAAAGCCCAAATGGGCATGTATAACAGTGCACTCTTTTTTTGTTGTTTTTTTGAGATAGGGTCTCGCTCTGTTGCCCAGGCTAGAGTGCAGTGGCATGATCTTGGCTCACTGCAACCTCCACCTCCCAGGTTCAAATGATTCTCCTGCCTCAGCCTCCCCAGTAGCTAGCATTACAGGTGTGTGCCCCCACGCCTGGCCAATTTTTATATTTTTAGTAGAGACAGCGTTTCACCATGTTGGCCAGGCTGGTCTTGAACTCCTGACCTCAAGTGATCCACCCGCTGTGGCCTCCCAAGGTGCTGGGATTACAGGCATGAGCCATCGTGCCCGGCCAGTGCACTCTTTTAGCTTTGCTGTCTGCAGATGCTTAAGTGTTAAGTGACTCAGTGCCCTCTTGGTACCAGCGTCCTTGTCTGGTGTCCAGGAAGAATCAGATTGCACATGGACTTGAAGGATGGTGAATGTATGAGTTTTATTGGGTGGTGGAGGTGGCTCTCAGCGGGATGGATGGGGAGCTGGAAAGGGGAGGGAGTGGGAAGGTGATCTATCCCTGGAGTTTGGCTATTCAGTGGCTGATCTCATCTCTGACCTTCCCCAGCCAAACTTCTCTTGGCATTCAGATGCTCCTTCTCTTCTCTCTGCAGTTCTTCTGCCCTTCTGTTCATCTCCTTGTGGAGCCTGGAGTTTGGGGTTTACATGGATATAGAATAGTGGGGCATGGTGGGCCAAAAGGCAACTTTTGGGCATGAAAACAGGAAAGCCTGTTCCCATTTCTGGCCGCAGGTTTCGAGACTTGAGGGTGGGGCCTTTGCCGGGGGACCACCCTCTTCTTCTATCCAGTATTTTCCTGTTTTCTGTGTGTTTCAATTTATGCCACTAAAGTGAGGTAGAGAGAGGAGCCAGTGTAGGATGGGGCCTGAGTGAAAAAGGAGAAGGAAAAAGGAGAGTCAGTGAGGTAGGAGAGAAACCAGCATAGTAGTTTTATAGAAGCGGGGAGTAGTATTTCAAGGAAAGTAGTCAGTGTGTGGATGCTGCAAAAACATCACATGAGACAGAACAGGCTGAGTATGGTGGCTCACACCTGTAATCCCAGCACTTTGGGAGGCCAAGGCAGGTGGATCACCTGAGGTCAGGAGTTTGAGACCAGCCTGGCCAACGTGGTGAAACCCCATCTCTACTAAAAATACTAAAAATAAAAAATTAGTGGGGCATGGTGGCATGTGCCTGTCATCCCAGCTACTTAGGAGGCTGAGGCAGGAGAATCACTTGAACCTGGGAGGCTAAGGTTGCAGTGAGCCTAGATCACGTTATTACACTCTAGCCTAAGAGACAAGAGC
>NW_012102343.1:481612-484982 GCF_000951045.1 Mandrillus leucophaeus
AGCGAAACCCTGTCTCTACTAAAAAAAAAAATAGAAATATTAGCTGGATGTGGTGGCACACGCCTGTAATCCCAGCTACTCAGGAGGCTGAGGCATGAGAATCTTTTG
Organism: Mandrillus leucophaeus; assembly: GCF_000951045.1. Classification (NCBI taxonomy): domain Eukaryota; kingdom Metazoa; phylum Chordata; class Mammalia; order Primates; family Cercopithecidae; genus Mandrillus; species Mandrillus leucophaeus. The sequence goes on from NW_012102343.1 coordinate 481,721, forward strand.
AACTCAAGAGGCGGAGGCTGCGGTGAGCAGAGATCGTGCCACTGCACTTCAGCCTGGGTGACAGAGTGAGACTTTGTCTCAAAAAAAAAAAAAAAAAAAAGTTCTGATAACCCACTACCATCAGACCAGCCTGAAGAGTTATCATTTAACTTTAATGATTAAAGTTTTATTTTATTTCAAAGAGAAGAGACTGAAGTCCAGTGTCAAGAATAGCTGTTTGGTGTTTTAATTTTTTCAGAACACAGTGTAACTCAGAAAATAAGGAGCCTTTAAGCAATAATAATTGTTTTGTTTGAACCAGAGTCTCTCTCTGTCTCCCAGGGTAGAGTGCAGTGGTGCACTCAGGTCACTGCATCCTCTGCCTCAGGATTCAAGTGATTCTCCTGCCTCAGCCTCCCAGGTAGCTGGGACTACAGGTGCGTGCCACCACGCCCGGCTAATTTTTTGTGTTTTTAGTAGAGATGGGGTTTCACCATGTTGGCCACGTTGGTCTCAAACTCCTGACCTCAGATGATCTGCCTGCCTTGACCTCCCAGAGTGCTGGTATTAGAGGCCTGAACCACTGCACCTGGCCCACTCTTACAAAGTTAATCACTTTTAATCGCACAAATCCTTGTAAAAGGTACAACTCCGGCCAGGTGTGGTGGCTCATGCCTATAATCCAAGCACATTGAGAGGCCGAGGTGGGCGGATTACCTGACATCAGGAGTTTGAGATCAGCCTGGCTAACATGGTGAAACCCAGTTTCTACTAAAAATACAAAAAATTATCTGGGCGTGGTGGCACATGCCTGTAATCCCAGCTATTTGGGAGACTGAGGCAGGAGAATCGCTTGAACCTGGAAGGTGGAGGTTGCAGTGAGCGGAGGTTGCAGTGAGCTGAGATCACTCCATTGCACTCCAGGTTGAGCAACAAAGAGTGAAGCTCTGTCTCAAAAAAAAAAAAAAAGGTAGACATCCTTTTGACCTGTTTTATACTTATACAGATAAGGAAATAATAATTTTTAAAGTATATATAAGAGGGATTTTTTTTGTTCATAATGATGGAGTTATACATGTGGCCTGCCACTTAACTTACTCCACATATGAACAGTTCCATCTTGGTATGTGTATATCTACTTCATTTCATTGTATGGATATATTATAGTTTATATATTCATACATTATTTGGAAACTTCAGTTATATCTAGTTTTTTTGTTGTTGTTGTTGTTTTAATTTGAGCCAGGGTCTCACTGTCACCCAGGCTTTGTGCAGTGGCATTATCACAGCTGACTACAGCCTCAACCTCCTGGGCTCAAGTGATCCTCTCAGTTCAGCCTCCTGAGTAGCTGGGACCACAGGCATGCACCACCACAACCAGCTATTTAAAAAAATTTTTTGGGGGGGACAGGGTCTCACCGTGTTGCCCAGACTGGTCTTGGACTCCTGGCCTCAGGCTGTCTTTCCACCTTGGCTTCCCAGAGTGCTAGGATTACAGGTGTGAGGCACTGTGCCCAGCCTATATCTAGTTTTTGATTTTACCGATAGTTTATCAGTGAATACTCAGGTATACATATCTTTGTATACATGGAAGAGAATAACTGTATGAGGGCCCCTTTCCTCACATTCTAGCCAGTATTAGATGTTATTAATCTATTACTTTCATTTTGCATTTCCTTTTTGGTGAGATTGAACTTTTTTTTTTTTTTTTTTTTTTTTTTGAGACAGAGTCTCGCTCTGTTGCCCAGGTTGGAGTGCAGTGGGGCGATCTCAGCTCACAGCAACTTCTACCTCCCGGGTTCAAGCAATTCTCCTGCCTCAGCCTCACAAGTAGCCGGGACTATAGGTGCATGCTGCCACACCTGGCTAATCTTTTGTATTTTAGTAGAGACGGGGTTTCACTGTGTTGTCCAGACTGGTCTCGAACTCCTGAGCTCAGGCAAAGATCTTATTTTAATTATTTATTTTTTTAGAGACAGAGTCTCATTCTATCACCCAGGCTAAAGTGCAATGTCACAATGATAGCTTACTGCAGCCTCCAACTTCTGAGTTCAAGCCATCCTCCTGCCTCAGCGTCCTGAGTAGCTGGGACTATAGGTGTGCATTACCATGCCCAACTAACTGTTTTTTTGTGTTTTGTTTTTTGGGTTTTTTGCGGACAGGGTCTTGCTCTGTTGCCCAGGTTGGAGTGCAGTGGTGTGATCATGGCTCACTGCAGCCTCAACTTCCTGGGCTGAAGCCTTCCAAGTAGCTAGGACTGGGGTGCATGTCACTATGCCTGGCTAAGTTTTGTATTTTTTGTAGAGATGGGGTTTCACTATATTGCCCAGGCTGGTCTCCAACTCCTGAGCTCGAGTGATTCACCTGCTTCAGCCTCCCTAAGTGCTGGGATTACAGGCATGAGCCACCGCACCTGGCCCAGTTTTTTAATTTTTTGTAGAGTCTGGAGTCTTGCCTTGTTGCCCAGGCTGATCTTCAAGTTATCCTCCTGCCTTGGCTTCCCAAAATGCCCAGCCCTGATTTTTATTTTTCTGCCTTTTAATGTGATTCTTTCTGTGAGAAACTTAAATAAAATTGGATTGACAGAATAGCATCTCTAAAAAGGCAGTTTAAAGTTTCTGGTAAGAGATACTGTATCTTACCACCCTCCCAACCAGCTAACTCCTGGTCCTTCCAAGTTCAGTTGAGGCATTATTTTCCTTGAGAAGCTTTTTATGCCCCCTGGGTCTGACTTAGCTTTCCATTTTTGTCTTCCCATAGCCCTGGCATCTTTCTTTGAGGACTGAAACAGTATTATAGTTATTGGTTTATTCTTTCTCTTGTTCTAAACTATAAGAAAACAGACAAAGCTGTTTTCTTATTTTCTTATTATTTGGATCTTCTATGCCTGAGCAATCATACTTATTGAATAAATATTGTTTTGTTTTTCTTTTAGTACCAGGTGTTGCTGAATTTGCAGCTTCCTTCAAAAGTGTAAGTAATATAAGTAATATCCCTAACCTACTGAGGTCGATCCAAAGTTTCGCTCCTGGGTAAAAGCTCAGATCTCTCTTTTTTATTTTATTTTATTTATGACAAAGTCTCACTTTTCACCCAGGCTGGAGTGCAGTGGTGCAATCTTGGCTCACTGCTACTTCCACTTACCAGGTTCAAGCAATTCTCCTGCCGCAGCCTCCTAAGTAGCTGGGATTACAGGTGCCCACCACCATGCCTGGCTAATTTTTGTATTTTTAGTAGAGTTGGGGTTTCACCATGTTGGCCAGGCTGGTCTCAAACTCCTGAC
>NW_012102343.1:486189-491141 GCF_000951045.1 Mandrillus leucophaeus
TCCCTTCTTTCATAGTTTTAAGTTCACTTTCATAAATGAAAAATTGTAAAATTCTGAAGTTTTCTAAAACCTACAATAAAATTGTGAAATTCCAAGTCATGACCATTCTAGACTTCTCTCACTTAGAATGAGGATTTTCTCATTCTTGATTCTTCTTTGAATCTTCCCCTATGCCAGAGAATGTTACTTACTGATTAGCGTTTCAAACAGTTGAATTGGAGTCTTTCACCAGATCTGAATTTCAAGTAATTTCTTTCATTGCTATACTAACTTGTTCTGCATAAACCAGTAATAGTGGTCATACCTATTCTTCCACAATAATTTCTCTGAGACTGACTTTAAAGATGAGCCATGTTTTTTACAGTGACTGTTTATAGGCCATATCTAAACCTGGAGAAATCCAGGTTTTTTTAATAATCTGCCAGTATTTTCAAACAACCTGAAGGCTATGTGACAAGCTGCATTTTTTCTTTTTGTTTTTTGAGACAGAGTAATACTCTCACCCAGGCTGGAGTACAGTGGCACGATCTTGGTTCACTGCAACCTCTGCCTCCCACATTCAAGAGGTTTAAGCAATTCTCATGCCTCAGCCTCCTGAGTAGCTGAGTTTACAGGTGTGTGCCACCATGCCTGGCTAATTTTTTTTGTATTTTTAGTAGAGATGGGGTTTCTGCCTGTTGGCCAGGCGGGTCTCAAACTCCTGACTGCTGACCTCAAGTAATCCGCCCACCTTGGCAGCCACCGCATCCGGCCCAGGCTACATTTCTTATAAAAATAATAGGGTCTCTTCACACTTTTTATGTGTCTGAATGGATATATTATTTTTTGACAGCCTATTACTAGTTCTCCGCCCAAATGGATGGCTGAGATAGAACGTGATGACATCGACATGTTGAAAGGTAAGTGATGCTGGTTACACTTTTAACTGGGTATTTATGTTTTTCCATAAACCACCTCTCCATTTTTTTTCCGTTTCCTTACAAGTATTTTTGACTTCAGACTTCTCATTTAAACTTCCTTATTTGTAGTTTTTCATGTCTGTAATGCCCTTCTCTACCTTTTCCATGTGTAGAAATCCTGCCAATTCAAGACTCAGTCTTAGTGAATTCTGCTGCTGCTGCTAAATTCTTCTAATGTGAACTTAATTTTGTACAATACAGTTAACAAATAGCTCTAACATAAATTTTTTGATTTAATTCCCATAAAGGTCCTGTGAGTTGGGTATGATTATATTCAAAGTTCATAAGTTAACCAAGATAGAATGAGTTAAAATTTGGCTGGGCGTGGCTTACGCCTGTAATCCCAGCACTTTGGGAGGCCGAGGCGGGCGGATCACCTGAGGTCAGAAGTTTGAGACCAGACTGACCAACATAACGAAACCATGTCTCTACTAAAAACACAAAAATCAACCAGACATGGTGGCAAGCTTCTGTAATCCCAGCCACTCTGGAGGCTGAGGCAGGAGAATCACTTGAACCTAGAAGATGGAGGTTGTGGTGAGCAATTGTTCCACTGCACTGCAGCCTGGCTGACAGAGTAAGACTCTATCTCAAAAAAAAAAAAAAAGTTAAAAAATTTTAACTCTGATTTTTTTTTTTTTTCAGACGGAGTCTCGTTCTTGTTGCCCAGGCTGGAATGCAGTGGTGCGATCTCGGCTCACTGCAGCCTCTGCCTCCCGGGTTCAAGCGATTCTCCTGCCTCAGTCTCCTGAGTAGCTGGAACTACAGGCACCCCCTACCACACCCGGCTAATTTTTGTATTTTTGGTAGAGATGGGGTTTCACCATATTGGCCAGGCTGGTCTCGAATTCCTGACCTCCAATGATCCACCCACCTCGGCCTCCCAGAGTGCTGGGATTACAGGTGTGAGCCACCACGCCCAGCGTAAACTGTGCTCTTTTAAGTCTAGTCTCTTTCCAGTATAACACAAGTGCCTTATTTAGAATTTACTGCCATATATTGTCAGTACTATTAAATGACAACCTCTTAGTGGGTTAAGACCTATTTTTTATTTTTTTATCCCATCAATTTCTTCTATAAAGAATATTGTAAGTAGTGAATATTGTTGTTTGATAAATGATTTGAAACTCAATCACAAAGTGGAAATTTAAATTAAAAAACATTAATTTTCCATGATTTTTGCCCTACTTTATTTATTTTATCATCCTTCTGGTGATAAGAATCATGATGATTGTGAAGTAATAGACTGAAATTAAGGTAAAAACCTGGGATTCTTGAGGTATTTAAACAGCTGAACATATCAAGAAAGTCTACTTATGCTAGGTGTAGATAATGACTGTGGCATGATAAATGAGATTTAAAAAAACACCTTTATTTGGTTTTAGAAGTAATTCATTGTTCTTCATGAAATGCTTAAATGCAGATTCCCTCCTCCTGCCATGGAAAAATTAAGTCTCAAGGGCATCTCAGGTTCATTCTTCTAATGTTTCAAACAGACATTTTTATAATATCTCATCAGCATGTATTTCTTAAGGCAACTGTAAATTTTTAGTGAGGGATCATAGCATTATATTCTATGCAAACTGACCTGTGTCTTAAACCTAAAAGGAATTGGGTGCTGTTTAAATAAAAATTCAGGAAAGAAAATGTTTAAATATTGTCTTTGTGTGTGTGTGTGAGTGTGTGTGTGCAGGAGACTGGAGTTTTTTTTTATTACTCAGTCTCCCTGAGAATTTGGGGATCAGAGTTTTTAAGGATAATTTGGTGGGCTGGGGGGACAGTGAGTTGCTAGTGCTGATTGATTGGGCCGGAGATGAAATCACAGGGAGTCAGAACTGTCCTCTTGTGCTGAGTCAGTTCCTGGGTGGGGGCCACAAGATCAGATGAACCAGTTTATTGATCTGGGTGGTACGAACTGATCCATCAAATGCAAGGCCTGCAAAATATCTCAAGCACAGAAACACCCAATAGTGAAACCACCACTGCAGAAGTGTAACTGTGATGGTGAAAGAGATCTGACCTAAGCAACTCCCATTTGCTCCTAACCTCCAACAGTATGCTGTCTTTTTACTTAGTAAACTTAAAGATTTTTATAGGAATTTGGTTTGAAGGGAAAGTTTAAATTTTTATTTAGTCTTTGTTTTCTAAACTTAGGGAAATGGGGAATAGTAAGTTTTGTTGCCACTTTATTATAAGTCGAAATAATGTGGACTTACAATTAACAGTGGAGACAATATCCGTTTTGTCAGATCAGATATGTCTTCAAGTCTTTCTTAATGCTTTATCAAAAGACAAGGTTTTACATTTTAATGACGTATTCCAAACGAATGTTATAAATAATGTTTCCTGAAGATGAAACACTTGTTATTTTATTATTTTTTCTTGTTTTATTTGAGAAAGGGTCTCCCTCTGTCACCCAGACTGTAGTGCGGTGGTACCATCATGGCTCACTGCAGCCTTGACCTCCTGGTGATCCTCCCACCCCAGCCTCCTGAGTAGCTGGGACTACAGGCATACACCACCATACCCAGCTAATTTTATTTTATTTTATTTTATTTTGAGACGGAATCTGTCTTTGTTGCCTAGGCTGGAGTGCAGTGGTATAATCTCAGCTGTCTGCAGCCTTTGCTTCCTGGGTTAAAGTGATTCTCCTGTTTCAGCCTTCTGAGTAGCTGGAACTACAGGCGCCTGCCACCACACCCAGCTAATCCTTATATTTTTAGTAGAGACAGGGTTTCGCCAGGTTGGCCAGGCTGGTCTCAAACCCCTAACCTCAGGTGATCTGCCCGCCTTGGCCTCCCAAAGTGCCAGGATTACAGGTGTGAGCCACCATGCCTGGCTGAATTTTTGTATTATTTTTATACAGGTGAGGTATCATGTTGCCCAGGCTGGTCTTGAACTCCTGGGCTCAAGCGATCCTCTTGCCTTAGCCTCCCAAGTAGCTGGGACTGCAGGCATGTGCCACTGTGCCCGGCTAATTCTGTTTTTATGCAAATTCGTTTATTTTTAAGTGGGTAAGCTTATCTGAGGAATTTTGCCATAGTGGGAAAATTCCCTGATTTGTGTGTGTGTGTGTGTGTGTGTGTGTGTGTGTGTGTGTAAGATTGGGGGAGGAGTTACGGATCCATTTTCTACTTATTCAGTGGTAATTACGCTCGAAAACTTGTATAACAAGAGTTCCCAACCCAAATAAGTTGCTACTAGAGAAGAGTGGAAAGAAATGATGTTGAAATAAATGATTCTGTTTCAGAACTGGGGAGTCTCACCACAGCTAATTTGATGGAGAAGGTACGAGGCCTACAGAACTTAGCCTATCAGCTGGGGCTGGATGAGTGTGAGTACTCCAATCGCATTTGTTCAGGGTTACATGCTGTGTATTATCACCGTGAGCTCCAGTTATAATTCAGAAAGTATATTAGGGAAAAGAGAAGCGTTCTGAAGGTAAGAAGTCAATCTAATTCATTGACTTTTTATGGTGGAGTGTGGTGGAATAATTACTGGATTTACTAGGTAACAAATGATTTTTCTTTATACAGTAAAACTATATTGAAATCCCTTCAGGTTATTATCTCATTTTTAAATAGACAAGAGTCTTACTATGTTGCACAGGCTGATCTTCAACTCCTGGGCTCAAGTGATCCTCCTACCTTAGCCTCTGAAGTAGCTGGGACTACAAGCATGTACCATCGTGCCTGGGTAATTATAGAATTTTTTTGTAGAGACAGAGTCTCACTATATTGCCCAGGCTGGTCTTGAACTCTTGGGTTTAAGTGATCTTCTTGCCTCAGCCTTCCAAAGTGCTGGGATTATAGGCATGAACCACCGTGCCCAAATAGCATTTTACTTTACAAATAAATTTAAGGCTGGCCATAGTGGCTCATACCTGTAATCCCAGCTACTTAGGAGGCTGAGGATGGAGAATCACTTGAAACTGGGAGGCAGAGGTTGCAGTGAGCCAAGATCATGCCACTGCACTCCAGCCTGGGCGACAGA
>NW_012102343.1:495101-499509 GCF_000951045.1 Mandrillus leucophaeus
AATTCCATTTCTATTATTTCCATCTGAGCTCAGAGTCCTCCCTCTTTTACTGGAACTATGTTATAGTCACCTTCTAGCTGGTCCCTCTGCCTCTCAACTACCCCATTCCAGTCTATCTTGTTACTGCTGCCACATTGTTTTTGTTTTTTTTTTTTTTTGAGACAAGGTCTCACTCTCATCCAGGCTGGAGTGCCATGGCATTATCATGGCTCACTGTAGCCTCGAACTCCTGGGCTCAAGGGATCCTCCCACCTCAGCCTCCCAAGTAGCTGGGACTGCAGGTGCAGTGCCACCATATCCGGCTAATTTTTTTGATATTTTGTAGAGACGAGGTCTCACTATGTTGCCCAGAGTGGTCTTGAACTCCTGGACTCAACCAGTCCTCCCTCCTTGGCCTCCCAAAGTGCTGAAATTACAGACATGAACCACCATGCCTACCCTGGCCTGATTGATTGATTGATTGATTGATTGATTGATTGATTTTGAGGCAGTGCCTTGCTTTGTCTCCCAGGCTGGAATGCAGTAGTGCAGTCTTGGCTCACTGCAGCCTCCACCTCCCAGGCTCAAGTGATTCTTATGCTTCAGCCATCCAGGTAGCTGAGATTACAGGTGTGTACCACCATGCCCAGCTTTTTAAAAATATTTTTAGTAGAGATGGGATTTCACTATGTTGGCCAGGCTGGTCTCAAACTCCTGTCCTCAAGTGATTTGCCCGCCTGACCTCCCGAAGTGCTGGGATTACAGGTGTGAGCCACCACGCCAGGCCCTGGCCTGATTTTTTGAAGTACATTTTCTTCTCTTTGTCTTTTGCTCGTAAATCGTTACCCAGAGGATAAAATTTAGGCCCCTTGTGTGGCGTTCAAAATTCTTTGCACTCTGGCCCTCACCAGATTACTCTAGCCTTCTTACATCTCCCCTACCAAAACACATGCACTGTCTCTGTCTGAAGCTTCTGGAAATTGCTCTTTTTCTGGGTAGTTGGTGTTTTAGTGATGAGATGTAATATTTGAAGGTCTTATAATGTCTGGAATGTCTTCTCTTATGACAGTGGATGGGCAACAGCACAGAATAAATACAATGTGAAACTTGATGATGGCTTGGTTTATCTTCTACTTGAACCCTACTCTATCATTATTGTTACATGCGTATGATCCTGATTTAGACCTGTTAAATTTCAACACTACATTACTTCCTTTATTCCTAAGATTCATTATCATGAATGCTATTGAATAATAGTTCTCAGCAGTTTTTAACCTCACTCTTTCTGGAATACTTCCCATCTTCTTAGTTCTACTCATGCTATTCCTTTTTCTCAGTAAGCTGTCCTTCTATCAGCCTTCCCTTTTCATCCTTGATTTAGAAAGTGAACGTTCTCTGTGGCCTCTCAAATTGCCCCTAGAGCAGTTTGTGTGTTTGATTTTTAAGGTGCTTTTACCATTCTTCTTGGAGATTTTTGGTACATGTCTCAGTCCTTGGATTGATTATAACTTTTTAAGATAAGAATCGTATTTTTACTTTTTCAGCCCATAGATTTTTTCCCCATTTCTGAAAACCACAAACCAGTTAGTAGTCATGCACATGACCTACTTACTAGCTATCTTTGGAATATGTTTAAATAAAATGTGAAAACTGGGAAAGCAGAGGATCGTATCATTTGAAACTAGGGACCCCGATGCATTTGGTTTTTTTCTCTTTTTTTTTTTTGTGACGGCTTTATTGAGATGTAATTCACATAGTCTATAATTCACCCATTTATAGTGTGCAATTCAGCGATTTTTGTATATTCAGAATTTTACAGTCACCACGACAACCAATTTTACAACATTTTCATCACCTGAAAAACCTTGTACCTATTAGCAGTCACTCCCTATTACTTCCCAAACTCCCCACACCTAGGCTGTTACTTACTGGTTTCATGTTTCTCTGGATTTGCCTCATCTGGACATTTCATGTAAATGAAATCATATAATATGTGGTTTCTTGTGACTGGATTCTTTCTGTTAAGATGTTTTCAGTGTTCAATTATGTTATAACATGTATCAGTGCTTTATTTCTTTTCATGACTAAATAATATTCCATTGTATAGCTACTCCACATCGTATTTATCTACCTGGTGATGGGCATTTGAGTTGTTTTCACTACTTGGCTACTATAAATAATGCTGCTGTGAACATTCAGGTTCAACCAAAACACACAATTTTTTTGGTAAACGTGTTTTCATTTTCTTAGGTTTATAGCTAGAGGTGGCATTTCTGGGTCATGTGGTAACTCTATATCTGATCTATTGAGGAATTGTCAGACTGTTTTCCAAACTAGCTGAACCACTTTGCATTCCCACAAGCAGTGTATAAGTGGTCCAGTTTTCTCACACCCTTGCCAATACTTGTTATTTGTATTTTTTTCTTTTAATTATTTTCATGTCCCTCATAGAGAGTGTGAAGTAGTGTCTCATTGTGGTTTGGATTTGCATTTGTCTAGTAATAATGGTGTTGAGCATGTTTTCATGTGCTTATTATATATCTTCTTTGAAGAACTATCAATTCAGATGCTTTGCTTATTTGTAAATTGTATTGTTTGTGTTTTTATTATTGAATTGTAAGACTTCATTATATATTCTAGAAACAAGTCACTTATCAGATAGATGATTTGCAAAAGTTTTCTCTCATTCTATAGGTTGTCTTTTTACTTTCTTAATGGTGTCCTTTGAATCACAAAGCTTTAAATTTTGATGAAATCCAATGTATCTATTTTGTTGTTGCTTGTGTTTTAGTGTCCTACCTGAGAAACCATTGCCTAATGCAGGGTCTCAAAAATTTATGCCTGTGTTTTCTTTTAAAAGTTTTATAGTTTTATCTTTTAGACTAATTTAGGTCTTTGATTCGTTTTAAGTTAATTTTTATATTTGGTGTGAGATAGGGATCTAAATTCATTCTTTCGCATGTGGAGATCCAGTTTTCTTAGCATAATTTAGAAGCATCATTGAAAAGACTGTCCTTTTTTCTGTTGAATTGTCTTGACATCCTTGTCAAAAATCAGTTGGCAGCCAGGCATGGTGGCTCACACCTGTAATCCCAGCACTTTGGGCGGCCAAGGTGGGGGAATTGCTTGAGCCCAGAAGTTTGAGACAAGTCTAGGCAACAAAGTAAGACTCCATCTCTACAAAAAATTAAAAATTAGCCATATGTGATGCTGTGCACCCATAGTCTCACCTACTCAGGGGGCAGAGCCCGGGATGTCGAGGCTTCAGTGAACCACGATCACACCTCTGCACTCCAGCCTGGGTTACAAAGAGAGACCCTGCCTCAAAACAAAAAAAATTAGTTGGCCATAAATGTGAAGGTTTATTTCTAGACTCTCAATTCTATTCCATTGATTTAATCTCTCCTTATGCCAGTAATTCACTTTCTTGCTTACTGTAGCTTTGTAGTAAGTTTCAAAATTGGGATGTGTGAACTTTCCAACACCAACAATGTTTTGCAGTTTTCAAAGCATAAATATTATACTTCATTTGTTAAATTTTTCCCTAAGTACTTTGTTCTTTTTGATGCTATTATAAATGGAATTGTTTTCTTAATTTCATTTTCAGTTTGCTCATTGCTACTATTGAGAAATAGATTTAATTTTTGTATATTGATCTTGTACCCTGCAACTTCCTTGAACTTATTTCTTTATTTCTAATAATGTTTTAGTAGATTATAATTTTCTATATAAAGAATTGTCATTTGCAAATAAAGACAGTTTTGCTTCTTCATTTCCATTCTGATTGCCTTTAAATTAATTCTTTTGCCTAATTGCCCTGGCTAGAAATTCCAGTACAGTGTTGAATAAACATGGAAGGAGTGGACATCCTTGACTTTTCCTGATCTTTGGGAGAAAGGATTAGGTATAGTGTTTGCTGTGGGTTCTTTGTAGATGTGCTTTAATGTAAATATTACCTTCTAAAAAAGCTTTGAGGAATTTAGCTTACTTTGATATAAGTAGTTGTTTCTACTGATTAATCATATAATTATTAATCATATAATTCTGTATGTTCATGTAGCAGTTTAATGGGAGTGTTATTTGGTTAAATTTAATCACTGTTGTTTTTTAAAAGCAACATTTCATTGTAAAAAGATTGAGAGGGTTGCCAAGGGGGGATGACTGCTTGAAGCCAAGAGTTTGTAACCAGCCTGGGCAACAAAACCAAGACTCCATTTCTGAAAGAAAAAGATTGAGGCCGGTGTGGTGGCTCACACTTGTAATCCTAGCACTTTGGGAGGCTGAGGTGGGCAGATCACCTGAGGTCAGGAGTTTGAGACCAGCCTGGCCAACATGGTGAAACCTTGTCTCTGCAAAAATACAAAAATTAGCTGGGCATGGTGGCATACACCTGTGGTCCCAGTTACTCGGGAGGCTGAGGCAGAAGAAT
>NW_012102343.1:499894-502342 GCF_000951045.1 Mandrillus leucophaeus
TAGATTTTTCAAAATCTGGGTTTTGTTGATTACATTCCTGTGGTGGAGCTTAACATGTTCACCTATCCCTTTTTTATCTGCTGATTGTTAGATCTAGAAGCTTGCACAGTTACAGGCTTGATTTTTTTTTTTTTTTTTTAAATTTTGTGAAGAATATTTCACAGTTGGTGTTAGATACATTATGTGTGCTGGTCTTTCTTTTTGTGATATTAAGATTAATAGTTGATGGTTTCTAGATCTAACTATCAAGAAATAAAAAGGGATAGGTGAACATGTTAAGCTCTACCATAGGAATGTAATCAATAAAACCCAGAATTTGAAAAATCTACAGAACAAATGACTAGGTTTAACAAATGATGGGGAAATAAAATGCAGGTGGAACTATGACAGTCAGATGTATTCATTGTAATATTCTTTATCAGTCTTATACCTAGAGTAGCAGGCTTTGATCAGTCTAGATTTGCTGTTTTATTATAGGTTGCAAGGTAGTAATATTCTGTCATTTCTCTTATTGACTAGAATTTTTCTAAAAAGACTTTATCTTATCGACTATTTGGTTACTTTGAAAGCTGCTCCTACTGGCGTGATAGGATAAATGATTCTTTTTCTTTCTTTATTAGTTTTCAGAATAATGAGTTTGTTCCCTAAGCATCAGTAAAGTTTATTTTAATGGCTTTCAACGGAATCAAAAACTTGGTGTGGCATTGTTACTTTTTTAAATCCCCACAGTTAAAGCCATTATTATTGCTAACTGTTTATATTTCTAAAAACTTAAGGCTTTGGGGGTGGGGGTTTGAAGCCATTTAATTCAGCCACCTTCAGCACTAAACCAAAACTGTACAAGAGGAATGCTTGTTTCTGCCAAATGAGTCCCATGAGCACAGCTGAGATTTTTCAGAATTATCTTCTAGTTCAAAATTTGGTGTTGTTTCAATTTCCGTAGCAGTGCTTTGCAACTGATTGCCATTTTCCTTGGCCATCGTGAATTTAGCTGACACGAAATAGTTTTAAAATTTAGAATTAGAAACAATTACATTGATGTGTATTGAACTTCTTACATACAGTCTCTCTTTGTTTTGTTGTGTGCAGTGTATTTGCATAAAAACAAGATTTTTTTTGTCCTTACAGATTATTCATCTACTCTAGGGGTTGGCTTTTACTTGACACCCTAATCTGGTGTTTCGATGTCTAAATCCTCTTTCCTGCATTAATTGAGAGGATGACATGGATGAAAAATAAGCAGTAGGAACTGATGAATCCCCAAGGACCAGTGATCCTGTTTTTATGCAAATATCTGCACTGATAAAGATGATGGAAAGAAAAAAAATGCAAAAAATATTTGTCCTCAAAACATGATTGTTTGTCACTTCCCAAGAGCATTGTTAAATGTTAGTGTAGAAATTATATGAACCTTCTAGGGCTGATAGTAACTAGGTTGTGTCTTTTGGAATATGAATGCTACCCTTTGAATTGGTACATGATTATGCCTCAGATAACCCTTTTGGTGTACAAATTTTGGAATGCAGTAGCTTTTCTTATAGGCATTTATAGTCTCTCAGATGATTGAGGCCTCTTAGCTTGATTTGGGCAGTTAATTTATATGAAATTCCCTTGAAATATACAGAAATATTTAAAAAAGTAAAACTCTGCCTTAGCATATAAAGAATTCCATTTCTATTATTTCCATCTGAGCTCAGAGTCCTCCCTCTTTTACTGGAACTATGTTATAGTCACCTTCTAGCTGGTCCCTCTGCCTCTCAACTACCCCATTCCAGTCTATCTTGTTACTGCTGCCACATTGTTTTTGTTTTTTTTTTTTTTTGAGACAAGGTCTCACTCTCATCCAGGCTGGAGTGCCATGGCATTATCATGGCTCACTGTAGCCTCGAACTCCTGGGCTCAAGGGATCCTCCCACCTCAGCCTCCCAAGTAGCTGGGACTGCAGGTGCAGTGCCACCATATCCGGCTAATTTTTTTGATATTTTGTAGAGACGAGGTCTCACTATGTTGCCCAGAGTGGTCTTGAACTCCTGGACTCAACCAGTCCTCCCTCCTTGGCCTCCCAAAGTGCTGAAATTACAGACATGAACCACCATGCCTACCCTGGCCTGATTTATTTATTTATTTATTTATTTATTTATTTATTTATTTATTATTTATTTATTTTGAGGCAGTGCCTTGCTTTGTCTCCCAGGCTGGAATGCAGTAGTGCAGTCTTGGCTCACTGCAGCCTCCACCTCCCAGGCTCAAGTGATTCTTATGCTTCAGCCATCCAGGTAGCTGAGATTACAGGTGTGTACCACCATGCCCAGCTTTTTAAAAATATTTTTAGTAGAGATGGGATTTCACTATGTTGGCCAGGCTGGTCTCAAACTCCTGTCCTCAAGTGATTTGCCCGCCTGACCTCCCGAAGTGCTGGGATTACAGGTGTGAGCCACCACGCCAGGC
>NW_012102343.1:506207-512558 GCF_000951045.1 Mandrillus leucophaeus
GTCATCCTGCCTCAGCCTCCCAAAACGCTGGGATTATAGGTGTGAACCATCATGCCCTGCCCCTGGGTATTTTTTTTTCTTTGTGTTATTTATTTATTTATATATTTTTGTGGGCTGACATCAGAATTATTTGTCTGGCTTCCCTTATTAGGCCTATTAAGTTCTACCTCTCATATAATTAAATTAATAGCCCTTGACTGTCGAGAAAAATCATCTAGCCTTTAACCTCTAGATGGCAGCATGAGTCTTTCTGTACCACTAACAGAATCTCTTGAACTGGGTTTTTGATCTATATAAAAACTTATTGTGATTTTTTTTTTTTTTTTTGAGACAGAGTTTCGCTCTTGTTGCCCAGGCTGGAGTGCAATGGCTTGATCTCGGCTCACTGCAACCTTCGCCTCCCGGGTTCAAGCTATTCTCCTGCCTCAGCCTCCTGAGTAGCTGGGATTACAGGCATGCACCATCATGCCAGGCTAATTTTGTATTTCTGGTAGAGATGGGGTTTCTCTATGTTGGTCAGGCTGGTCTTGAACTCCTGACGTCAGGTGATCCGCCCACCTTGGCCTCCCAAAGTGCTGGGATTACAGGCATGAGCCACAGCGCCTGGCCTCTTCTTGTGATTTTTACCAGACTACTTGCCTAACTTTGTTGATACTTTGTTGATTTTGATTTTTAGCCTTTTGTTTTTCTTTTTATCTCTTCATCGTTTTTTACATGTTTCCTTTTTTTTTTTTTTTTTTTCCCAATTTTTTTTGAGACAGGTTTCATTCACTCTGTCACCCAGGCTGGAGTGTAGCAGTGCAATCTCAGCTCACTGCAACCTCTGCCTCTGGTTCAAGCGATTCTCCCACTTAGTACAAAAAAATTCTAAAAATGTGATTAATTCAATACCTTTTATATCTGCATATAAGACCCTAAAAATGCGTTAAGTTATCTTATCTCAATAATTTCCCCTACCAGTGGCTTATCTTGTATCCTTGGACTCTGTTGGTTTTCAGTGGTATCAGGCAATGAATGCTCTATTACATTAAACAGGAATGTTAGCTAAAGTTGATGAAACTACCTTGGACTAATTAGTCCTTCAAGAACAATTTAATTGTTTTAAAATAAAGCTTTCAAATATTTAACCATTTTGAATAGCAAAAGAATGAAGTGTCCTGTTTAGCAACTGTTTGGGTGACTACTTCATACAAGGCTATGTAGGGGATAGGAAGATAATTACTGCCCTCGTGTAGATTAAAATCTAGTACGAAAGGAAGATAAGACAACTAAGGTAAATGATTCTTAAAAAAATATAGAGGAGAAAAGCTCTATGAGAGTACGAAGAACTATATGGATAGGGGAGAAGAGGGCAATTGCATCAGATTGCTACAGGAGTGGCAGGCAAGTTTCATTTATAGTAAGACCTGCCTAGAACCATTGAATTGACAAGGATTTTGAGAGGGAGCCTAGATTCAGAGGAGAAGGCAATTAGTGATGTCTGTTATAGACAAGGGAAATGAGTGTGGTAATATGTGCAATTTCTGGAACATTGAAAATAAACCTGGCCAGGTGCAGTGGCTCACGCCTGTAATCCCAGCTCTTTGGAAGGCCGAGTTGGGTGATCACCTGAGGCCAGGAGTTCGAGATCAGCCTGGCCAACATGGTGAAACCCTGCCTCTACTAAAAATAAAAAAATTAGCCAGGTGTGGTGGCCGGCGCCTGTAATCTCAGCTACCCAGGAGGCTGAGGCGGGAGAATGACTTGATTCCGGGAGGCAGAGGTTGCAGTGAACTGAGATGATGCCACTGCACTCCAGCCTGGGTGACAGAGCGAGACTCTGTCTCAAAAAAAAAAAAAAAGGAAGGAAGGAAGGAAAGAAAACTTTAAAGAACACAGAGATGGGTAGAAATGGAAAGGGAGCATATTCTAGGTAGAGCAAATGTTAAAGAGTTTGAAAGCAACAGCTATGTTCAAGGAATGGTGTGAGTGGCTGAATCTAAACCCCAGGTTATATTAGGTCTCATAATGACTAAGACTAGGAAGGAGATAGAGGGGCCAGACTGAGGAGGGCCTTGAACTCCAGGGATCAAGGAGTTGTACTCAGTGGTAGTAGGGAGCATGTGAAATGTTCTTTAAAAAGTATCTTGGCCGGGCGTGATGGCTCATGCCTGTAATCCCAGCACTTTGGGAGGCTGAGGCAGGCGGATCACGAGGCCAGGAGATCAAGACCATCCTGGCTAACACGGTGAAACCCCGTCTCTACTAAAAAAATACAAAAAAACAAATTAGCCAGGCGTGGTGGCGGGCGCCTGTAATCTCAGTTACCCAGGAGGCTGAGGCAGGAGAATGGCGTGAACCTGGGAAGTGGAGGTTGCAGTGAGCCCAGATCGTGCCACTGCACTCCAGCCTGGGCGACAGAGCGAGACTCCGTCTCAAAAATAAAAAAAATTAAAAAAAGTATTCTAATGCTATCACATTAACTGTGTGCATTATAGATGGTTTGGGGAGACACTTTACTAAAAGAGATTTTACTACAATTTTTTTATTGTAAAAGTAAAGAAGAAAGTAAAAAAAAGAAAACCAACAAACCATAGCCTTACCACTAAGAGATAACCACTATTAACATTTCATGTGTTTCCTGGCCCCACTTTTAGTCCCTTTATGTGTCTATGTGTGTGTTTATATTTATACTTGCATCCATTCATGTACCATGTACACAGATAATGCTTCTTTTCTTTCTTTCTTTTTTTTTTTTTTTTTTTTTTGAGACAGGGTGTCCCTCTGTCACCCAGGCTGGAGTGCAATGGCGCAATCTTGGCTCACTGCAACCTCTACCTCTCGGGCTCAAGCAAGTCCCCCACTTCAGCTTCCCAAGTAGCTGGGACCACAGGTGTGAGCCACAGCGCCTGGCCAGAAATGCTTTTTTAATATAACTGAGATTGTTGTGTGTGTGCGTGTAGTTTTAACTTGTGCTTTAAAAAATTTTATTCTATCTTAAGCATTTTCCTGTGTCATTAAAGGTTCTACCACTGAAGATTTTTGAATAGGAAAGATACACACCTTTAGGAGGCATTAGTGCACAGGATAGAGTAGGATGGTAGAGATAGGAGGCAGGAAGTTACAGTGGGAATCCAGGATGAAGGATTGAGAGTTTGAATGGATGGTGGCAGTAAGAATGGGAAGAAGTACACTGACAATAGATTTTTCAGATTTGGAATTTTTAGGAGTAGGTAAATGTCTGGATGGGGATGTTATGGGATAAGCTGAAGTTAGAGCTTACCATGATGTTTTAGCCTAATTAATGACAGGGAAGTCAGAAGGAGGCTAGATGCCTGCTTAACAACAACAACAACAGCAAAAATCACATAATTCTTTTACATGCTCCTTTGTAGGAAGGCATCTTTATTTTCTTAGAAATAAGTAAATGTCATTTGTAGAGGTTAGAGGTTAGTGTTATTAATAAGATGTCTAGTTCAGTCATATTACCTAGGCAACAGGTAATGTTTTAGATAGTGAACGGTGAGTTATTCGATCTGAAAGAAATCAATAGGTGAAATAGGATATCCATAACTTCAGAAATTGACTTGTGAAGTCCCTGTTTTCTTTGGCTGGTCATTAGGCTGCTAAGTAGAATGACTGACTTTTGTATAGTTTTCTTTTCTTTGAGACAGAGTCTCGCTGTGTCGCCCAGGCTGGAGTGCAGTGGCGCGATCTCAGCTCACTGCAAGGTCCACCTCCTGGGTTCATGCCATTCTCCTGCCTCAGCCTCCCTAGTAGCTGGGACTACAGGTGCCCGCCACCACGCCCGGCTAAGTTTTTGTATTTTTAGTAGAGCTGAGATTTTATCGTGTTAGCCAGAATGGTCTCCATCTCCTGACCTCATGATCCGCCCGCCTCAGCCTCAGAAAGTGCTGGGATTACAGGCGTGAGCCACCGCGCCCAGCCTTTTGTATAGTTTTCTTCCACAGTAGTGCTTTTTCATTCGGGTACCTACCTATGAACTTTTCCTGAACTTTCCTACAAGTTTAGAAAGTTGTTATGGCCTCTGTATACGGTAGACATCCAGTTCTTTGTTAACTGGAAAAAAGTTTCAGAAGTTTAAATCTGAAGTAACAGGAATTGGTCCAAAATATTTGTTGTTGCTCGTGTTTTAAGTAAGTGACATTGGATTAGATCAGCACTGGGATAACTCCCGTTAGGTGTTATGACTGCAATTTACGTGCAATTGGAGATTAGTGATTGAGAGGGAAACAAACTGCCAAATTATCTTCCAAAAAGGTACTCCCCACTCCATATCCTTGCTAATAACAAGTATTATAATTTTTTAAAGTCATTGCCAACTTGATAGGCAAAATATTAATGTGTTGTTCTAATGTTCATTTCTTCTATTGTGAAGATGAGCTTTTTTTTTTTCATGTTTCTTGATCCTATCTGTTGACGAGGGCTGGAAGTTAAAGAAAGTATAAATTTAAATTATTTTAACCTGAAAAATAAAGCCAGGGAACTTGATTCAAAAGCACCCTAAAGACATTGTGTTGAAATCTGTGTCTCAAATACCGATGGAACCTTATCCTTGTTTTCTTTGTTTTGTGCATTACTTTACCATCTTGCCATGGTCATTAGCTTTGTACCTATTTGGGTTACAGCATAAAATCCAGGAACTCCACCTTGAAGGGATCATGGTTATTCTTCTTAATTAGAAATTGTCAATTTAGCCTTAAGTATTTTGTTTTTTAAAATGTTTTATGATATTGTGAAATAAATCATGCTGTTATTTCTCATTTTTCCTTTGGTTAACAAATTAGGATATACAAATCTTCAAATTACCTTTAAGGCTTGTAAACATTCAAATCTTTTATCCATTAGTCATTTCATAAACCCAACATTGCCTCTGAAATGGCTTTACACACAAAGAGGATTTTACCATAAAATGCTTGTGGTAGTTTATTCTCTTCTGATTTTTTGTAGGGGAAGGGGAGAGGAAAGTAGGCAGAATATAAATTAATTTAGATGGTGTTGGTTTCAAAGTAGCATTCCATATAATTCTGCAGAAAATATGATAAATAAGAAAATGGGCCAGGCACCGTGGCTCATGCCGTAATCCCAGCACTTTGGGAGGCCAAGGCGGGCAGATCACCTGAGATTGGGAGATTGAGACCACACTGGCCAATATGGTGAAACCCTGTCTCTACTAAATACAAAACCTAACCAGGTATGGTGGCACATGCCTGTGGTCCCAGCTACTGGGGAGGCTGAGGCATGAGAATCGCTTGAACCCAGGAAATAGAGGTTATAGTGAGCCAAGATCAAGCCACTGCGCTCCAGCCTGGGCAACAGAGTAAGACTCTGTCTCAAAAAATAAAAAATAAAGTACATAGTAAAACAAAGTTCAACATTTGGGAAATAGCAGGTCAATTACAGTGTTACCCATACAGGAGAATACAATGTAGTCATTAAAAAACATTAAAAGGACTGGCCACCGTGGCTTCTGCCTGTAATCCCAGCACTTTGGGAGGCCAAGGTAGGCAGATCACTTGAGGTCAGGAGTTCGAGACCAGCCTGGCCAAGCTCGTGAAACTCCGTCTCTACTAAAAATACAAAAATCAGTTGCTCGTAGTGGTGGACACCTGTAATCCCAGCTACTCTGGAGACTGAAGCAGGAGAATCACTTGAACCCAGGAGGTGGAGCCTGCAGTGAGCTGCCAAGATTGTGCCACTGCACTCCAGCCTGGATGACAGAGTAGGACTATGTCTCTAAAAAAAAAGCACTAAAGGGCATTTCATACCAGAAAGATTTCATTATGTATAAGGATAATAGCAAGTGACAAAATGCAGAATATAAAATTTTACAGCAGGTGTCTTTTTTTTTTTCTTTTGAGAGCGTGGACATAGACAAATGGCTAGAAGGAAATACATCAGTATGTTTTAATGGCTATCTTGAGTGGTTTTTAAAAATTTCTAAATTTTCCAAATTTACAATAAACATTCTAGGCTGTTGAATAGGAAAAATACTACTTAAAAAAATAGGGAAAAGTTGTATGCCATTTTAGAAACAAAATTGTACTTACATCTCTGAATTTTCTAGGCAGTTAAATTTTTGAGCTCTTCTGTGAACTGTTTCTAAATAAAAATGAGTAAATCCATTAACAACAATTGATCAGTTTATACAAGTGATAAATAGCAAGGTGAACGTTTCCCATACATACCTCATTTCCCATACTTAGGATGCCCTTGCATAAATCGAAATTAGGAGCAAAAGAAATGGTAGGCTGTTGGGTCATGGGCAAGAGATGATTTAGTTGGCCAAAGGGCATATTTTCTTAAGCAAATGTTGGCCAAGATGTTACTTTATGTTTTCAGACTGTCTTC
>NW_012102343.1:513208-515942 GCF_000951045.1 Mandrillus leucophaeus
AAAAAAAAAAAAATTGAAAAATAAAATAGAAGCAATGATTTGTTTTCTCAGGTGTAGTTGTATTTGACTGACTCTATTGTAAGGGGACACATTTAAGACTGAATGGTTGGATAATGGTAGTTGAATCTGATAGGCTGAAGTTTTGGATGTGGAATGAAAAGAGAAGAGAGAGCTGGGCAAGCTGAGGATTCCTGTAGTTCCAACTACTGGGAAAGCTGAGGTGGGAGGATCACCTGAGCCCTGGAGTTTGAGACTGCAGTGAGCTATGATCATGCCACTGCATTCCAGTCTGGATGACAGAGTGAGACCCTGTCTCAAAAAATAAATAAATAAAAAGAGGAAAGCACTAAAATGAGAATTCTGATTCAGAATATAAAAATATTCTACTGTCCCATTATTTTTTGTTCTTTAATAAGCTTTAACATTGACGTATAATGTATATAAAGAAAAGCACACAAATTATAATGTGCAGCTCAATGAATTTTCATAAAATTAACACTCTCCTGTAACCACTGGTCAAAACAGATCAAGATACAGAACGTTGTGCCTGGTGCTGTGGCTCATGCCTGTGATCCCAACACTTTGGGAGGCTGAGGCTGGCAGATAACTTGAGCTCAGGAGTTCCAGACGAGCCTGGGCAACATGACAAAATCTGGTCTCTACAAAATATACAAAAACTAGCCGGGCCTGCTGGTGCACACCTGTAGTCCTAGCTACTTAGGGAGGCTGAGGTAGGAGGATCCCCTGAACCTGGGAAGTCAAGGGTGGAGTGAACCAAGATTGCACCATTGTACTCCAGCCTGAGTGACAGGAGTGAGACCCTATCTCAAAAAAAAAAAAAAAAACACCTTTCTAGTATATAAATACAAAATTTCCTTTGTACCCCTTCTAGTCCCTACTTGCCCCTTCCTCTCAAAGACAAGCATTACTGTGACTTATACTATCGTAGAGTAATTTTGTTTATCTTTGAACTTGATGTAAATAGAATAACAAGTCACGTACTCTTTTGTGTCTGCCTTCTTTTGATCAGCGTTTAAATTATGACATCAGCTATATCATTTGGGTTTTCTCCCATTGCTATGTAGTATTTCATTGTAAGAAGTTACCACGATTTATTTCCTCATTCTACTAATGATGGACATTTGGACTGTTTCCAGCTTTTGGTTATTACAAATAAATACTGTTAGTATTTTTGATATATGTCTTTTTTTGGTACATGCATTTTCTTTTTTTTGAGACACAGTCTTGCTCTGTTGCCCAGGCTGGAGTGCAGTGGTGACATCTCGGCTCACTGCAAACTTTGCCTCGTGAGTTCACGCCATTCTCCTGCCTCAGCCTCCCGAGTAGCTGGGACTACAGGCACCCGCCACCAGGCCCAGCTAATTTTTTTTGTATTTTTAGTAGAGATGGGGTTTCACTGTGTTAGCCAGGATGGTCTTGATCTCCTGACCTCGTGATGCACCCACCTCGGCCTCCCAAAGTGCTGGGATTACAGGCATGAGCCACTGTGCCTGGCCAGTACATACATTTTCATTGGATATACAAGTAGGAAGTGGAATTGCTAGATCATAGGGGTGTATATATATATTTAGCTTTAATAGGTACTTCCAAATATTAATAGTTTTCCAAAGTGGTTATATCAATTTACAAGCCTAACAGCAATTTCATTTGCTCCATGTCCCTACCAACAGGTATATTCTCAGTCTTTTAACTTCTAGCCATTCTAGTAAATGGTATCTTAATGTGGTTTTAATTTGCATTTTCTTAATGACTAATGAGGTTGAGCACCTTTTCATATGTTTATTGGCCATTTGGATAACATCTTTTGTGAAGTCCTTATTCGTGTCTCTTGCCCATCGTGCATCTTTAAAAACTGGATTATCAATCTTTTTTTTTGCTTTTTTTAGATGGAGTTTCACTCTTGTCGCCCAGGCTGGAGTGCAATGGCACGATCTCAGCTCACTGCAACCTCTGCCTCCTGGGTTCAAGCGATCCTCCCGCCTCAGCCTCCTGAATAGCTGGGATTACAGGTGCGTGCTGCCACGTGTGTCTAATTTTCGTATTTTTAGTAGAGACAGGGTTTTACCATGTTGGCCAGGCTGGTCTCGAACTCATGACTTCAGGTGATCCGCCTGCCTCGGCCTCCCAAAGTGCTGGGATTACAGGCATGAGCCACTGAGCCTGGCCTGGATTATCAGTCTTAAAAAAAAATGATTTGTAAGTTTTGTTTATATGTGTTGGATATCCACCCTTTGTCAGTCACATAAATTGCAACTATTCCACTTTGTAGCATCCCTTTTAATTTTCTTAATGGTATGTTTTAATGAACCAAAGAGTTTTTTCCCCCAACTTTTTATTTGTTGAAATTTGAAATCTTTAAAAAAGTTTTGGCCAGGTGCGGTGGCTCATACCTGTAATCCAGCACTTTGGGAGGCCAAGGCCGGTGGATCACCTAAGGTCAAGAGTTTGAGACTAGCCTGCCAAATATGGTGAAACCCTGTCTCTACTAAAAATACAAAAATTAGGCCAGGCATGGTGGCTCATGCCTGTAATCCCAGGACTTTGGGAGGCCGAGGTGGGCAGATCACCTGAGGTCAGGAGTTCGAGACCAGCCTGGCCAGCATTGTGAAACCCCGTCTCTACTAAAAATATAAAAATTAGCCGGGCATGGTGGTGGTTGCCTGTAATCCCAACTGCTCAAGAGGCTGAGGCAGGAGAATCGCTTGAACCTGGG
>NW_012102343.1:520242-520657 GCF_000951045.1 Mandrillus leucophaeus
AATTACAAAAGTGTTCATAGCAGTTCAGTTTCTTTCCAGCCTTTGGGTTTGAGAATGACTGTTTCTGCCCATGGGGAAATCAGTTGGTGTTTTTCTGATTTTGTTTGTTTTTTAAGTTATTGATGTTCTAGAAATTTCAACAAAATAAGGAGTGTTTTTGTATTTCAAATGTAGTGCCCGTTTCTTTATTTCTTTCTGGTTCTTGCCACTGGTTTGTGTTGATAATATGATCTGGAAGGGTAGTGATAGTGCATGGGAATTTGTAAATGATCACAAAGTACCTTGTCACAGGAAATCTAGAGAAATAATGACTTTGGCATATGTATAAGAGAAATATCTCTAACTGTTAAGTCTGAACTAAAAACTTGGTACTTTGCTTTTACTTTTTGGTTTGGTATAACCAAAAAAAAAAAAA
>NW_012102343.1:525619-533084 GCF_000951045.1 Mandrillus leucophaeus
GGTTCAAGCGATTCTCCTGCCTCAGCCTCCTGAGTAGCTGGGATTACAGGTGCACGCACCATGTGTGGCTAATTTTTGGATTTTTAGTAGAGATGGGGTTTCACCATATTGGACAGGCTGGTCTCAAATACCCCTTCACTTTCTCCACTGGAATTTTTGTTTGTCACGTAGCCAATAATAATATTCTCATATTCCCATGAGGAGAAGAGGTTGAGGAAGAAAAGAATTCACACTAGTAATTTAGTATTTTATTTCTGAGATGCTACAGCTTTGACATTATTATAACCCAAATTAAAAGAACAAGAGTGTCATTAACCAAAAAGGAGAATATTGATAAACCAAATTGTAGTAAAATTTAAAACTTCTGTTCAAATTGGAGACATCTTATTATGGATTAAAAGTTAGATAATTGTATTGTGTTAAATTTTTTGAGTTTGTTAATTATATTGTAGCTATGTAGGAGAATATCCTTGTTCTTAGGAGATAATGCTGAAGTACTTAGGGATGAAGTATCCTGGTGTCTGCAGCTAGCTCTCAGATAGCTCAGGAATAAAACAACAAAATTTAAAAATATAAATAAATAAAGCAGAGTTGGTGAACAGGTGAAGAGTATATGATTATTCATTGTAGTATTCTTTTTTTCTATTTTATTTAAAATATGTTAGAATATTTTAGGTTCTAGAAAACTTCACTCTACACTTGTGAGAGAATGAGTGAAAAGAGCATCTTAGTATTATACAAATAGTTTTGATCTGTCCAGGTGCAGTGGCTCACACCTGTATTCCTGGCACTTTGGGAGGCCAAGATGGGCAGATCACTTGAGGTCAGGAGTTCGAGATCAGCCTGACCAACATGGTGAAACCCTGTCTCTACTAAAAATATAAAAATTAGCCGGGTATGGTGGCAGGCACCTGGAATCCCAACTACTTAGGATGCTGAGGCAGAAGAATTGCTTGAACCTGGGACACAGAGGTTGCAGTGAGCCAAGATCATGTGCTACTGCACTCCAGCCTGGGTGACAGAGTGAGACTCTGTCTCAAAAAAACAAACAAAAAACAGTTTTGACCTAGTGGACCCCCAAAAGAAGTATGGAGAGCCCAGGATCTGCAAGTGTTCCCTGACCACACTTTGAGATTTGTCGCCTTAGAGTATTATTTTGATGATTTGATACAGCCTTTTTTATAAAACTCTTAGCTCACTGTCTGGATCTTAATAAGTGCTTAAAAACTATTAACTGTTGTTATTCTTATGAGCAGCATATGAGAAATTTTAAGCAGAGTAGACATCTGATCATATTTACGTTCTTGGGTCACTTTGCGAACGTGGTAGAAGGTAGATTGGTGAGGAATGAAAATAGCAACAGGGAGATGAGTTAGATTCCTTTAGTAAGCTAGACTAACATGGTAAACCCTTGAAGTAAGACAGTAGAAATAGAATTGGAGAATAAAGAATGGGTTCTATAAATCCTGGTAGGAGAATGGAAAGTTTTAGTGACTGATTGGATGTATTGGGGGTTGGGAAGTCCTGGGCAGTAAGAATGAGGAACCAAGAACAATTCTTAGATTTCTAGCTTAGGTTTATATAGGAAGAAGAAAACCTTTGAGAAGAAAGATTAGGGAGTTCAGTTATAAGTGTATCTGTAGGCCATCTAAGTGGAAATAAATACCTAGGAGACAATTGAATAGATACTAGAGCACAGGGAATTTGAATCCTTGATCCACAGGTTTTAGTTAAAGCCATAGATGACAGAAGGCAGGAGGATGTGTAACATTAAATATAGAACTAAATATAGTAGGCACCCACTAAGATCGTCCCCAATGATCCCTGCTGCTTGTGTGCCCTTGTTTAATCTTCTCTTGAGGGTGGGCTGGACCTAATGATAGTAAAAGTGATGGAATGCCACTTCTGAGATTAAGTTACCAAAAGACCATGGCTTCTGTTCTCCCCTTCTTCCCCAGAGAAGCAAATTGCCAGGTTGTGAGTATAAAGAAAACTAGCTTGGGATTTCAAAGATCCTGGTTATTGGAAGTAGATCTATTCTACTTACTGACTTGGTAAATAACCACTCTCTGAGCTTCATTTTCCTTTTCTGTGAAATCAAGGTAATAATAATGCCTCTCTTAATGAGTTGTTGAGAGAATTAAATTGGATGTTGATTATAAAAGGCTTAGTATGAATCTTCATGATCTTGAATTTTGCCATTAATTTTTATTTGTTTATTTTTTTTACAAGATGATCATGAACTTTATTCATTTCCAAATTGTAATGTTCAGATATGTTACTGGACTCAAAAAGAATTGAGCTAAGTTCCTGGAAACAAAATAAATAGACCAACTAAATTCTATATACAAGACAAACAGATAAAAAGAAATTAAAAATACCATCTAAGATGTCAGACAGTAATAAAGATGAAGTACATCTACAGAATGATGTATGTAAGACCTCTATCGTTATATAATAACACTTCATGGAGAGCCTTTGTAAAAGACCAAATGAGTGAATATGAATAAATACTGTAAGTAGATTAGAAAGCTCAGTATCTTAAAGATTCAGTTTCTCCCAAAAACATTTGTGGATTTAATATAATTGAAATTACAGTCCCCCAAAATGTCTTGAAACTTGAAAGCTCATTTTAAAATTTTATAGAAAAGCAAAGAACCAGTGAAAGCTAAGAGGCTCCTAGGTAGGTGCAGTGGCTCATGCCCGTAACCCTAGCCCTTTGGAAGGCCGAGGTGGGAGGATCGCTTGAGTTCAGGAGTTTGAGACCAGCCTGGGCAACATGATGAAACCCCATCTCTGCAAAAAATACAAAAATTAGCCGGGCGTGCTGATGTGCACCTATAATCGCAGCTACTTGGTGGGGTTGAGGTGGGAGAATCACTTGAGCCTGGGAGATGGAGGTTGCAGTGAGCCAAGATTGTACCATTGCACTCCAGCCTGGGTGACATAGCAAGACCCTGTCTCAAAAAAAAAATTTTAAAAAAGCTGAGAGACTGTTGCTAAAGAAGTGACCATGGGTTTAGTTATGACACTAAAAGCACAAACAACAAAAGGAGACATAGATATGTTGAACTTCATTAAAATTAAAAACTTTTGTGTGTCCAAGGGCATTATCAATAAAGCAAAAAGACAACCAACAGAATGCGAGAAAAGTTTTTCAAATTATATTTTAAGTTTTAATAATATATTAAATATCAAATAATATATTAAGTTTTTCTGATAAGGGTCTAGTATCCAGAATAAATAAATAACTCTTAGAACCTAACAACAAAAAAACAGCCCAGTTAAGAAATGAACAAAGGACTTGAATAGACATTGCTCCAAAGAAGAAATACGAATGGCTAACAAGCACATGCAAAGATGCTCAACATCATTAGTCATTAGGGAAATCCAAATCAAAACCAGTGTGATACCACTTTATACCCTCTAGGATGGCTATAATTAAAAAAAAAAAACACAAAAAACAGAAAATAAGTATTGGCAAGGATATGGTGAAATTAGAACCTTCATACATTGCTGGTGGCAATATAAAATGGTGTACCCCCTATGGGAAACTGTTTGGTATTTCTTCAAAAGGTTAAAAGGTAGAATTACCATATGACCCAGCAATTCCATTGCTAGGTATATACCCAGAAGAACTGAAAACAGGTACTCAAACAAATGCTTCTGCACAAACGTTCACATCAGTACTATTCACAAGAGCCAAAAGGTGGAAACAACCCGAGTGTCCATCAACAGATGAATGAATAAACAAAATATAGTATATCCACACAATGGAATATTATTCAGCCATTCAAATGAATGAAGTACTGATGCTACAACATATAAATGAATCTTCAAAATATTATACTATATGAAGGCAGTTAGACACAAAAGGACACATAATGTGTGATTTCATTTACATGGAACATGTAGGGTAGGTAGATCCAGAAGACATGCAAAAGCAGATTGGTGGTTCCCAGGGCCTAGAGAAAGTGTGGAATGGGGAGTGACTACTTGATGGATTTGGGATTTTTGGGGGGGAGGTGAAAATGTTTTGGTACTTGATATAAGTTGTGGTTTTAACATTGTGAATGCACTAAATGCCACTGAATTGTATACTTTAAAAATGTGAATTTCACCTCAATCAAAAACTACCTAGTATGGTGTTTGACACCTAGCAAGCTACCAATAAATTTAAAATAATATTGCATAGTGTAACCTTTATCAGAAATTTGCTTCGTGACTTTGGTCATCAGTTTCCCGAGCTGAAAAAATGAAGTTGTTGGAATAGAAGACCTCTAAGGTCCTTACAGCATTAAAATTCTACTATTTTAAGGCCTAGTATTTCTAATTCATATAGTTAATATTTATTGTGTAACTTCAGGGTACTATGCTAGGCAGCAAGGACTTAGCAGTAAATAAGACAGACATGGTTCCTGCTGTCATAAAGCTAACATTCTAGTAGATAAGGCCTTACACAAATGATTATTTGCTGAGACATTTTTCTAAGTACAATATGGGACAAGGCTTAAGAGGGCAGGGATGGGTCTCTTGAGAAGAAGGTATTTCGGTATGAAGAATGAGTAGGAGTTAACTGGGTAGAGAGAAGGGAGACAAGCTTTCAGAAGGGAACAGCAAAGTCTGGTAGTGGGAAAGTGCACAGTGCCTTTGAAGAACTGAAAGAAGACTAATATGACTGGAATTCAGACAGTGACTGTTGAGATAGACAAAGGTTGGATCATGTGAGATTTCTCAGGTTTACTAAGGATTTTGGATATTATACTGAGAGCACTGGGAAGCCACTGAAAGGCTTTAAGCAAACAATATTCAGTTTCTGATCATGTAGAAAATGGTTTGCAGGAAGGCAAGTGAGGAACTAGGGAAATAAAGTAGGAAGTCATTGCAATAGCTAAGACTGTGCTTCCTAGAACCAGGGTACTGGTAGTGGACATGGAGAGAAGGAGTTAATTTGAGAATGATTTAGGACACAGAATAAGTCTTTTTTTTTAAACTTAATTTTTTTAAAGAGATGGGGTCTTGCTATGTTGCCAAGGCAGATCTTGAACTCCTGGCCTCAATCACTCTTCCCATCTCGGCCTCCCAAAGTGCTGGGGTTACAGGCATGAACCATGCCTGGCCAGGACAAAGAATAAGTCTTAATGGACTGGCTGTGGGAAAGGGGAAAAAGGTGTCAGGGATGACTCCTAGATTTCTCTTGAGCATGTAAATCAGTGGCATGCAAAGAACATTGGAGGGACCTCTGCTTTTGGTCAACTTGGTATGTCAGGGACTAGATTCACCTTCTTACTTGAAACAGTTTTTTTAAATGACAGAAGACATGAAATAATGATTTTCAGGATGCTGGACATCAGGCAACAAAGGACAGTAATCACCAAAGAGAAAGGATATAAAAGAGGTGAACTTTGTGACTGCCCCAAGCTTACTGCTTTGAAAGAGTTTCCAGGCTGCAGTGCAGGGAGAGGTTGGCGGGCTTCCTGAGTTGAAGAAATGGAGCTGAGAGTATGGAGGGGCCAAGGCAGCTAGAGTTCACAGGACAGCAGAGTACCGGAGAGGAGAGGGCAGCACAGAGAAAGAAGAGAGATCCACAGAGGGTCCTTCTGGAGTATTTAGCTGAGAACTGATCAGCACATTCATGTGAGGGAGCTACTTGAGGATGAAGAAAGAACCATCCAAAAGGATTGGAAGGAACAATACCTGGCACCACTGGGCCAGTAATAGTGCCTACTCCCACTGGACTGGAGAAACTTCATCATTCACAGGACACCAGGGAGGACTCAAAAGGATCTTGCCTCTGTAGTGTGGAATACATTTGTCAAAACATCAAACTGTACACTTCAAATATGTGCATTATCATGTGTGAATTATATCTCAGTAAAGCTTTTTACAAATGAACGCTGTGGCCGGGTGCAATGGCTCATGCCTGTAATCCCAGCACTTTGGGAGGCCAAGACAGGCAGATCACTTGAGACCAGGAGTTCAAGATCAGCCTGGCCAACATGGTAAAACCTCGTCTCTACTAAAAAGTGTAGAACATTAGTCTGCTGTGGTGGTGCACGCCTGTAATCCCAGCTACTCAGGCTGAGGCATGAGAATCTTGAGCCTGAGACACTAAGGTTTCAGTGAGCCAAGATCGTACCACTGCTCTCCAGCCTGGGCAACAGAGCAAGAGTCTGTCTAAAACAAAACAAAACAAAAACAACAACACTGGAGGAGAACAGATTGTAAGGAAAGATTATGCATTTGGTTTTTGACATGGGGTTTGGCTTTGGTTGTTAACTGGAAACATTGTTTAGGCAATTAAATGTATGAATGAGTGAGGCAGTTTTAGTAGGATGGTAGAGGCAGTTTGAAATGGAGTGAGGAAATGAGTGGAAGGTAGGAAATGGAAATAGGAAAGAGAGATAATTGTTTCAGAGTGACTCCTAAGAGGGACAAAGGGTGAAAGCTAGTGGGAGAAGTGGAGTCAGAGTTTAGTTGCTTTAGGATGACAGACTTAATATATATTTAAATATCAATGCCGTGATAGAAGATGCAGGTGAATCAAATATAAGTAAGGTTTCCGAGAGGGTTTGAAGGCATAGCACTTAGAATACAGATATGTTGGCTTTAGATTGGAAGAGAGCTACTTTGTCTTCTCTTGTATAACAGGGAAATGAGAGAGGATAGATGAAGATCAGGTTTGTGAGTTGGTGGGAAGATGAAGTGGTGCTTATATGTTGGATCCGAGACTTTACTTTTCTGTATCTCTAAATTATATGAAGCCAGGCACAGTGGCTGACACCTGTAATCCCAACACTCTGGGAGGCTGAGACGGGAGGATCACTTGAGCACAGGAGTTTAATATTACCCCAGACAACATAGTAAGAACTTGTCTGTACAAAAAATAATTAGCCAGGTGTGGTGGCACACACCTGTAGTCCCAGCTACCTGGGAGGCTGAGACAAGAGGATTCCTTGAGCCTAGGAGTTCAAGGCTGCCGTGAGCTGTGACCATGCCACTTTACTCCAGCCTGGGGGACAGAGCGAGACCATATGTATAGTCTGTTTTCATGCTGCTGATAAAGACCCTAGACTGGGAGGAAAAAGAGGTTTAATGGACTTACAGTTCCGCATGGCTGGGGAGACCTCACAATCATGGCAGAAGGCAAGGAGGAAAACATCACGTCTTACATGAATGGCAGCAGGCAAAAAGAGAGCTTGTGCAGGGAAACTCCTTTTAAAACCCTCAGATCTTGTGAGACCCACTTGCTATCAGGAGAACAGTATGGGAGAAACTGCCCCCATGATTCAATTAATCTCACACCAGGTCCCTCCTACAACACATGGGAATTATGGGAGCTACAGGATGAGATTTGGGTGGGGACAAAGAGCCAAACCATATCACCCTGTCTCAAAAGACTAAATAAATTACAGGAACACATATTAGGGAATGAAGAATTTATTAAATAGGCGGTTTTTGTTTT
>NW_012102343.1:533969-566711 GCF_000951045.1 Mandrillus leucophaeus
CTTGGCCTCCCAAAGTGCTGGGATTACAGGCGTGAGCCACCGTGCCCAGCCATGGCCTAACTTTTTTATGGTAGTGATAGTCTGGGTTGAAACTCTTAGCATTACCTTAGAACTATTTTTATTCCAAGGAGAATAAAATCTTAATATATAAAATGAAAGTGACATTTGGGTTCTGTGAAGTGTAAAATGGACCTCAAATCAACAAGGGGTCAGATAGGAACAAAATTGAAACCATGTCAATTGCATCCTCCATATCTGTAAAAAAGCCCCATTTCTTGACAGGGCTCAAAATTTCAAAATCTATCAGAGCTAACTTGGTTGAGGCTTCATCCTATGGAGATGCACAAAGATTATTAGTATTGACTTGTGTATAACTTTGATGACACTCTTGATTTGGTCCAGTTATGTAGGAGTTGGTAAAATCTGTGTTCTGCCTTTCTGCTTTGCAGAGAAATCTTCTAAGTGATTGGGTTGGTGTTTTTAAAACCTGCTAGTCGCATCTAAATAAGCTGAGGAAGATGGAAGAGAGCAGCATGTGATAAAATGTTCCTTTTTTCCCTTCACATACTATTTTGTTAAAAGTCTCCTAGAATATAGGTACCAAAAATTAACTCACTTTCTTCTTTCTAGTTTTCAATAGTGGGGATCTGTTAAGCCTTATTATTTAAGAAATAGACATTAATTCTTATCTCTGGTATTTTTCTGATTTGCTTTATTGTAGCAAGAGCTGCACATTAATTAACACATTAATCAGTGCATGCAGAGATGGTTACATAACAGTCTGAGCCATTAACTCAGTCCACTATTGAAAATTAAGTATCTCCAGAAGTAATTCTTAATCTAGTATCAAACATAACAGTCTTTTAAAATTTCCTTTGGAATGTTGAAAAGAGATCAAATGAAACCTTCAGAATGGTTATTTATTAGGGAACAAGAAACCTCCAATTTCATTCACCTATTGTAGCTCCACTTTCTCATTTTAATGCTCAATCCACAGTGGTGATGGTAAAAGATGTCCTGCACCTATAGAGATGGCAGTGGGAGAGGGGACATCACCTTTCCATTTATTGCTTGTTGCAATTTGGCCTGTTTACAGACAGAATTGCTCTGTGGGTTCTTCTAGTGGAGAGTGGAGGAAATCAAGATAGCAACAAGAAATCAGCATTTACACATGACCCATGAATTGGCTAATTTTTAACATGTAGTTAAGAAATGATTACAGCCTGCAGAGTCATGACCTCAACTTTTCATCAGCTCCATTGGATTGTGCCTCAGTTTGGAAATGAAGGAGGTATACGGGAAGTTTTAATTGTACCTGTGTGATTTATCCCTAGTCAGCTCTTTAATTTCTTCTGGCTGTCTGAGGTTTCCGACATGCTGTAAATTTCCCCAACTTTTTCATTATCTGCAATTTCTTTATGACTCGTGAATCGGAGTGGAGAGAGAGTGTGGATTTACAGCAGAGATAAACATGTCCATAAAGTCTGTATCTGTGTCAGTAATTGTACTGCTGTCAGTGACTGTCCTGTTTTACAGGCCTCTCTTGGGAAAGGAACAGGCTTCACTACCAGCAGCACTGAAGTGCTTGCTTTGATTTGCATTAACTTGCTAGGAGATTAGGTAGGAATGATGGGACAGGAATTGGTACTGGACCTTGGCCTCTCTTGTTTGTTTGAGGTCAAATGACCTCCTAGGATAACTGTGTGTTGAAGATAGAACATGGACAGACAATGTTCATTTCCTAAATGAAAATGCAACTTGAATTGATATGGTAGATGTGAAAAATCCTTTCTAACTTCATTTTATAATATACCTTTAAGGTGACTTCCCTATCACTGTTGATAATTAAACTTAGGTTCCCTCCGGCCCCCCTCCCCCATTTTCCTTTTCTTAGAATTAAAACACAGGGTTTCTCTTTTAGAGCACTCATTTCTGCTTAAGCACTCATTTCGGCCAGCTAGAGTTAAGGTGAAGACTACATCTGCCTCATCTTAATTCTCAACTATTATTGGCTCTTTCCCATCTGCTTAAAGTGGTGTGCCCACAGCCATTTACCATGAGAAAGGCAGTCTCAAAGAGCAGTTCTTAATATTCCTGTCTTTAAAGGGCCCTTTAGGATCTCTCTCTTTAGTGTTTTCTTTCCTTGTAGTAATTTTGAAAGAAACTGAAATTAAGAGAAGTCCTTTTTAAGTAGATGGAAAAGCAAACACATTGTTTTCTTCTAGTACATTTCATACTCAACAAACCCCTCAAGAACCAAAACTATCCTTGCATACCCTGAACCTTCTTTGAGATAGGGTTTTGTTGTTGTTGTTGTTGTTGTTGTTTGAGACAGAGTCTTGCTCTGTCGCCAGGCTGGAGTGCAGTGGCATGATCTTCGCTCACTACAATCCCACCTCCCGGGTTCAAGCGATTCCCCTGGCTCAGCCTCCTGAGTAGCTGGGACTACAGGCGTGCACCACCGCGCCTGGATAATTTTTTGTATTTTAGTAGAGACGGGATTTCACCATGTTGGCCAGGATATTCTCGATCTCCTGACCTCATGATCCG
Source organism: Mandrillus leucophaeus (assembly GCF_000951045.1). Lineage (NCBI taxonomy): Eukaryota > Metazoa > Chordata > Mammalia > Primates > Cercopithecidae > Mandrillus > Mandrillus leucophaeus. The sequence continues at coordinate 536,520 of NW_012102343.1, forward strand.
CCCGCCTCGGCCTCCCAAAGTGCTGGGATTACAGGCAGGAGCCACCACACCCAGCCTCCTTGAGGTGGTTTAAAAGCAGAGTAGGTGACAGAAGAGTTTAACAGTGAGGGGATAAGATGCATAATAAACATCAACCTATAGTCAGCCCACAAGTCCAAATAATATGATGAGCAATTAAGTTGACTTCTCCATAACTTGTCGTCTGCTTACATTCCGTTTTGACTGCAACTGACCGTGGCCATTTTTCTATCCTGGGAGTGGGAAGATTAAAGGAAGTGATGTGATATGAAATTGTTTGGCATCCTGCCAGAAGCTGTGGTGAAAAGTGTGGTTAAAATTGTGGCAAGAATACAATTTGAAATTATCTGTGGTTTTAATTCCTTATCACACCTCTTGCCATAGTAGAGTTTATTCTTACTTAACAAGGGATAAACTACTTTCTTTGAGCAAGAGGGATAATCTATTCAGGCCTCTTTGTCAGTCATTTCTTGTCCTCCTTTAGAACAGGGAGTTTTTTTTTAAACTCCTTAAAACATTTTTTAAAATAACACTTTGTTGAGATATCATTCACATACCATAAGGTTTGTGTGTTTAAAGTTTACTGTTAATTGGTTTTTAGCACACTCAACAATAAAAAACTATTTGGATATCTAAACTATTGAGACAGTTTTCTCCTTTTCTTTTTCAGTCCATGCTAATGGTATTCCTCATGGAGTAAGCTTGTGAAATTACATTGTTACCTAATTCTGGTTTGAGGAAACTTCTAGTGTATCACTTGCTATGTCCAATGTAGCAAACAAATACAATAACCTAAAAACAACCTAACAAAACCTAGAGTTATTGTGTTAGTGCTGTAACTCCTTGTTTTAGGAACTTAAGTTTTTTTCTTCCGTGAATGCCTATGTTGGAAGTGCTTGGCATTCATTTTGATGCAGACCTTTATTTTTTCTTTTATTAATTTTATACAATCTAATTGTAAGCACAGGTTTGGACCAAGTTAAGGAGTTTCACCTGTTTACCCAGTCAATTTGTTGAAAGAAGAGTGAGAAGTCTAGCTGGGTCTGATTATGGAAATAAGCTTTCTAATTGCTCAGGTTGAAAAGTTTGTTATCACTAACAATTTCTCCTCCCAGAAAATAGTTTGAAAGGTGGGGAAAGTATAGTATTCTAGCTTTACAGGGGAAGCATTTTTCTTCTGATAGGAGGGAAAATAGTTTATGGTTGTTTGCGTCCATTTCTGCTGCTGTCAGTTGTCAAGTTTGGTAAAAACAAGGGTTTAATTAGCCAACAGTCTCACAGTGTTGGAGGAAAATGTCATTTAAAAAATACAATAAAATATTATTTGGATAATAAATTGTGTACCTACTATTCTTTGAAATGACTCTGCAAGAGGGATTGATAACTTTGTATTAAAGGTTTAATAAATATAGATGCTAGAGAAGGATTCAATCACATGTCTCCAGGTTGAAAGAGGACCGGCAGCTGCCCCCTTAATCAGACTGAGAATGGAATACAATAGTAGCCAGGCTTGAAACTAAAGGGAGGGTTGGAATATTGATCTGTTTACTTGTAGAAGGGATAATTGTTGGGTTAAAATCCTTATGTGGTGTTTTACTTTTTAAAATCCCAGACTTCCTTGGAACTATAGATTTTTAAAAACTTATTTCAAATTATCAAGTAAATGAATATCAATGCCACAAATCGGTCAGGAAAGAAGCCCCTCTTCACTAAATTAAGAAGAAAAGTCATTAAGTCTTCTTTTCTTCCAACAGTTCATTACGAAAAAATTTTAATCACCGAGCAAACCCCACTCTGTGTGTGTATATTTTATACGTGAATATATTTTTTTAAATCTGTATTACATGTGATGTTCTCTTCTTCCTTAGCCATTTGGAAGTAAATTTCAGACATCATGGCACTTTACCCCTAAATGTTTAAGAACACATCTCTTAAGAATAAGGATAGTTTTCTATATAATATTATCACATCCAACAAAAATTAATAATAAAAACAATCTAATGTTTTCACATTCAGACCTCCCCAATTGTGCCTAAAAATCTTGTGTAGCATTTTTTTTTTTTCTTTTTTCTTTTTCTTTTGAGATGGAGTCTTGTTCTGTCACCCAGGTTGGAGTGCAGTGGCGCGATCTCGGCTCACCACAACCTCCGCCTCCCAGGTTGACGCCTTTCTTTCTTCTGCCTCAGCCTCCGGAGTAGCTGGGACTACAGGTGCCTGCCACCATGCCCAGCTAAATTTTTATGTTTTTAGTAGAGGCAGGGTTTCACCGTGTTAGACAGGATGGTCTTGATCTCCTGACCTCGTGATCCGCCTGCCTTGGCCTCCCAAAGTGCTGGGATTACAGGCGTGAGCCACTGCGCCCGGCCTTGTGTAGCAGTTTTAGTAAAACCAAGATCCAGTCCAAGTTCTGGCATTGTAAATGCCATTACATTCTTGATAAGAGAACGTTGAACACTAAATTCTGCACAGCAGCGTTTTTGTTTGTTTGTTTGTTTGTTTGTTTGTTTTTTGAGACAGAGTCTCACTCTCTTGCCCAGGCTGGAGTGCAGTGGCATCATCTCAGCTTACCACAGCCTCCGCCTCCTGGGTTCAAGTGATTCTCTTGCCTCAGCCTTCCCAGTAGCTGGGACTACAGGCACGCAACACCATGCCCAACTAATTTTTGTATTTTTAGTAGAGAGGGGGTTTCACTATGTTGGCCAGGCTAGTCTCAAACTCTTGACCTCGTTATCCACCTGCCTTGGCCTCCCAAAGTGCTGAGATTACAGGCATGAGCCACCGTGCCCTGCCTCACAGTAGCTCTTTTAATAAATATTTACCAGCTTTTTCCTATGGTGAACATATATTTACTCAAATGACTATCATTTTCTTCTAGAATATTGAGTTTTGAGTTCTCTCTCTACAATAAGCCTGCGTTATCAAGCTTCTTTATTTCTGGTATTCTGTCCTTCTTCCAATTGAATTACCTGTAGAATTGATCTTTTCTTTAGTAACTGCTGTATTCCAGTCAGAGTCATATTTTTGAAACACAAACTGACATGTGACCTCATTCCCTTCTTCTTAAAATCTATCAACGGCTTCTCATTGTTCTCAAGATCAAGTCAAAAACCTTTAACTTGGCCTTACAGCTCTGCCTGATCTGACCTTTTTCACACCATGCTCCCTTTCTGAGCATGTGTTCTGCACATTCAGAAAACAGAGGGAAAAGTGAGGTAAATAATCCAGGGAATACCTCTTGGAAGAGATGAAACTTGAAGAAGAATTTGATGTCTAATATTTGTATATAAGAGGAAAGAATACACCTCAGAATGGGAAGGAATTTTCGAGAATGGATAAGAGATATTTTGGGGGGGAAATTGATAAATTGTAACAGACTAGAGAGATGAAGAGTCAAAGTGATTTCAAGATTTTAAGCCCTTGTGACTAGGAGAATACAATTTAGTGGGGAACTGAGATATGCATTATAAAACTTCAGTTTTGTTTGCTAAGGTGGTGTTAAAACATCTTTGAATGCCAAGGTGGCATGATCACTTGGGGCCGGGAGTTCAAGACTAGCCTGGACAGCATACTGAGTCCCCATCTCTACAGAAAAATTTAAAAATTAGCTGGCGAGGTGGCTCAAGCATGTAGTCTCAGCTACCTGGGAGGCTGAGGTGGGAAAATCACTTGAGTCCAAGAGTGAGGCTGCAGTGAGCTGTAATCCTACCCTTACCCTACCCTCTATCCTCTGCACTCCAGCCTGGGAGACAGAGTGAGACCCTGCCTCAAAAAAAAAAAAGCGTCTTTGAAATGAATAACTTAATAACTTAAACTACTATCAGGGTTATATAGGTGAAAAGATTGTGAATATATAGTCTGTTAATTATGATAAAGTACAAGCATATGTAACAGGAAATCTAAAATAATTGTGGCTTACACAAGGTAGCATTTTTTTTCGACATAAAGGAAGGCTGGAGGTAGATGCACCTAGCAGGTAGGGCAGTTCCAAAGGTGTCGTCAAAGACTAAAGCTTCCATCCTTCCATCCTGAATATAGTTTATGCACGCGGGAGCTCTAGCCATCGTGCCTGAATTGTAGGCCAGAAGAAGGTAGGATAGGAATTTAATTTAATTTAATTTAAAAAAGGGATCCTACACAGCTGACACTTTTCTTTTTAAGCAGCCTTCCTGGAAGTCCTGCAGAACTAAATCACCTGGCCTGGCTGAAAAATAATGTAATCGTTTATTCTGAGCTACAATTTTGGTAGCGAAAAAGTTGGTGATCTGTTAATACAGAGGAGAAGGGGAACATGGATCTTGGAATAGGCAGCCAATATTCTCTGCCATAGCAGGGGACGAGAGACCTATGCAAGAGCAGTGGGGTCAGTAGAAGGATGTGAGGTGATGGTTATGTTGAGAAAGAAGCTCAGAATTAATGATTTTACAGGTGCATGTATGGACTTAGTGATCTTGTTTTCTTTACCACATTAAGCTTGTTTGGTGCTCCATAAATGAGAGTGACTGCGTGCCCAACATGTCCTGTTAAGGGATCTTGCATACCTTTTTTTTTCCCCTCCCTTTGTCTATTTCTCCAAGTAAATAAATATTAGAAAATCTCAGCTCTTTTTCATCTTTAGGGAACAAGCCACTCAAGAAATGGTCAGTTTTTAAAATTGCTGAGTAGAACCTGCTATAGATACTTCTAGTATGGAGAAGAGAAACACTTGGATTTCTGATTTCTGTATGTTTACCAAAACAGATTCTAAGATACAAGAAAAATATTGCTAGAGTAATATTTTCTTTTATGCAGCTAGCATAGACTAATGAGTCCAAGAGTTTATTTTTATTGTCACTGTGTTTCACACAGGCTTGATTATAATAGGCTATTGGTGTTGTTGAATGAATTATTGAATTATTTCTGAAACCCATATGAGGTAGACTGTGGTGATATTTAGAAGTTAAAGGCAGTCTTTATGGTTTAATGTAATAAAATGTGCTTCATAGCTAGTAAAAAAGCTATCCTCTCTTTTATGATATATAATATACAGATTGTATAATTAATATAAAGCCACAGTAGCTTTATTACTAATTTAAAATTTAACTCCTAAGAACACTTTTCAGCAAAAACACAAAAATAGATTCACTTAAAAGCTTTTTAAAAATAGCTTAGCCGAAAACACCAAATAAATTTAGTAGGGTTTTGCTGCTTTAAATGTAAAAAGCAGCATTTTACTGTTAGTATTTAAAGGCGACTCCTTACCTTCTTGTAGCACTTTGTCTACTGCAGAATGTGCATGACTTTGCCCTACTTATGGTGACTGGATTCTCATCCTCTCAATAGGATCAATATTAAGCTAGCCTTCTTTACCTCCTCGATCCATATTAAACCTGTCTTGGAAAGAGCCCATTTATTGGATAATATAGCTACACCGGGGCTCTATGACAATATCTTTTGCTGCCTCATTAACTCTCGAGCATTAGAACAAGATAAAAATGCCCTAAAGCCTCTTATCTGATGTCTGGTGTAACCTGCTGAAAGCAGGATTGCCATTAGTTTATGTTAGAAATCAAATGACCCTCTCCAGTGCAGGAAGTACTGATTAAACCTGAAGTGTCCCCGGAGGACTCTACAGCTGTCAGAGGGGTGGTGGCTGTCCCTCACGAAAAGGGAAATCTGGGCCAGAGGTCCCACTGGGGCGGTGCTTTAAGAACCCGCCCGTGGCTGCCCCAGCTGTTCTGCTTTGCCTAATGAATTGTTTGACAAGAAGAGACTGGGTATTATCATCACAAGCTGCCTTCCTTAGGGACTGGAGCAGGCCAAATAATAAGTAATGTTAGTGATGGTAATTGAAATGTGATGGCTCTCCTGAGATCTTCATGGCCCAGGAGCTGGTTGGCACTTGTGGATTGCCTTATCCTATCAAGGCCCAATTGCCTTGTCCTAGCAAGTGCCTTATTTTTTTCTGTTTTGTAATACCGTTGTGTGCGTTTTTCTCTTCTGTCCCCCATGGAAATTCATTAATAAAAGCTATCTTAGGAACATTACAATGATGTTAACTACAAAAGGAATAGTTTTAACTTTTTCATTTAAATTATCAACACTGTAATAGTAAAGAAGTGGTTTCTGGAGGAAACCACTGCAAAGATCTCTCTGTGCTTTTAAAGGAATATGTTAAACTTATACAAATAATACAAGCTCTTGATTTTAAGAATATTTTAAAATAACATGAAAGGATATAAAGTGAAAAGTAAAATCCTTATCTGCTGAATTTATGAGCGGTAACTGCCACCAACAGTTTCTCCATGGATGCTTCCAGACATTTTCTGTACATAGTAAAGTCTATATACATTACCATACACAGATGCAATCATAATATACATACTGTTTTGTGGCTTATCTTTTACCCCACAACATATCTTGGATATCTTTCCACAGCAGTACACATAGATCTGCTTCATTGTTTTCCAAATACTTCATAGGACTTAACCATATGAATGTACCAATTCAAGACTCTTTGTAGATAATTTGACTTGGACCTTATGAATGAAGCCTTACCATACAAGCAGGTTGCATCCACTGACTTGCGTTCCATAGTTCAAACTCTGCTTTTACATGAAGTGATTTTCCTTTCTTCAGGAATGTTACATTTTAGTCCAGTATTGTTTTAAAATAGGATATGCTGGAGGTAAAACTTTTAGGGGCGAGGTAGTGTGAGTATTGTCATGCATCATTAGCTGGACATATGTGTAGTGATATGTACCCCACTGTGTGCTTTTAATTTGTTGCTTAGTTAAATGAGAAGTATTCTGTCCCAGATAGGTGGGGAAAACAAATAGCCTTTGATGAGTGTTGTCCAAGGCACTGACTGGCGGCTTCCTCTAAAGTTGAATGAGTGTTTTCTCCCCTAATTTTCTACTTCAGAAGTTCCAGGAATCAAGTTTTGAATGCATTAATGGACTTGGGAAATGATTTGTCAGCACGTGGAAATGAGGACTTAGGTTTCTTGTGTAACAGCTTGGCTAACAAAGCAAGTTTGTGCCTCATGAACTTTAAGGGCCTTGCTGGGAGTGGCAGTGAGATGAATGAAGCAAAGCAATTTTCCAGGAGCATTTCAGGTCAGTGATGGGAGAAATCAGTTGTCTTCTCAGTCAAACAGAAACTTAATTTTAGTTGCATCTGTCTTAATAAGAGAATCTGTATGCAAATTGCATGGTAGAAATTCCACATCCACCAAAGACGGGAGCATTGCAATGCAAGCCTTTTTTTAACTCAAAGCTCTTTAGTCCCATTCTCAACACTTCAAAGTTGAAGTTTGACCAAATATTATTGAAGAGATGTACTACTAAATTGCGAAATGCAAACTAGTTTGTTTCAGACTTTTTATACAGTGTTTTTCCTGTCCTTGATATTAGTCATTTGAATTGATGGCCGATCCTTAATTTAATAATTGGAGGCTATTATTAATAACAATAACTGACTTCTTGTCCAAGCCTTTATTAGATTCATGGGATGCAGGTATACAGAGATTTCTGGGGCTGTTCTGGGCTATTGGCGATCTTGTAGACCGAAACTGTTCAAAGCAGTAGCCACTGACTGCATGTGTTTGTTTAAAGTTAAATTAATTAAAAATAAATAAAATTTAAAATCTAATTCCTCAGTCACACTAGCAAATGCTCAGTAGCCACGTGTCACTAATGGCTACCACATTGGACAGCACTGATCTAGACCAAAGGTCAGCAAACTATGGCCTGCAACCTGTCTTTGTATTCTCTAAGAATGTTTTTTACATTTTTGGGGGCTGTAAAAGTAAAACAAAAACAAAAGCAGAAGAATCTGAAACAGACTGAATGTGGCCCACAAGTCTAACCTAACATCCTCACGTCCCATTCATACTTATGTTATGTTAGGCTTGTGGGCCACATTCAGTCTGTTTGGTTCTTTACAGAAAACCTTTGCTCAGCCCTGGACCTATGGTTCCTCTTGGTGACATTTTGGCTTTCTGATCAAATTAGGTTAGGACTTTCCATAAGCCATCAGAAGACTAAACCTAATAAGCAAATAGACAAATTTCAGATACAGTTTCTTACTGTAGATAGACTATGGAATGAGTCCAGAGCATATACAAATCAGTTCCCTGAAGATAGGACAAGTGGGGTGTGCATTTGAAATAGGAAAGTACTTCATAGTATAAATTATCAATTTCCTACAAGCTTTGTGCATAATACCTATAATTTAATAGAATGTCTTTCTTATTTTGCACACTATTTTTATCTTCTATGTTCTATACTCTCTTACTCTGACAGAAACAGAATGAGGCTGGGCATAGTGGCTTACGCCTGTCATCTCAGCACTTTGAGAGGCCAAAGTGGGAGGATCACTTGACCCCAGGGTTCGAGACCAGCCTGGACAACATAGAAAGACCCTGTCTCTGTCAAAAAGCACCAATAAAATTAGCCAGGTGTGGCAGTGTGCCCCTGTGGTCCCAGCTACTTGGGAAGCTTAAGTGGGAGGATCCATTTGAGCCCAAGAAGTAGAGCCTGCAGTGAGCTGTGATTGCTCCGCTGCACTCCAGACTGGGCAACAGAATGAGAAGCCTCTGTCTCCACACAGCCCTCCAAAAAAGCAGATGCACTTTTTAACAAAGAATTTACTGTGAAGATTTTTTTAACTATACAAATGATAATTTTGTAAATTTTTAATTGATACATTATAATTTTACATGTTTATGGGGTACAGTTTGACATTTCAATTCATATATGTTGTATAAAGATCAAATCGGGGTAGTTAGCATATCATTACCTCATGCATTTATTATTTCTTTGTGGTGAGAACATTCAAAAGCCTCTCTTCCAGCTATTTCATAATATATGATACCTTACTGTTAACTCTAGTCACCCTACTGTGCAACAGAACACCAGAACTCCTGTATAATTGTAATTTTTTGCCAATTGACCATCCTCTCCGCATCCTCCTCCCCTGCCCTCTTCTCCCCTCTTCTCAATCTCTGGTAACCACTCTGCTTCTATGATCTCAATTTTTTTTTTTTTTCTTATACGATTCCACATATGAGTGAGCTCATGGCAGTATTTGTCTTTCTGTGTCTGACTTATTTCACTTAACATGATGCCCTCTGGGTTCACCCATGTTGTCACACATGACAAGGTTTTATTCTTCAAAAAAAAAAAATTTTTTTTTTTTTTTTTAAAGACAGGGGTCTTGCTCTGTCACACAGGCTGGTGTGCAGTGGTACAAACATGGCTCGCTACAGCTTTGACCCTGGGCTCAAGGGATCCTCCTGCCTCAGCCTCTCAAGTAGCTGGTATGGGAGCCACACCCAGCTAATCTTTTTTTTTTTTTTTAATAGTAGCCACTGGAGAGGGGTCTCACTTTGTTGCCCAGGCTGGTCTCGAACTCCTGGACTCAATCAATCCTCCCACTTTGGCCTTTCGAAAGGCAGGGATTACAGGTGTGAGCCACTGTGCCCAGCCTCAAATTATTTTTAAACCATCACATTATTTCAGTCTCTCCTAGGAAGAATGCAGCAAAAAGATTCTTTTTCTGGTATTCTCAACATTTGAGAGATTATAAGATGTTAAGAAATGTAACTCTAACAAATTCTGATTAAATATAAGGTCTATGAAATCTACCTATAAAATGAATACCTGGCACTTCTGTGGTAAATTAGAGAGTCAACTTGTTGCTTTCAAGATAGGACCTTGACATTCATGAGGTAACTTTGCAAATTTCCAAGTTTGTGATAACTCATAATGTATCATTTTCCTTCTAAAATGTGGAAAAGTACAGTTGAAAAAAATTGTTACCCTTTGGGCCTTTGGTATGAATTATTCTATAATTAGAAGTAACTAAAGTATTCTCCCACTAAAATAAGTGTTACGCTGCAATATGTTTAATTACAAATAGAAATGTTAACTGGAACTTGTCTGAATCTTCAAACTCAACATATCAGATGATCACGAGTTTTGTGGTTGAAATCATGAAGTGTGTACTGAGCCACAGAAAAAGTGACACTTCAACAATAACCTTGAGAACAAGGCACGTGGTAGAAGAGATAAGGGAGATCACTGTGAAACAGTATTCTGAGAGGGAATCTTTGTGAAGTGATCGCTTCTTTCTAAAGAACTCTGAGTGGTAACTGTGGTTGGCTTTTATTCCATGGTATGAAGTCAGTGCAAATTTTAGCAGTTAAAGCTCTATCCATTGATCATAAGCAGTTATGGTGTCAATTAGCTGTTTCTCCATTAGAATGTTGACTAAATTTACAAAAACCCAAAAAAGTTCTTCTAATTCTTCAGTGTCATCTTTGCCATTCTTTGCCAACTCATCTGTGAGTCTTCTTGCTTTTTCAGTTCTCCCATATCACTTTTATGTGTGCCCTCCAAACCTTTGCCAACCTCTTGCCTCTCCAGTATTAACAGTGTATTCTTCTTCATTGCCTGTGAAAATAGTCTTAAAGTTATACACTGCCTCCTTCCTTACAGTATACCAGTAAGCATCCACTCTTGTGGATCACCTGATTTCCAGTAAAAGATTCTCTGTGGAATCCTTATATAATCAAGGATGTACCTCTTCTAAAGCTGCCTGTTAATAAGTTTGCTATCTTTGTCCATGGCATTTTTTGATATAATGAAAGTGTGGCAAAGTCAAATGCCTTGAGCTTGTGTCTTACAGTCCAGTCGAAAAGTCAGAAGTATTCAGAGGAAGGAACATCACTTAAGAATTTAGAATTTTGAACGATAGTCATTAAGGATAGCCTTCCACATTTTCCACAGTGGGGAGAACTTGAAATTCAAGCTTAGACATTTCTGGCACAAAGTGTTTTGGTTTTTTGTTTGTTTGTTTCTGGGCCCTTCTAAGAGACAAAACATGAAATGTTTTTGAAACCAGTCCAAAACACCTTGCCCTGTGTCTGAGGGTGTTTTGTTTTTTGTTTTTTGTTTTTTTTTACTGGACTACCAATATTTGGAAAGACATTCTTTTTATGTCTTGGAGTTTTCAGATTAGTAGGGAAAACTTGATTTTTTCATAAAGACTGCAGATTCTATAACGTGAAATAGTCAAGTCTGATCTTAAACTCCCTCATAGAGCTCTATGAGGATATCTAGGTATTTGCAGGTTTCACCACTGAATTCCCAACATTTACCATACTTGATACATAATACATAGGTGCTTACTTTTCCCCTTTTATTATTTTTTCCCAAATCACATTTTGGTCATAAATCCCATGTTTCCTGAATCACCGTCACTGCCTTTTCAGAGAAGTATGTATTTTTCTCTCTATTGATGAACGTTTTTGATAAAAGCTGGCACACTTGTTAAAACGTTCCCACACACGGCTGGATACATTATGGAACTATTCATGTCATATATCTGTGCCAGCCCTAAGAAAAGTATGCCTTCCAAATTCCTTTTAGTTCTCGTCAGTTTGCATAAAATGTTATTTTTATCACATGTGAGAGTACTGCTCGGGAATATCATAGCCATGGTGGGATGCAGGTACTGGGTGGACCACCAGGCTCACTGGCCAGCTAAGTGAATTGGTCCTTCAGTGTGTGCTCTTCAGATTTGTTCCTAAGCAAAATTGCAGATAAACTCCTATGTTACATTGACTTTCATGCCTTCATAGTAGGAAGCCCACAGATATTAAAGACTTGAATTCAGATACTAGTAACAATTATAGACTGATTGTTCAGAATAATTTGGTTTCCTTCTTAAGGATAAAGTACAGAAAAATCAACGCTGACAAGTTAATCCTAAAAATCACATGGAAATAATTGCAAGGGACCCAGAATAGCTAAACAATGTTGAAAAAGAACAAAATTGAAGGACTTACACTTCCCAGTCTCAAAACCTACTACAAAATTACTCTAATTAAGACAGTGTCGTAGTGGCATAAGGATAGCCATATAAATCAATGGAATATAATTGAGAATCCAGAAATAAACCCCCATATTTACAGTTAATTGGTTTTTGACAAGGACACCAAGATCATTCAGTGGGGGAAACGTAGTCTCTTTCAACAACTGGTGCTGGAAAACAATATCCACATGAGGCCGGGCATGGTGGCTCATGCCTGTAAACCCAACACTTTGGGGCGCCGAGGTGGGTAGATCACTTGAGGTCAGGAGTTTGAGACCAGCCTAACCAACATGATGAAACCTCGTCTCTACTAAAACTACAAAATTAGCTGGGCATGGCAATGCACACCTGTAATCCCAGCTACTTGGGAGGCTGAGGCAGGAGAATCACTTGGATCCCTGAGGTGAAGGTTGCAGTGAGCCGAGATCGCGCCACTGCGCTCCAACCTGGGCAATAAGAGTGAAACTCCATCTCAAACAAACAAAATATCCACATAAAAAATAAAATAAAATAAAATTGGACCCTCTACCTCATATCATACAAAAAATTAACTCAAAATGGATCATGAACCTAAATATAAGAGCTGAAACTATAGAACATAGGCATAAATCATGACCTTGAATTTGGCAGTAGTTTCTTAGATATGATACCAAAAGAACAAGCTCCATTAAAATTAAACACTTCTGTGCTTCAAAGATACCATCAAGAAAGTACTTTGGGTAGGACAGGTGTGGTGACTTATGCCTGAAATCACAGCACCTTTGTTCATAATAGCGTTTCTAAAAGGTGGAAGCAATCCAAATGTTCATTAACAAGTGAATGGATAAACAAAATGTAGTCGATACATACAATGGAATATTATTCAGCCTTTAAAAAGGCAGGAAAATCTGACACACAACCTTGTGGACATTATGCTAAGTGAAATAAGCGAGTCACAAAAAGACAAACACTACGTAATTCCACTTACCTGAGATAATTAGAGTATTCACATTCGTAGAGACAGAAAGTAGAATGGGGGCTGGGAGAAATGGGGAAGTTATTGTTTAACAGAGAGTTTCAGTTTTGCAAGTTGAAAAAGTTCTGGAGATTGGTTGCACAGTGATGCAAACACACTTAATGCCACACTGAACTGTACACATAAAAATGGTTGAGATGGAACATGTTACGTATATTTCACAGTTTTAAAGTGGGGGAAGGTGACTTTTATACTATGTGAATTATATCTCAAGTTTTTAAACGTTATATGGGAAAAGAAGAAAAAAGAAAAGAAAACCTATCTAGGAAGCCCAGAAAGATTTGACAAAGTCTATTATAGGCCTGCTCCTAATCAAAGGCCCCCTTTTTTTTTTTTTTTTAACATGTAGTGATTTTATATTCCACTTTCCTCAATCATGAATAAGTCCCTTCTAACTCTCCTCTTCCCTTTATTCTTTCGCAAAATAGATTGGAAATAATCTCCTGATCCTCCCCAGTACTTATGTTAACATCTGGGACCCCACCAAAGGTTCACATCTATTTCTTAGGATTTTGATATTATCATAGTAAGTAAATATCTATTATGTAAACCAATGTGCTAGACCCTGGGTGTCAAAAATACATAAGCTCCTCTCATGGCACTTATAATCTGACTAGAGAGACAAGGCAAATGTATAAAAAGTTTGATCACAGTACAAGAACACATGTACTGAGCTACTCGAGGAGCATAGAAGTTGACAGAAATGAGAGCCCACAGTAGGCCAAAGGTGTTTGGAAAAAGTCTTATAAAAAAAGTGGAATATAAACTGGAACAACAACAACAAATCCTACTTATCAACAGTGGCAAATTGGTTTCCTTCTTGCTGTAAGATTCCATGTAAAATGTAGTATTTTATATAGCAGTTGCTATTTGATTAACCTGCAAAAATTATTTTTTTCTCATATTCATTTCCCTTGTTAGTATCCCAGTTTGTTAGTACAGAAAAAAAAATTGCTTGATTGTCTATTCCACCACATATAGATCAGTATGTTAAGGGGGCGAAGTAACTTTACATCATAATTTGGCCACTGGGCCATGCAACAGCCTGTCTAGCTTTACCCTGCTAAGCCTATAAGTGGCAACAAAGAGATAAGAAAGCCACTATCAAGTGTCTGTGGCTTAGGATGAGTTTGACCCGCACCTTGACAATGATTTTGATTATTTCTGTTTTCCATGGTGAATGGATTTACTACCTATCAGAGTCACAAAAACCCTTAAGTTTTTAAATATTTTGGGGTTTTTCTTCAACATGTTAAATGTTAACTCCTGTGACATGCGGTGATGATTTCTGAATTTTCAGTGGGCACAACTCATTGTTGAAGCACTGAAGTAGTTGGTTACTATTGCAGCTAATTCTTATTTAAATGAACAAGAGTTCTTTGGAATGATTAGGCAGCACAGTTTTAAAAATTCACAGCAACACTGATGTATATCAGTTTTGGCTTGGCCGACTTTGACCCAGGGCTGTGCAGTGTTTTATAACCCTCAGCTACATAAGGACACATACTTGTAGCATCACTTTTGTAGCAGATATTTTTATAACTCTACAAAACGATTAGACTGACGTAAAGCAATTCTCTAAATTCATAGGTATTAAAATATTCTGGCAGCTGTCTCCTTTTTGCCTTTAAGTTGAGACATCATGATGAGATAAGACTGTACCAGGCCTGATTGGTACATGAATGAGGTTATGCGTGGTATTCTCACATTATTGACAAGGGTCTTTGTCACTATAAATAGGAGGATTCTTGGGGGAGGGGTTGCCATTATAGTAATTCCGATTCAATTCCAGCAATATTCTTGTTTTTCATAAACCCTTTTCCTTCAAAACACATTCCATGCAATCAGATAAGAAAGAATGATATAAAAATGCCTTTGAATTCTAACTAAAATAATTTAGCTTATAGTTAAAATATATCTTTATCTGGGAGTCTGAGGTATTGATTAGGGTTAGAGAGTGTTTAGGAGAACCTGGATGAAAGAAATCTACCGGTAAATTGGCTGTAGGGTACAGTGATGTGGGATACAGACTCTTCTTTTTGCAAAATAGGCTTCTACCAACCCATGGACTCCAGGTCATAGTCCTCACGGGGGACCAAGAGTCTGGAAAGGTCTTGTGTTGCGATCTTAGCAGCTCTCTAATCTCTGTTTCCCTAAGTGCTTCTTACTGCTTCTAAGTGTCTCAAATTCTTTTAACTAAGAACAATTTATAGTTAAAAGATTGTCCCCCTGCTGAGAAATAGGAGGCTTTAAATGGCAAGTGATTATCAGTACAACCATTTTGGAAAACTGTTAGGCAGTATCTACTAAAACTGATCATACCTCTACCCTATGCCTCAGTAATTTTTATGCTGTGTACACTAGAAATAGGTATGCATACATTTGTATGCTGAAAGATAAAGATACATACAAAAATGTTAGGAGCAGCACTATTTTTTAATTGACCCAAACTAGAAACAATCTCAAATCAATTGGCAGTAGAATGAATAAATAATGCAAAAATTTATTATCCAAGAACATATAGAATACTGTATAGCCATGAAAATGAACCAGCTGTTGCTACATGCAACAATATGAATGAATCTCAGGAATATATGTAACATTGAATCATGAAACTAGATACAAAAGAGTTTATATTGTACAGTTTCATTTCTATAAAGTTCATAAACAAGCAGAGCTAATCCATGGTGATACAAATCCAAATAATGGTTGCATTGGGGTTATGATGATGGCTGGGAGGGGGCCTGAGGAGGAGGCTTCTGCAGTGCCGGTAATGATTCTCTATGTACCTGTACGTGGTTGTTTACACAGTATACTTAGGATTTGAACATTTTTCTGTTCATATGTTATACTTTTTTAAATTAACTAAAAAAAAATTTAAAGACAAATAGTGACTGAGATAAAAATGAAAATGAATACACTCTAAGGGCTAAATAGGCAGTCTGACCTTAAATTGAAATGATAGCACTTAAAGCCTTTCTGGTTTGATATGGGAAGCTCATGAAAAAAGGATATTGAGCATCAGTAGTTTTCTAGCCAGTTAGGAAAAGAAGATGTTGAAGATGAAGGAAACCAACCCTCCCGCCCCCCTGCTCCAAGCTTCAGATTTCAAAATATTTCTTCAGCAGGCCTTATATAATGGGATACGAGTAACTGGAATTGTTTTCTAAGGTATTTTTGTCATGGGCAGCTATGAATGTACACAACCTTTTTGCCTTAGAGGTTTGTTTTTTAACATAAGCCTCCTTAAAATACAATTTTTATACCCAGAGAGTCATTAATTGAGGTCACCGGACTAGAGAAAGGGTGGTGATGAATGTGATTCAGTAGATGGCAGTATTCCCTTTGAAGTTTTTAGTTAAAATGTGGGTATACTGGGGTAGCAACTTTTTTCGGTGGGAATGAAGAAGAGTCACATACTGGGATAATTAGACCAGAAAGAACATTTTATTATTTTTGTCCATTTGTGCTATTACTATTGTGAATGAAGCAATAATAACAACAACATACAGAGTAAGAGGAAGTTTGTTTAATGTAGTATTGCTTTAAGTGGGAATTATTGGATCGAACAGTTGGAAAATATTTGGCCAGTGTCTTTTTTTCCTGTCTTATGTTTAGGAAGATTGAGATAATGACTAACTGCTTTGTACAAAGATGTCAGTGAAATTTATTAATGAGGTGATTAGGATGCAGTTGAGCAGAAATTAAAAGAAAAAAGTGATTGACCAGTCTGTTTTTGCTGGTTATTTTAGTATGAATCAAATGCTATTTGAATAGATTCTCTTTTTTAATGTTGAAATTTTCTTGTAATAGTAGCGCTTGGTGGGCTTTAAGACTCTTTGCCATATAGGGGTTTTGTAAGGAATTTGACATAGATTATAGTAACATGCCATAGAAGTCAAGAGTTATCAGCCAGTTAAAAGAACAAAACATGGCTATCGTGCAGAACAAGAGATCAATTAACAAACTAGTCAGTTGGAGTCAGAAGAACTACATTCAAGTCCTGACTTTGCTCCTTATTAGCTAGTGACCTTGGGCAAATCGCTTAACCTGCCGGTTTTTGTTTTTGTTTTTTTTTTTCCTCATCTGTGAAAAATATAGTTGATAAATAACTGCTGTGCCTTCCCCACAGGTTGTTAAGTTCATCAAATGGGTGCATGGTCTTATTTAAGAGTGCTGTGTCAGGCAGGGTGCAGTGGCTCACGCCTGTAATCCTATCACTTTGGGAGGCTGAGGTCAGAACTTCGAGACCAGCCTGTCCAACATGGTGAAACCCCGTCTCTATTAAAAATACAAAAATTAGCCTGGCATGGTGGCGCGTGCCTGTAATCCCAGCTACTTGGGAGGCTGAGGCACGAGAACCACTTGAACCCGGGAGGCAGAGGCTGCAGAGAGCAAAGAGTGCTGTGTTAATGGTGATGGACTCTGCAGATGGGCTCTACATTGTTTTTATACTGTTCAATTAACTTTTGTTTCCTCCTGTTCTGCCTATAGTCATCAGGTGCCTGCTAAGAAACATTGATAATCATTGCTTCAACAACCATCATTATGAGTTCCTACTAATAGGTACTTCACTAAGTGCTTTAGGTACATAGTCTCTAAAGCCTCACAGCAGCCCTGTAAGTTGGAACATTGTCTCCATTTTACAGTTGGCAAAGGTCTGGACTAGCTCAAGAGCTGTGAATCAATCCAAGCCAGCTGACTCCGTAGCCGTTGTTTTTAGTCTATTATGCTATGCCTGCCATTATGCACTTGAGTTTTGACTTTTCTGTATCTAGTATTTTAGAAGCCAGGGCCAGCTGGGCGCGGTGGCTCACGCCTGTAATCCCAGCCCTTTGCAAGGCCGAAGCGGGCAGATTACAAGGTCAGGAGTTTGAGACCAGCCTGGTCAACATGATGAAACCCCATCTCTACTAAAAATACAAAAATTAGCTGGGCGTGGTGGCACATGCCTGTAATCCCAGCTACTCAGGAGGCTGAGGCAGGAGAATTGCTTGAACCCGGGAAGCAGAGGTTGCAGTGAGCTGAGATCGCACCCCTGCCCTCCAGCTGGGGCAACAGAGCAAGACTCTGTCTCAAAAAAAAGCCAGGACCATAGATAGTATTTTTATGTATTAGATACTTAAATGAAAGACACTGAGCCTTAGTGGAAAAATTTATTATTATATTTCCCTATGTAGTTAACAGAATCCTAGTGCATGCAATAACTAATTTGGGAGGGGGAGGAGTTGTGCTCCTGACGTGAGCCTACCTTTTATCTTTACTAGAGCACATGCAAATCACTTCTTGAAGATTCAGACAAGGAGAGGAACACAGTAGGAACCTAAAGAATGTTAATGTCTGGTTTGAGAATATATTACAATTTTATTTGCAGATACCCCTCCCAACTATATTCTAATGTTAGAACTAGTTTGTTTTTTTCTTTGTGTGTGTATGCTTTATGGGGGTTTCCCATTCATTGTAATAGTCATTGATATTTTGCATGGGGTTATCTTCTTGAGAATACATTTAAAACTGGTAACTAAATATGCTAATAACTAAATATATTTTTGCTATTCATATTAGGTTAAAAATAAGTATATATGAACATTTTCATTTATAAACATATTATCTTTTAATATCCCAAAAATATTGTTTTTAATGGAAATTTTTTTTTTTTTTTTTTTGAGATAGAGTTTCGCTGTGTCACCCAGGCTGGAGTACAGTGGTGCAATCTTGGCTCACTGCAACCTCCACCCTCCAGGTTCAAGCGATTCTCCTGCCTCAACCTCCCGAGTAGCTGGGATTATAGATGTCTACCACCATGCCCAGCTAATTTTTGTATTTTTAGTAGAGATGGGGTTTCACCGTGTTGACCAGGCTGGTTTCGAACTCCTGACTTCAGGTGATCCATCTGCCTCTACCAAAGTGCTGGGATTACAGACATGAGCCACCATGCCTGGCAGAAAATGATTTTTTAAAGCTATATCTTATCTTGTAAAAACATAAAAATTATTTATGTTTTGGCCAGCTTCTGATTTATTTTATAAATTGTCACTAGTAGTTTTTCAATAAATTATAAATTTTAGAATATTTTTAAATTTACAGTAAAATTAAGGAGAGTTCCCATATAACCCACATGGAATTTCCCCTGTTGTCATTAGTGTGGTACATTTATTACAGTTAATGAACCAATAAAGTCCATACTCTCTTCAGATTTCCTTAGCTTTTCCTTAATGTTTTTTTTTCTGTTCCAGGTCCCATCTAGGATACTATATTACATTTAGTTGTCATGTCTCCTTAGGCTCATGTTGGCGTGACAGTTTCTCAGACTTTCCTTGTTTTTTGATAGCCGTGACAGTTTTAAAGAGTACAGTCAGGCATATTGTAGAATATCCCTCAGCTGGGATTTGTCTGATATATTTCTCATAATTATGGTTTGCCTTTCACTATGTAAACTAGGCTATATGTGGAGGTTGCTCTTAATCATAATGAGCTCTATAAGGAAGGCAGATTAGGATTTGAAAATATTGGCTGTGGTTAACCAAAGATAAGCATTGATATCATTCTTTGTTGGATCTGAAACACTGGCCACGTTTTTTATATTTTATCATTTTTTCGAAGCAGCCAGTCCTAATTCTGGCTAGAAGTAAGAGTCTAGGTTATATGATCTGCTCATATCCCTGAAACAGTTTCTTTTCTAATTGCACCTATTGGGGCAGTTGGGGTGGGGTTTAATGTTACTCCTAAGAGCTTTATTTAATCTGTATTGGCCTTTTAATTAGTAATGGGCAATTTTGGGTGAATTGCTAATTGATTAGAGTTGTGGAAATTATCCACAAAGCTGTTTTGTCTCTGCAGCCTAGAAGATATAAGATTAAAACAGGGTCTGGTTTAGTTACTAGTGTAAGATGAATGCTTGAAAAGTATTATTTTAGTGGCTTCGGTTTGTATTCCGGCCTGGTGTTGGTTTTAACTCTGCTAAGAATTATTGTCTTTTAACTCACTGAGGTCCTCAGTTCTACTCCATTAAGGGCCACTTTTCTGCCAATCAAAAAGCAGCATCCCAGAGATTGATTTTTGTTACAGTGAATAGTAATGGCTGCCTAGTGACAACATTTCAAACTCTTTTATGTAAACAGAAAGCAATCAAATAAGTACTAATCCAAGGATTATGTGGACCCAAATCCTGTGGCCAAAAGAATCTCTGCAGTGTATGTCCCTGGCTCTTTGCCTTCTAGTGCCAAGCAGCCCCTCTTCTTCTTCCTGGAAAGCTTGCTTGTTGGTTGTGCTGCTGCCTGTTAGATTTCAGTGTGCTAAAATCAAAACACTCCTGCAGCTCCTGAATGAAATTCAAAAAGACACGTACATTTCCATAAATAAATTAGGAATTCAGTGGTTTCTTCGGGCTAATCAGGGCAGGCTGATAAACCTTGCTAGCTGTTTAATAAATGAATTGTGACTGATTACCTATTAATATGGACGCCTCAGGAATTCACCCTCGGGGAAGCAGAGCAGTGAAATAGAGAGGGGCATGGCCCCTTGGGAAATCAGGGCTTCATGTTTGCAGCTTAAATATCTCTGTGAAGTATCAATAAGGAGGTAATTGAATTTTGAACACAAACATGAGCGCCGGATGGATGAAAGGGGGTGGGGGATCTGATCGTCTCTTCTCTGCCCCTTCATTCTCCCCTCCCCTTTTCCTTGGAGACCACTCTAGTAAAGATAGATGCTAAATCCATTAAATAAAGATTAGACTTGGTCATAGTAGAAAATGGCAGCTTAGCTAGATCCCCAGGCAAATTGGAGCCTTTTGCAATACAGAAAATTAAAATATACATTTTTAACAAGTGTGCTATCTTCCTAGCAATAATGCTAGGCTAGCTTGTGGGGTTTGCTCCTCCTTCAGATTGGCTTTTGTTTGGGCAGATCACTTTCTCTTGTATTAATGCCAATCTTTTCTGTATTCCTGGAGCAGAAGGGACTGGGTTTATTTATTTATTTTTAAAGCTTCTGTTGAGGCCTTTCCTCTAGCATCCTGCTTGCTTGTAATCAGAGGAGTGGGAAGGAGATTAGTGTCCCATGAATTGACAGTAGATAAATGTTCCCTCCCCTTAACTTGTGGGTCCAGAAGAGCCCAATCACTTGTATTTCAGGGATGATTGGAGACTGTACAGCCAAGCAAGAAAAGGGCTTACAGATTGAAATAAACATTGATGTTTTAGATGCAATTTTACTTGGCTTTATTTCCTGTAGATAAGGTTATTGATTTGCTTTGTCCTACTATTTTAAGCCAGGTAAAGTCATATTAATGTAGGAAAAACGAATTGGCATTATTTGGTTACAGATCATAATACTCCTTTTTTTAGCAATAACAAAAAACAAACATCAAGCCTTAAATGCTTTTGTTTTGTTGATGTGAATGCCCAGTATTTTTTTTTTAGGGTAACCCTTGTTTACATGTCAGTCTACAATTCTAATAACCCTTTCCTATAGTCAGTCTATCAACAAGTATAAAT
This sequence comes from Mandrillus leucophaeus, assembly GCF_000951045.1. Classification (NCBI taxonomy): domain Eukaryota; kingdom Metazoa; phylum Chordata; class Mammalia; order Primates; family Cercopithecidae; genus Mandrillus; species Mandrillus leucophaeus. Next base: position 557,907 of record NW_012102343.1, read on the forward strand.
TGAGCATCTGTTAGGTGTGTAGCATGGTCAATGGTGAGAAAAGTCTATCCTCTGCTGCCACAGATACTTCTTTTCTTTGTTTTTGTTTTTTATGGTTTTGTTTTTTGTTTGCTTTCATTATTTTTAATTGATACATAATAATTGCACGTATTTGTGAGTTATAGGGTGCTGTTTTGATACATGTATACAGTGTGTAATGATCAAATCAGGGTAACTAGTATATCCATCACCTCAAACATTTATTATTTCTTTGTGTTGGGAACATTCAAAATTTGCTCCTCTGGCTATTTGAAAATATACAATAAATTGTTAATTATAGTCACCTTACAGTTCTATAGAACACTAGACCTTAGTCCCCCTATCTAGCTGTAATTTTGTATCCATTGACCAATCTCTCCCTATCCTTACCTCTCCCATCCTTACCTCTCCCCTCCCCTTCGTAGCCTCCAGTAACCACTATTCTACTCCGTACTTAGGAGATCAACTTTTTTAGCTTTTACATATGAGTGAGAAAATGTAGTATTTATCTTTCTGTGCCTGGCTTATTTCATTTAACGTAATGTCCTCTAGTACCATCCATGTTGCCATGTTGCCGGGAATGACCAAATTTCTTTTTTTTATATGACTAAGTAGTATTTCATTATGTATGTATACCACATTTTCTTTTTTCTTTTTTTTGAGATGAAATTTCGCTCTTGTCACCTAGGCTGAAGTGCAGTGTTGCGATCTCGGCTGACTGCAACCTCCGCCTCCCAGGTTCAAGCGTTCAGTTCCTCCCTTAGCCTCCCAAGTAGCTGGGACTACAGGCATGTGCCACCACACCCCGCTAATTTTTGTATTTTTAGTAAAGATGGGGTTTCTCCATGTTAGCCAGGCTGGTCTCGAACTCCTGACCTCAGGTGATTCCCCCCACCTCGGCCTCCCAAAGTGCTGGGATTGCAGGCGTGAGCCACCATGCCTGGCCTCTACATTTTCTTTATCCATTCATCTGTTGATAGACGCTTAGGTTGATTACATATCTTGGCTAACCACAGATACTTCTTTGAAAACAAAGTGTATCATGGCATATTCCTGCTATATATATATATATTTAAATTTATTTATTTTAGAGACAGGGTCTCACTCTGTCACTCAGGCTGGAGTGCAGTGGTGTAAACTTGGCCCACCTCAGCCTCGACCTCCTGGGCTGAAGGGATCCTCCCGCCTTAGCCTCCCAAGTAGCTGGGACTACTCACCACCACACCTGACTCATTTTTTGTTATTTTTGTGTTTATGGAGATGGAATTGCTCTGTGCTGCCCAGGCTGGAATTATAGGGATGAGCCACCATGCTCAGCATACTCCTTCTTGTCAAGGTTCTGTGTCTCCTTGGGTCCTACAAGATAAAATTCAAATTCTCAGGCTTTCAAAAAGTGCCTTCCTGACATTGATCCAGGCTTTCTGTAATGTCATCATTCTATGGGATCTACGCCTGAGGCTCTGGGGATTTCCTTTGGAAGAACAAATGTGGAACTTCTTGGTCTCAGATTAAGGACTTTGTGCATCCTTTGCCAGATGGTGTTTCAAATGTTCACAATTCTTTCTTTCAACTTCAGAGGTATATTGTTGTTCAGATTTTCAACAATTTGCCCTTAGGACATTCACTTTATAATTTAACTTTGCAGCAATGGAGGAAACCTTTCTTGTTAAGACAATTAAGGTGTCTGTGCTTTCTATCATCACTGCTCTTTTTTTTTTTTTTTTTTTTTTTTTACCTTTTGAGACAGAGTCTCCCTCTGTTGCCCACACTAGAGCACAGTAGCGCAATCTCAGCTCACTGCAACCTCCGCCTCCCAGGTTTAACTGATTCTTGTACTTCAGCCTCCTGAGAGCCAGGATTACAGGCACGCGCCACATGCCTGGCTAATTTTTGTACTTTTAGTAAAGATGGAGTTTTACTATGTTGGCCAGGCTGGTCTCAAACTCCTGACCTCAAGTAATCCTCTCACCTCAGCCTCCCAAAGTGCTGGGATTACAGGTGTGAGCCATCGTGCGTGGCCGCCTCCCTCCCCCTGCCACTGCTGTCGTAAGTTATTTCTTCCTTTTTTTTAATTTTTATTTTATTTATTTATTTATTTGAGACACAGTTTTGCTGTTGTTGCCCAGGCTGCAGTGCAGTGGCGCTTTCTCGGCTCGCTGCAACCTCTGCCTGCCGGGTTCAAGTGATCCTTCTGCCTCAGCCTCCTGAGTAGCTGGGATTACAGGCATGCTCCATCACGCCCGGCTAATTTTGCATTTTTAGTAGAGACGGGGTTTCTCCATGTTGGTCAGGCTGGTCTCGAACTCCCGACCTCAGGTGATCCACCCACCTCGGCCTCCCAAAGTGCTGGGATTACAGGCGTGAGCCACTGCGCCCAGCCTTAAGTTATTTATTTCTAGAGATCAGAAATCGAATTTATTTAACTCTTATCACCACAGTTCACAAATGGCCCTTAATAATTTTGAATGCTATTACTCAAAGCCAAATAACACAAAATTTCAGAATTTTCTTGCAACTTCTTATGTTGCAAGTGAAACTGATGTTATATCCAGATGGTTATAGTTTTCCTCCCAGGTCTCTCTAATCTCTGCTTCCAACTGTGTTGCTGGGCCTCAGAGGTCTTTCCAACACAGGGTTGCTGGGGCCACGGGAGGCAAACATTTAAAGGCTCTGTATTCCTAGTGGTTGGGTCTTAACTATTATAAACTACATGTTTTAAATCTAATTTAACATTAGCAGATTAATGCAAGTGAAATATGTTTTCTTATTTGTATTAATTATATTAAGTATAGAGTGTATCTTTTTATTTAATTATAAGATTTAATGCCAGAAATTCTGAGGTTAAAAAATTATCTTACCCAAGTTACCCCTACAATTTTTAAATAAAATAGTGTCATTGACTTTATCCTTTTAGGAGAAGATCTCTTGGTAATTCACTTTCCTAAAGCTTTCTGGCGATCTTAGCATAACCTTCATTCAACAAAATATCTCTTGCCTGTCTTTGTATATATGTAACAGAGTATCATTAGAATTATCTGCAGTATAATGTTACTGCTTACACAATTACTGATTTAAGTTTCTGTACATATGTGGATAAATGCTCAAATTGTCTGTCTTGTCCAAGCAGATTCTATAGCCATGATTCTTAATCTAGAGTCCTCATGTGTGGGTTTGTGTGTGTGTGTGTGTGTGTGTGTGTGTGTGTGTGTGAGAGAGAGAGACAGAGAGAGATGGTGTCTCATTCTGTCACCCAGGCTAGAATGCAGTGGCATGATTTCAGCTCACTGCAGCCTCTTCCTCCTGGGTTCAAGTAATTCTCCCACCTCAGCCCCCTGAGTAGCTGGGATTATAGGCATATGCCACCACGCCCAGTTAATTTTTGTATTTTTAGTAGAGATGGGATTTCACCATGTTTGTGAGGCTGGTCTCGAACTCCTGACCTCAAGTAATCTGCCTGCCTCGGCCTCCCAAAGTGCTGGGATTACATGCGTGAGTGACCGCACCCGGCCTTATGTGTTTTAAAATTGTGAAATTGTGTTTGTGTGTGTACATGTATAATTTTCAGCAGAGAGTCTCTATGACTTTTATCAGATTTTTTAAGAGATCTCTGTTATGGGTTAAATTTTGTCCCCCCCCAAAAAATATATTGGAGTCCTCACCCTTATTTGGAGATAGCCTCTTTACAGAGGTGATTAAGTTAAAATGAGGTCATTGTGTGGGCCCTAATCCCAATATGGCTGAAGTCTTTATATAAAGGAAAAGTTTGGACATAGAGACAGACATGCATAGAGGGAAAACAGTGTAAAGAGACGCAGGGAGAAGATGCCATCTACACGCCAAGGAGAGAGGCCTGCAACAGAGCCTTCCCTCACAGCCCTCAGAAGGAATGGACAAATCTAGCATTAGCTCAAGCTGCTGTATGATGTAATTGTACGAAGGATTATTTATGGACCCAAATACCCTTCTCTCTACAGGAGTTTATAATCTCTATAGACTAAAAGGAATTAGGTCCCTAAGGCTGCTGCCATTCTTAGTTAGTCTAGATTAAAAAACCTTTCAACTTTATGTAGTTCCACATGCATATGGAGATTTCAAGATCATTAGGTGAAAATTACTCTTTAATTATTCATAGTAAAGGGAAAGGGTTTACCTTTTTAAAAAAGTGTATCTTTTCCATTTTTCTAAATCTTCTACAGTTTAGGCCATACTGGTTTTCAGAAATCCCTTCTAGTTAAAGTCTACTAAACACTAATTAACTTACTCTTTACTTTCTTAAGCACTAATGGAAATACTGGATTATAACCAATCTAATACTCTGTGGGCATTTCTACCAGACACTTTGCTCAGTGTGATTTAAGGCAGTTTATAATCACCCCTTGTAGTCTTGAGGCCAGTTTTCAATTCATGAGACTCATATATCCTAGCTAGTTTTAATTAATTTTGCAAGGAAGTTGCCAGGAGAAGCAATATTAAATGCTTTCTTATAATCAGGTTATTTCATCTATTGCGTTCTCGTCAGCCACTAATCTTGTAATTTTATCTCAACAAAATACAGAACTTGCTTTGACATAGTTTGTTCTTTACTCATTATGTTTTTCAGTACATAGAACTTATGGTTTGGGTAACCTTATATTCATGATTGTCTTAACATTAGGATTTGGGGATAGACCTTATATAGTATCACATTATGTTTCATGTATTTGGTCTTTTTGGGTAATCATATCAGCCAAGAACAGTCAGGAGTAATTTGAACAGGAAAAATTTTATTTATTTATTTATTTGTTTGCTTGTTTGAGACAGAGTCTTGCTCTGTTGCCAGACTGGAGTGCAGTGCATGATCTCGGCTCACTGCAACCTCCGCCTCCTGGGTTCAAGCGATTCTCCTGCCTCAACCTCCCAAGTAGCTGGGACTACAGGCATACACCACCATGCCCAGCTAATTTTTGTATTTTTAGTAGAGATGGGATTTTGCTACATTGGCCAGGCTGGTCTCAAACTCCTGACCTCAGGTGATCCACCCTCCTTGGCCTCTCAAAAGTGCTGGGATTACCGGCGTGAGCCAGCGTGCCCAGTCTGAACAGGGAAAATTTAAAATAAAAAATGTTAATTAGGCAAAAGGTGATTAACTTCTGAAAGGAAGAATCAAAGGTGTACAGAGGTAGCAGAAAGCTGATAACCCCTAGGACTGAAGGAGAGTCAACAGAGGAACTTAGCAGAGGTCCACACAAGGCTGAGATTCAGTCCTCTGAAGGGAAGACACACGGCCACAGGGACATGCTGCCCACTGCCAGAGGGCACTCAGCTGGTGCATTGCAAGAGCAGCCCACCCGATGGCAGTGAAGAATCTTTGGGGGAGGGAGCCCCACCACTGAACTGTAAGGACTGTCATTGCCAAGGTGAACTTAGTTGAGACCCTGCATGCCAACCTGCTTGTCGCTGCACAGAAGAGCCACATGGTACAAGAAGGAAGAAAAGGCCTTTTTCCTGCCTCAGCTTTGCAGCCTCCCTCCAGTGCCCTTTATTGGCAAAGCAAAGCACCAGAGTAAGTGACAGAGGAGAAATGTAGCCTGCTGTTAGGTCCAGCTCCGGTATCACAAAGCAGGGCAAAGGGGTGAGTTAGGAAGCGAGAGACAGTAAATGGATAACTGGCACAGTGAGTAAAAGCTTTGTGTGACTTTAAATCTTACAAATTAAATAACTTTATTTTGCATCATGGGGTTTAATAACTATCATTCAATTAACAGGTTTTAACAAATTTTCAGAAATAAAATATCTGACAGTAATTGGAAGATAACAAAGCATAAGTGTGAATAAAAGATTGCCACCTGTAATCCCAGCACTTTGGGAGTCTGAGGTGGACAGATCGTTTGAGATCAAGAGTTCGAGACTAGTGTGTCCAATATGGTGAAATCTTGTCTCTACTGAAAATACAGAAACTAGCTGGGCTTGGTGGTGCACACCTGTAATCCCAGCTGCTTGGGAGGCTGAGGCAGGAGAATCACTTGAAACCAGGAGATGGAGGTTGCAGTGAGAGGAAATCGCCTCTGCATTCCAGCCTGAGCAACAAAGTGAGACTCCATCTCAAAAAACAAAAAAAAGATTGCTCTCCCACCCTCTTAGCCTCATTGAATTTTCTTTCCTTATTAATTTATTTTTTTATTGAAAAAAAAAAATACTAGAGATGGGGTAACACTGTGTTGCCCAGGCTGGTCTCAAACTCCTGGGCTCAAGGCATCCACCCACCTCAGCCTCCAAAAGTGTTGAGATTACAGATGTGAGCCACTGCGCCCAGCCAAATTTTCTTAATTTCATGTGCGACTAATTTTCTCTTCTAATCATTTCATTTTTCTTGAATTGTTACTATTCTCTCCCAACTTTTCTTTTTTTAACTACATTGAGCTCTCCTCTTCCTGTCTTCTATTAGCACCTTTCCTAACAACCTTATTTGTTCTTCAATTGTTATTTATGCTTATCTTCTCAACTAAATTGTAAGGCTCTTGTAATGAACTCAGGGACTGTGCTTTATATTCTGTATATTATAGAATAGGACTGTACAAATGCATGTTGAATAGATGGAATCGTTTTATATTTACAAAATAAGAAAATGGAAACGTAGTCATCAAAGCAGTCAAAGAACAGATAGGCACTTACCCTTTCTTTTCTCCCTTGCTACCTTCTTTTTTGTTGGTTTTGAGAAGGGGTCTGACTCTGTCTCCAGGCTGGAGTACAGTGGTACGATCTCAGCTCACTGCAGCCTCAGCCTCCTGGGCTCAAGCCATCCTTTCACCTCAGCCTCCCAGGTAGCTGGAACTACAGGTGCACACCACCATGCCCGACTAATTTTTGTATTTTTGTAGAGATGGGGTTTCACCATATTGCCCAGGCTGGTCTCAAACTTCTTACCTCAAGCAATCCATCCACCTCTGCCTCCCAAAGTGTTTGGGTTACAGGCGTGAACCACTGCACCCAGCCTCCATTGCTACATTTTCAGAAGCTGTTAGTAGTCTGCCAGGTGTCTCTTGCTCTCTAGAAAGAATATAGCTAACATTAGAAATGTAAAAACAAAACCAAGGTAGGAGTGGAGGGGATGACAAAACAGTTGTAATCATGGGAAAACTAAAAACATCTGAAGTGAAAAATAAATGTGGAGAGATGGTACTTTCAGGTTACTGATGGTTTTAATGTACACTCTGGCTTTTCTTTCGAAACCCTACTAAAACAATTTTTTTAAAAAAGATAAGAGCCCTCAAGGAGAGAACAGGAGAGATGACAACAGCAGCAAGATTTTGGAAGGTGGAAAATATGTGAACTTAGCAAGCCTATGAAAAACAGTACTCAAGTGAGGAAAGCCAAGAACCAAGGCAGTTCACAAAACTCCAAAGGCTGAAGATCGGTGGTACAGGTGAAGGGGGAGATGGCTTAAATAAGGAGGATTAAAGTGTATGTAGGAGTCACATACCTGTGTCACCTGCTTTATTCTCTCCCACAAAAGACTGGAGCTTTATTCTCTAAAGGTTAAAACACAATGGTTACTCAACTGGTGGATACTAGACCAGTGGAAGATGGGGTCTGTACTGAAAATGGTTTTTTTGTTTGTTTGTTTGTTTGTCTGTTTGTTTCCTTTTGAGACAGGGTCTCACTCCGTCACCTAGACCGGAGTGGAGTGACATGATCTCGGCTGACTGCAGCCTGTCTCCTGGGTTCAAGGGATTCTCACATCTCAGCCTCCTGAGTAGCTGGGAGTACAGGCAGGCACCACCATGCCCAGCTAATTTTTATATTTTTTGATAGAGACAGGGTTTCACGATGTTGTCCAGGCTGGTCTTGAACTCCTGACTTCAAGTGATCTGCTTGCCTTGGGCTCCCAAAGTGCTGGGATTACAGGTGTGAGCCACGATGCCCGGCCTGCACTGAAAATGTAGCAAATTATGCACACATTATATGCTGAGGCCATCTCTTCCCGCCACACCCAGGCCTTCACTCTCCAATCAGGAAATTGGAAGAGGCTTCTCTGGGGAATCTGATCAGCCCAAGAAGAATAAAGGCACTGACACTGGAAGTTCTACAACTAAACAGCCTAATCACACTGTAGCAAAGCTTACAGTCAAGAAGCCTAGCTCCTACTTGAGTTTTCAAGCAGCTTTTTAGTCTCCTGTTCTTACCTAGGAAAAGAAATTACCAATGTTTGAGAAAAGCCCCTAAAATGAAAAATAAAGACCGAAGGCAATGAATGGAAGGCAACTTGGAGAAAACAGAATATGCCTTCAAGAAGGTAAAATTGAAAAATCACATGATACATTTCAATATGTTAAGTTTAGACAGCAGGCAGACATAGTAGATTCTGTGGTTGATTTAGAGATAAGTACAGAGAAAACCAAGCAAACTGAAAAACTCAGGGAAAACAAAAAAGAATGTGCAAGTAAGGAAAGGTAATCATAGTTAATAACATGCCTTAGCTATAAATAGTATTTGTATAATCATAACACTGTAGAAACTGAATGTTAATTTAGGTTACCGTTTATAACCCTGGGGAGATAGTACACTTGCCATGTGTATTATGAGGAATTAAGGTGGGAAGGGGGAAAAAAAGAGTCAAGTTATCACTTCCTGTATTGGGGGCAGTCAATAGAAAATGCCTCAAATTTTCAAATCAAGAGTTACCAATACAGGCACTTTTTTATTTCCTTTGGTTCATTCCTAGGAATACAGGCATATTATTTAGTCATTTAAGACATGAAGGTAATATAAAATAATCAGCTAAACAGAGTGAAAGTGATTGCCACAGGA
>NW_012102343.1:567141-572301 GCF_000951045.1 Mandrillus leucophaeus
GCTCACCACCACCTCCACCTCCTGGGTTCAGGCAATTCTCCTGCCTCAGCTTCCTGAGTAGCTGGGATTACAGGCATGCACCACCATTCCCGGCTAATTTTGTATTTTTACTAGAGAAGGGGTTTTTCCATGTTGATCAGGCTGGTCTCGAACTCCTGACCTCAGGTGATCCGCCCTCCTCGGCCTCCCAAAGTGCTGGGATTACAGGCATGAGCCACCACGCCCGGCCAAGATCTTTAAATTAAAACGTTGTTGCTCACATATTTTCAGTTTTGTGTTATGAAATCTGTGTGCCCAAACAATCCAAAATGTATAATTCATTTTCTGGGTGGGAAGCAACTATATTTCTGCCTCATGATGGAAAATAGAACCCAAAATTCAAGGATTTAGCAATATGTTGATGACAGTCTGATTAAGGAATTTCACTTTTTCCCCTCTTTCTTCCTTGACGTAAGTGGTATTTTCCTTAATGTCTAGCTGGATTGCAATTCACTTGGGAAAAAATAAAATTCTATGCCAATTTTCGTTATTAAGGTCCTCTAAATATTGACCTCTGGTAATTGGTAGGTTTGGTGGATGGAATTTTACTTTTTTGATATGACATTGAATTGTACATTTAGCACTGGGTCTGGGTGATCTCTCTGGGGACAGTGGAATTGATGGTTCTTTTTCTGTCAGTCCCAGGTGGCCTGTCAGGAGAGCAGGTGTTGCTGGGATAGTGCATGCATTCAAGAGTCATAGTGCAAATCTCATCAAGACATATATCCCCAAACCACTTAGGCTGGTATCTCTCCTGGGGAAGAGACTAACAGTGGCCTTCTCTGGTGCTTTTTTTTTTTTTTTAGAAAAAGAAAGAAAAACTAATTATCAACCTGCAGCAAATGTCATTCAACTCAAATCCATGAAGGATAAAGGCATAGGTGACAAATGTTCCTGGAGAGAGGGTTGAGCTGTCACTTGTCTTTTTAATGGATTGTTGTTTGGCTATAGAATCACATGTTACTTCGTCTAATTGTGTATTTCATCTGAAGAAATACTGAATAGAATTGTACAATTTTTATAACCCCTCTGGGTTTGAACAGAATCCTAGCATCAAGGAAGATATAAGAGGTTAATTTCATTGCTCTTAAAACATTCAGGGGATGGATGTCTATTGACTTAGTTAATACTTGGCTAATGTTGGCCAGGCTGGTCTTGAACTCCTGACCTCAAGTGATCCACCTGCCTCAGCCTCCCAAAGTCTTGGGATTACAGGTGTGAGCCACCACACCTGGCCTGTGTCCAGAAATTCTTAACATGTAACCCAATTCACTCGGGTTTTAGATTAAGTATGTTTCCTTTTACTCTAAATGCTGTTTGACAAGTGAAGTATTGTCCCTAATACTTCACCTATTTTTCCTTTTTTCAGTTTTTATATTTTTTATAGAGATGAGGGGGAGGTCCCACTATGATGCCCAGGCTGGAATTGAACTCTTGAACTCAAGCAGTCCTACTGCCTCAGCCTCCTGAGTAGCTAGGACCACAGGTGTAAGCAAGTGAGCCTGGCTTCCTTTCTTTTACTTACAGTTATTATATTCCATTTTATCTACCTTGACTACACCATGGGCAGTTGGGCAGTGATCCTTGTCACATTTCAGAGGGCAGAATTAGGAACAATGAGGAGAAGTTAGAGAGAGGTTGGATTTTTGTTTTGTGGTTCATTTGTTTTGCCACACTCTTGGAAGAACTTTCCAAATGTCCAAAAATTAAATGGACCCTCAAAAAGTACTGAATTTCCTATCAGTGGGAATGCTCAGGCAGAGTTCTGCAACTAACTCTAGAGTGTTATGAGATACTGCTAGTTATTAGGTGGGAGTTTAGATCAGATATTCTTTTCAACTATAAGAATTAAGGATTCTATTATTTTTGCTTTCCACAGAAGATATACAAAATAAATAGCTAGTGTCCATTTTGAATTGCACCATTGTTTATAATATTTCTGTTTATTTTTAATCTTACAGACCTGTCTGTTACAACAGTTATTACTTATTAATGACATAGCAATGCTATTAGTACTTGCCTTGAATTAGTGAGTATTCTGATAGAAAAATTAACCAGCTTTGCCAGGCGTGGTGGCTCACGCCTGTAATCCCAACACTTTGGTAGGCCGAGGCAGGTAGATCACGAGGTCAGGAGATCAAGACCATCCTGGCTAACACAGTGAAACCCCATCTCTACTAAAAATACAAAAAATTAGCCGGGCGTGGTGGCGGGCACCTGTAGTCCCAGCTACTCGGGAGGCTGAGGCAGGAGAATGGCGTGAACCCAGGAGGCGGAGCTTGCAGTGAGCAGAGATTATGCCACTGCACTCCAGCCTGAGTGACAGAGAGACATTCTGTCTCAAAAAAAAAAAGAAAAATTAACCAGCTTTTCAAACAGCATTTAGAGTAAAAGGAAACATAATTTTACTCTAAACTAAAACCTGAGTGAATTGGGTTACATGTTAAGAATTTCTGGGCATAGGCCAGGCGTGGTGGCTCACACCTGTAATCCCAACACTTTGGGAGGCTGAGGCAGGCGAATCACTTGAGGTCAGGAGTTTGAGACACCTGGCTATCATGGCAAAACCCCATCTCTACTAAAAATTAGCTGGGCATGGTGGTGCGTACACAGCCCAGCTACCTGGGAGGCTGAGGCAGGAGAATCGCCTGTACCTGGGAGGCGGAGGTTGCAGTGTGCCGAAATCGCGCCACTGCACTCCAGCCTGGGCAACAGAATGTGAATCTTGTCTCAAAATAAAAAAAGACTTTCTGGACAGAAAGGAATGTTAAAATTTGAAAACTGTCTGTTTTATGGGCCTTGAAAATGAAACACATTTTCATATCTGAGATGTCTCATTGACTTGAGCCTTACCTTAGTGACGGTTTCTAAAATGTCTTCTTTTCACACATCCCCAGTCCACATTTATTTTTCTATTGTTTCAAGAGAAGTTTCCTTTTACCAGTAATACCTAGACTATCTTGAGTAAACCTTCTTCTTTAATATCGAAATCCTTTGTGTGTCTTTTCTCCTCCCTTTTTCTCAATTCCAAGAAGTATCCTTTCTCTTAAGAGTTACCTTCCTTTTCCTTGTGTTCTGGTTGCTGTTTTCTGCTGACTTGTAAGGGACCTTCAGCCTTATTTCCATGTTTTTTCCTCTCTCTCCACCATCATAAGTCTATTCCTCTTCCAACATCATTTTCTCTCCAACATTTCCAGTGGAAGGAATCTCATTTCCATTGCCAGACAATTAGAATCATCCCAATAGAATTCTCCCATCTCTCTACTTCTCTTAATTTATAGCCACAGTTGTTATTTATGATGTTAGTTGCAACACAGAAAGAAAGCAAATTTCTCTCACACATAAATAGTTCAATGTATTTGAAGAGATCTATCATAGTACCCGCTTTTAAAACTTGTTCATGTTGCCAATCATGTGTGTGTTTTTTCAAAATTAGAGCTTATATTATGCCTCAGACACTGTTTGATTCTAAGATCTCAAAGACGAAACATCTGTGAGATACTTATCCAGTGAGGGACAGGCATGTAATCAGATAACTGTATTTCAGTGTAAAAGAAGTTTGTATGAGGTTCATGGCTGACACGATGGAAGGAATAAGCAGCTCTGCCTGAGTGGGGGTTTCAGGAAAAGCTTCACAGAAGAGACACTTGAAGCTGGGTCTTGAAGAGCACATAAAAATCTGCCAGATGGACATCAGCAGTACTGGAATACTAAAGAGGGGAGGAGTGATGGGCCTGTTTAAGTAATTAGAATAACATGCACAGGAACAGAAGTGTGAAGTCACATGGTGCATTTGAAGACCTGCTAGTTGTTCCTGTGTAGCAGGAGCATATGGAAGAAAAGCAAGAGACGAAGTTGTTCATTCGATATGAGCTCCATGAGAGTCAGGACCTCACCTGGCCCATTCATTATTGTATCCACATTGCCTAGTGCATAACAGATGCTTAATAAATATCCAGTGAATAAATAAATAAAGACGTAGGTAAAGGCCAGATCTAGAAGTGGTTTTTATCTAAATTCCACAAAGACGGACGTTTTTTGCTCTTTTAGGACTTGTATATCTTCTACAGGTTCTTAAGCATAATTATTAATGGGCATTTTTTCCCTTTTTGTATGTTTTTGAGGTAAATATGAACTATTATTCGATTACCTACCAGAACTCATAGTGCCACATTTTGCCAAATTATCAACCTCAAAAAAAAAAAGGAAATAATTTTTATTGAGGTGAATTATATAATACCCTGTTTAACTTTGTAGAATTTGCCTTGGAGTTTAAATGTTCCATTTTCTCCATTAAAAAAGGAAGAGATAGAAAAGTTAGAGGTTTTAAGTTTGATGTTTCATATTAGACTATAGTGTGATATATTATAGTTTCTATAAGCAATAGAAACTATAGAGGTAGATATGAACTGTCCAAAATTAAGTACTGAGAGAAAAATATTAAAAGCAAGATTAATAGAACCTCAGTGGGACAATATCAGGCAGTTTAACATACATGTAACTAGAGTTCCAGAAGGAAAGGAGTTAGGTACAGGCCAGAGAAAAAAATATTTAAAGACATAAATGATCCTGGGCATGGTGGTTCACACCTGTAATCCCACACTTAGAGAGACTGTGGCTGGTATATTGCTTGAGCCCAGGAGTTTGAGACAAGCCTGGGCAACATAGTGAGACCCCCATCTGTACCAAAAAAAAAAAAATTAGCTTGGTGTACTCTATATTTTTAACATGTTTCTGAAAAATTCTGCCATTAAATGAAAGGTATTAGCCAGGCATAGTGGCTCACGCCTATAATCCTAACACTTTGAGAGGCTGAGGTGGGTGGATCACTTGAGCCCAGGAGACCAGCCTGGTCAACATAGCAAGACCCCATCTGTAAAAAAATTAAACAGGTGTGGTGGCATGCACCTATAGACCCAGCTACTTGGGAGACTGAGATGGGAGGATTGCTTTGAAGGTCAAGGCTGCAGTGAGCTACAATTGTGACACTACACTCCAGCCTACGTGACAGAGTGAGAGCCTGTCTAAAAAAAAAAAAAAAAAAAAATCCCAAACAAAAGTCTATTGTATTTTTTACACCAGAAACAATTAGAAAATAATGTTTCAGAAAGATGATTTTCC
>NW_012102343.1:572556-577164 GCF_000951045.1 Mandrillus leucophaeus
TGGCGCCATCTCGGCTCACTGCAACCTCTGCCTCCCAGGTTCAAGCACTTCTGCTGCCTCAGCCTCCCAAGTAGCTGGGGTTATAGGCATGCGCCACCACACCTGGCTAATTTTTTGTATTTTTAGTAGATACGGGATTTTGCCATATTGGCCAGGGTAATCTCTAACTGACCTCAGATGATCCGCCCACCTCAGCCTCCCAAAGTGCTGGGATTACAGGCATGAGCCACCACGCTCGGCCCATTTTAATTCTTAAAGCAAACTTAAGTCATATTTCTCGGGGAATTTGTGTCTGTAATGTTTGAAACATTGAATGATGTTTCTTCACTATTGAAAGGCTTTGTCCATTTCTCTAACTTTTCTGTGCTCCTACATTCTTCTGTAATAGCACTGTCATATTACATTATAATGGTATATGTATCTCTAGTGTGTGAACTCCTTTACATCAGGGACCATGGGGAGATAACTGTAGCAAAGCCATTAAGAACACAGGACCTGGAGATAAGGCCACCCGGATCCAATGTTGCCTCTGCCATTTACTGGCGGTGTGATCTTGAACAAGTTGTATAACTTCTCTCTCTCAGTTCCTTCATTTATAAAATGAGAATAATAAATTATATCTACTTATAGGGGAGTTGTGAAAATTTTAAGTAGTAATACATGTTAAGTGAATATAATCACAAAGAAATGTTAATGATTATGGTTCTTAGCTGTTCCATAGCACCAACTCTTCACTGCGTGTGCTCTAAGTTTTGATCAATGTATAATAGACAGATTAGCATTACAGTGGTGTCAGGTGCAACTTAGGACTGAGCAGGTTGTATGATGTGATGTGTGGAGCAGGTACAATTTGTTTTCAGTAAGCGGTAAGCATAACATCGAGCCAGCACCAAAGAAAGATAGCCTTTACTGGAACCAGTGAGCACTTTGCCTCATTAATATAATAAGAATGTAGTTAGATCAGAAAATGTTGTACTCAAGTAGCCACACAGGACTGAATGGCAGCCACATAACTAGTGTGATGATTATGGAGGTTCTTATGGGCCCTTTGAGAAATTACGCCATCAGAATAAGTGTGCTAACTTGTTTAGTGAGTTTCTGAATATTTTAATCTCTTCAAATTGTGAATGCAAAAAAATTTAGAACTCCTAATCCTGTATAAAATTGTATCCAATAAATACATATTGAATGAACCAATTAGAAACTATCAATATTATTTCTCAGTATCTTTCAAGTGTAACACAATACTGACATAGAACCTATAATTAAATGCTTTTTGTATAAAAAGCATTCAGTTGTTCATGATCTGAATTTGGATTGCTGATTTGGTTATTACATTTAGCCAATTATTTACATGTACTAAGGATTACTTAGTGTTTTTTTGTGTTGTGTTTTGTTTTGTTTTGTTTTGTTGAGACAGAGTTTCGCTCTTGTTGCACAGGCTGGAGTGCAATGGCACGATCTCAGCTCACCGCAACCTCCACTTCCCGGGTTCAAGTAATTCTCCTGCCCCAGCCCCCTGAATAGCTGGAATTACAGGCATGCACCACCATGCCCGGCTAATTTTGTATTTTTAGTAGAGACAGTGTTTCTCCATGTTGGTCAGGCTTGTCTTGAACTCCCAACCTCAGGTGATCCGCCCACCTTGGCCTCCCAAAGTGCTGGGATTACAGGCATGAGCCATCGCGCCCGGCCTGGATTACTTAGTTTTTATAGCAACATTAATCTTTCATTTTATGGATTTTGATATGTTTA
Organism: Mandrillus leucophaeus; assembly: GCF_000951045.1. Taxonomy (NCBI): domain Eukaryota; kingdom Metazoa; phylum Chordata; class Mammalia; order Primates; family Cercopithecidae; genus Mandrillus; species Mandrillus leucophaeus. The sequence continues at coordinate 574,312 of NW_012102343.1, forward strand.
AATATACAGCTTTGTTAAATGTTTTTGTATTTAATGCATTTGCATTCATCTAATCTACTTATTTTAAATCTAACTGTATCCTGACTTCCTAGCATGAGTGGTTAAACAAAAGGAATATTTTTCAAATAATTATTCATGGTATCTAAATAACCTTAAGTACTATACTTTTAAGTCAAAATATAGTATCTTTGTTATTAAAAACAGTGCAGCATAAATGCAAATTCTGATGTTATTTGAATTTAAACAGAATTGAATTTATAAAGTATTTTGGCTGGGCGCGGTGGCTCAAGCCTGTAATCCCAGCACTTTGGGAGGCCGAGACGGGCGGATCACGAGGTCAGGAGATCGAGACCATCCTGGCTAACACGGTGAAACTCCGTCTCTACTAAAAAATACAAAAAACTAGCCGGGCGAGATGGCGGGCACCTGTAGTCCCAGCTACTCGGGAGGCTGAGGCAGGAGAATGGCGTAAACCCAGGAGGCGGAGCTTGCAGTGAGCTGAGATCCAGCCACTGCACCCCAGCCTGGGCGACAGAGCAAGACTCCGTCTCAAAAAAAAATAAAAAAATAAAGTATTTTTTCTTTAATTATATGGCAGTAATGTCCCAATGCTCAAGTTTTTTATCCAGAGCATTGATTAATTAGATTTTCTGCCAGTTATCTTGCAAGAACAAAGCCAGAAGGACAGGGCAAGCTTCCTTTGTGCTTCAGGATAGAGGTAAGAGGTACCTTTGTCTTTAGTGAAGAAACCCAGGTTCTGTTGCCATAGATCTCCTCTTTGCGAGTGAAGTCTTTCCATCAGGGGTTTGACTTGAACCTGAAGTCTTTTTACACCTCTGCATTTAATTTTTGCTCAGCTCTAGACATCACCCACTTTTAAAAGGAGCTTTATTGAGATACTTTTCAATAAATTTGAAATACAATAAAATTCACCCACTTGAAGTATACAAGTCAGTGGGTTTTTAATACAGTCATATAGTCATATGTTGCTTAACTCTGGGGATATGTTCTCAGAAATGCAATGTTAGGTGATTTCATTGTGTGAACATCATAGTGTATTCTTACACAAACCTAGATGGTATAGCCTACTACACACCTAGGCTATATGGTATAGCCTATTACTCGTAGGCCACAAACCTATACAGTATGTTACTGTACTGAATACTAGAGGCAGTTGGAACACAATGGTAAGTATTGGTGTATCTAAACTTAGAAAAGGTACAGTAAAGATACAGTATAGCTGGCATGGTGATGGGCACCTGTAGTCCCAGCTACTCAGGAGGCTATGGAGTGGGAGAATTGGTTGAGCCCAGGAGTTCTGGCCTGTAATGCACTATGCCGATCAGGTATCTGCACTAAGTTCAGCATCAATATGGTGACCTTATGGGAGAAGGGGCTACCGGTTTGCCTAAGGACGGGTGAACCAGCCCAGGTTGGAAACTGAAGGTCAGAACTCGTGTTCTTATCACTAGTGGGACCATGCCTGTGAATAGCTGCTGTACTCCAGTTTGGGCAACAAAGTGAGACCCTTCTTTTAAAAAAACTAAAACTAAAACAGTGTAATACATTAAAAAAAAAAAAATGGTACACCTAGCCTGGGCAACATGTCGAGGTCCCATCTCTGCAAACAAATTTAAAAATTAGGTGTGGTGGTGCATGCCATGGACCTAGCTACTCAGGAGGCTGAGGCAGGAGGATCACTTAAGCCCTCAGTTAAGGGAGGTCAAGGCTGCAGTGAGCCTCACACCACTGCACTCTAACCTGGGTGACAGAGTAAAACCTTGCCTCAAAGAAAATAATAATAATGTACACCTGTATAGGGTACTTACCGTAAGTGGAACTTATAGGACTGGAAGTTGCTCTGGGTGAGTCAGTGAGTGAGTAGTGAGTGAGTGGTGAGTGAGTGTGGAAGTCTAGGACATTACACTACTGTAAACTTTATAAACACTGTACACTTAGGCTACACTAAATGTATTAAAATATGTTTCTTTGATAATAAATTAACCTTAGCTTACTGTAACTTTTTTACTTTATAAACTTCTAATTTTTTTTTTTTTTTAACTTTTCAACTCTTTTGTAATAACACTTAAAACACCAGGCTGGGGCATGGTGGCTCATGTTTATAATCTCAGCACTTTGGGAGGCCAAGGTGGGAGGATCACTTGAGCTGAGGAGTTCAGGGTTGCAGTGAGCCATGATGAGGCCACCACACTCTTGTCTGGGCTATGTAGCAAGGCCCCAGGATCACTTGAAGCCAGGAGTTCAAGACCAGCTTGGGTAATACAGCAAGATCCTGTCTCTACAAAAAAAATAGAAATTAGCTGAGCATGGTACTGTGTGCCTAAGGTCCCAGCTATTCAGGAGGCTGAAGTAGGAGGATCACTTGAGCCCAGGAGTGTGAGGCCACAGTAAGCTATAATCACACCACTGCACTCCAGCCTGGGTGGCAGAGCAAGACCCCATCTCTTAAAACACACACATACACACACACACACACACACACACACACACACACACCCATTATACAGCTACACTAAAATCTCCTTATTTATATCCTTTTTCTATAAGCTTTTTCTATTTTTAAAATTGTGTAGGCCAGGTGCAGTGCCTCATGCCTGTAATCCCAACACTTTGGGAGACTGAGGCAGTAGGATCACTTGAGTTGAGGAGTTCAGGATTAGAGTGAGCCATGATCAGGCCACGGCACTCCTGCCTGGGTGACGTAGTGAGGCCCAGTCTCTAAGACACAAAACACATGCATTAACCTAGGACTACACAGGGTTAGGATCGTCAGTATTACTGTCTTCTGTCTCCACATCTTGTCCCACTGGAAGGTCTTCAGAGGCAGTAACA
>NW_012102343.1:578384-579894 GCF_000951045.1 Mandrillus leucophaeus
CCCCCACCTGCCCTGCTAGACCAAAGTAACCACTAACCTACTTTCTATCTCTGGGTTTTGTTTCATTTTATTCCAAGTAATATTCCATTACATGGATAAACTATGTTTGTTTATTCATTCATCAGTGGGACATTTGGGTTGTTTCCACTTTTTTTCTTATTATTTTTTTGAGACTGAATTTCCCGCTTGTTGCCCAGGCTGGAGTGCAATGGTGCGATCTCGGCTCACTGCAACCTCCACCTCCTGGGTTCAAGCAATTCTCCTGCATCAGCCTCTCAAGTAACTGGAATTACAGGCATGTGCCACCATGCCTAGCTAATTTTGTATCTTTAGTAGAGATGGGCTTTCTCCACATTGGTCAGGCTGGTCTCGAACTGCTGACTTCAGGTGATCTACCCACCTCAGCCTCCCAAGGTGTTGGGATTACAGGCGTGAGCTACTGCGCCTGGCCTATTTCCACTTTTTGACTGTTATAAATAATGCTACTGTGAACATTCATGTACAAAGCTTTGTGTCATCATTTTCAGCTTTCTTTTGATGGTAAGGGGATGTTTGTATATTATGCCATAAGCTACGCATCAGAACACCCTGGATAAAGTTTTAACTTAATTTGGGTATAACATATATCATCCAGTAGTCCAAATACATTTTACGAAACTGATAGGTCACCCAACCATTCATTAGTCTCTCCTTTGTCTTTTTGAGTTATTTAGAAACTGTGACTTAGTAAGCAAAAACACAGCCCTTTTTGTTTTCATCAGTCTGAATATTGGATTTCATTTCAAGGGACTCTAAAGTTTGATATTTTGTATCTTGAGCTAGGATGGAAAAGAATGACTTATTGTGAATTCATTTACAGTTGGTTGGCTATCTTGGGGCATGAAAAACTGAATGACAACAATTGGTCATACCTCTGTTATGTTGTTTTTATTTTGTTTGTTTATTTATTTATTTATTGAGACGGAGTCTTGCTCTGTCGCCCAGGCTGGAGTGCAATGGCGTGATCTCTACTCATTCCAACCTCTGCCACCTGGGCTCAAGCAATTCTTCTGCCTCAGCCTCCTGAGTAGCTGGGATTACAGGCACCCACCACCAGGCTGGCTAATTTTTTGTATTTTTGGTAGAGACAGGGTTTCATCGTGTTGGCCAGGCTGGTCTTGAACTTCTGACCTCAAGTGATTCACCTGCCTCAGCCTTCCAAAGCACTGAAATTACAGGTGTGAGCCACTGCATCCCGCCTGTTGTTGCTTTTAAATCTCAGTCATAGATTTTTGTTTCATTTTTGCTTAGAGTGTAACTTTGCAAGAAAGAATCTATACACTTAAAATGCTGAACAGATTCTGGCATATAGAAATTAATTTTTATATTGACATTAACCTCAAAGACACATCATTGATTGTACAGATGAAGTGAATGTACCCAGCAGCTCAAGCTGAACTTGAGCAATAATGGTTCAAAGAATGTGATTAATGGTAGGAATCTTTAAGTGTGTTATTCATATTGTGTTTTG
>NW_012102343.1:581349-582323 GCF_000951045.1 Mandrillus leucophaeus
AAAAAACTAATTATTTGGCTAAATGTTCTCATTTTTCCTTCTGTTGGTCATATTTTCTAAAAGACACCCCCCCCTTGTGGTTTAATTGTGAGGCGTATGCTTTATGATTATAATTTTGATAAAATAAAAGCCTGCCTCCTCTGTTAGTAATGAATTAGAGCTGCAGGGAACTGGAAACAAAATGAAAGAACCTGGATAATATAGGCTAATGGTTCTCAGACTTTTAATGTGAGTTAGAATCACCTGTAGGGCTGGTTAAACCATGGATCCTGTGCTCAAACTCTTTAAGTTTCTGATTCAGTAGATTTGGTATGGAGCCTAACAAGTTCTGAAGTGATGCTTATGTAGTTGGTCCAAGTACCATGCTCTGAGAACCACTAACATTATAAATTCTAACTAACCTACCTGAAAGACATTCAGTTTACTGAAGTAGGTTCTGTTCCTGATATCCGCACCTGGCCCTCTCTTCAAGGTGTTGTGGGGGAAAGTACTCCATATTTGCAAAGCTCTCTACCTGCATAGTGTCTACATAGAGGATGAACTCTTGGTGAGCAAACTTAAGTGCTCAAAGGAGGGAGGAGGAATTTTTTAAGGAAGAATGGGAGATCTCTTTTGGTGTCTCATTATTTGCAATTGTAAGAGCACATAATGGGCACACAGTAAAATGTCAACTAACTGATTAAACTAGTTTAGAACTCTAACCTTCTGATTTTGAGGCCAGAGGTCTGGCATATAAAATGCTTCTTTTCACTTTCACTTTGGCATTGGTTTGAATGCAATTAAAGTTATTGAAGTGAAAAAAATACATTTTAAATTTAATTATTAAGAATTATAGGCCAGGTGCGGTGACTCACACCTGTAATCCCAGCACTTTGGGAGACCAAGGCGGGCAGATCACGAGGTCAGGAGATCAAGACCATCCTGGCTAACACAGTGAAACCGAGTCTCTACTAAAAATACGAAAAAATTAGCCG
>NW_012102343.1:585548-588836 GCF_000951045.1 Mandrillus leucophaeus
TTATGTTTAGATCTATTAAAATCATTATTCTTTTTTTCTTCAAAATGGTCCCATCTTTAGTGGGCACCCCTTCAAGTTGGCTCCTGTCTTTTGACATGACCCTTATAAATTTTTTTCTTATTTTTTGTTAGATTGAAACATGGAAGACCCTAGTAATCTTTGATAACCTTCTTGCTTTCAGGAAGGTCAGGATATCCCTGGTTCACTTACTTATCCAGACTTGGACTCTTATCCATTTCTCCAAGAAATCTAGGCACAAATAGTATTGCTTTTAGTAGAAATCTAGGCACTAATTTTAGTAGAAATCTAGGCACTAATAGTATTCATTGTTAAGAGGCTGTCATTGTCTCTAGGCCTGTTCTGTGAACAGGGTAGGTAAATACGGTTTTTGTGAAAAGAGAAAAAGGAATTGTATTCTTACCAATAGTGCAGCCAGTTCCAATTTAAAATATTTGGGGGTTTTTATGTAATATATTTGATTTTATAATGATTTCTATTTTTAATGCTGAAAATCTTGGTTCTTAATAACTAACATAATTATTTTATTTAACGTACAATAGAAGTTACTTCAAAATAACTAACTATATGTAACAACAAGACCCCTGGATGCAGCTTAAGGTTTCTTTCCATTTATTTATTTATTTTTGAGACAGGGTCTCACTCTGTTGCTTAGGCTGGAGTGTAGTGACACGATCATTCCCCTCCCTATTGATGGACATTTGAGTTGTTTCTCATCTTCGGTTATTACAAATAGTATTGAATTGAATAGGCATGTGAATACCTCTAAAGTGGAATTTCTGGGTTAAAGGGTAAAATGCATATGTAATTTTACTTAAACAAAAATATTTGATGCTTGGTGTTTTAACTAAGAACTGAGGCCAGGCACAGTGGCTCACGCCTGTAATCACAGCACTTTGGGAAGCTGAGGTGGCTGGATCACTTGAGGTCAGGGGTTCGAGACCATCCTGGCCAACATGATAAAACCCCGTCTCTACGAAAAAAAACAAAAAATTAGCCAGGCATGGTGGCTCACACCTGTAATCCCCAGCTACTTGGGAAGGCTGAGGCGGGAGAATGACTTGAACCCAGGAGGCAGAGCTTGCAGTGAGCCGAGATCCCGCCACTGCACTCCAGTCTGGATGACAAAGCGAGACTCCATCTCAAAAAAAAAAAAAAAAAGGAATTATAGGCCTGGCTGGGCACAGTGGCTCATGCCTATAATATCAGTACCTTGGGAGGCTGAGGTGGGAGAATCACTTGAGCCAAGGAGTTCAAGACCAGCCTGAGCAACATAGTGAGACCCTGTCTCTACAAAAAATAGAAAAATTACCTGAGCATGATGGTATGCACTTGTAATCCCAGCTACTCGGGAGACTCAGAGGTGGGAGGATCACTTGAGCCAGGACGTGGAAGCTACAGTGAGCCATGATTGTGCCACTGCACTCTAGCCTGGGTGATGGATCAAGACTCTGTCTCAAAAAAAAGAAAAGAAAGAATAGAGGGCCAGTTGCAGTGGCTCACACCTGTAATCCCAGCACTTTGGGAGGACAAAGTGAGAGGATCATTTAAGGCCAAGAGTTCAAGACCAGCTCTGGCAACATAACAAGACCTCATCTACAAAAAAAATTTTTAGAAAGAAAAAAGCCGGTCCAGGCACGGTGGCCAGCTATTCATGGGGCTAAGGTGGGAGGACTGTTTGAGCCTAGGATGTTGAGGCTGCAGTGAGCCATGATCATACCAGTGCCTTCCAGCCTGGGCAACAGCGAGACCCTGTCAAAAAAAAAAAAAAAGAATTCTAGTAAATGCTTATGCTTGTATAGAATCTAATTAACCAGATTTTCCCCCCCTCTATTGTGTTTTGCCACATTATGTATAATTTATTTTAAGATCCTAAATTATGGTCTGTATTATTGAAACAGTATTCTTTCATTTAATACACATTTACTATATGTTAACCATATGCAGGTTAAGCTGTAGAGTTTCAGTGATACAGACTATTGTACTCAATATAATTTTCTGGTGAGGATACTTTTGTGTTCTAATTATTTTAAACTAGTAGTTCATGAATTTTGTAAATAAGATTATTCAGAAACGTCAATATCAAATATTCTGAAAAAATAGAAAGTTTACTAGTGGTTATTTCTAATCACAGAGAAAATAACCACTACCATATGACTTCCTAAGTAGACACATTAAGTTCTTACCTGTTTGTGATGTGGTTTTAAAACAAATTCATAAGCAAATGAAGATAGAAGTTGTTGTACCTTTGTACTGCTACATGATTTTAGAGGAAAACGTTTTTTAAAATTAAGACTGATTAGATGGCTACTGTATATTGTGCTTTTTATTTATTTGTTTATTTATTTTTTTGAGACGGGGTCTCACTCTGTCACCCAGGTTGGAGTGCTGTGGAGCCATCTCGGCTCACTGCAACTTCTGTCTCCCAAGCTCAAGCGGTCCTCCCACCCAGCCTTCTGAGTTGCTGGGACCACAGGTGCATGCCACCATGCCCAGCTAATTTTTTGTATTATTTATGGAGAGGGAGTTTTGCTGTGTTGCCCACACTGGTCTGAAACTCCTGAGCTCAAGCAGTCTGCCCGCCTAGGCCTCCCAAAGTGCTGGGATTGCAGGTGTAAGCTACTGCACCTGACCTATTATGGATTTTTTTCTAAGTCCATTAGAGAAATTATCTTTAAAAGTATTTTCACATTGATGAATTTATTGTTCAGTCAGGTTGAGAAAATGAACCATATTTATTGAAACCACAATGCAAACAATTAAAAATCAAATTATCAGTTAAATTATCAGCTAAGTAATGTAGATGCTGATTTGTCCAAAGAAGTAAAAGAATGTTCACAGTAAAATTGGATTAGCGAGGTCATCATTTATATACAGTTATTGATAGTATGAGGGCAAAACATTAATAGTAGAAATTTAGTTAGACTAGTGGAAATTTAACTTAAGCTATTCGTTTTTGTGACTTGTTAGCTATCAAACTGACCTGTACCTTAAAGTTAGTCTTGCCACCCACCTCAAAAGCTTCTTTTGAGAAGATTCAGTAAGTAAGGAACCAAAAACTCTTTCTCTCCACTTGCCAGCAAATTTTGTAGAATCAACATGTTGAGCCGGGGAGTTTCCCTCATAGCTGTTTTATGGGCAAAGTGAAAATTGTGTTCTTAGATTCATCAGTATGATTTCTTAAATATTTAAGAGAGAGAAAGTTTGGAAGGTAGTAGCTCCTTATTATTAGGCTTAACCTGGGTTTGATTTGGTAGATTTTAAAAAATA
>NW_012102343.1:589072-591819 GCF_000951045.1 Mandrillus leucophaeus
TTTTTTTTTCTTTTAAAGTACTGCTCTTGTTTATCACTGGAGTATTACACATTCAAATATGCTTGTTTTATTTTGCTTGTTTTAATATATGCTTGTTTTATTTTGGGGATATTTGTTGTATAAGAAAATAGAGGAATATGCCTTTTTGTCCAAGCTAAATAAAACAACTTCAGTATCCATTTTTATTGTTTTTTATTTAATGATGGTTCCACTTTTAAAATACCACAGCAAAAATATCTTACAGGTATTTCTAGCCTTTTCAAATTATGTGCCTTCTAAGTGTGCTATTTATTTATTTCACAAATATTTGTTAACATCTGTATGCAAGTTACTTTATAAGTGTCTGTTGAATTAACTTTCGTAAATGTAATAGCAAAAACATTATACAGGGTTCTGTAAATAGCCATAAAGTTAATCTTAGGGGGAAATTTTTTTCTTGTGCCAGCACTTATTGAGCACTTAACTGTATTATCTGTAAGTCTCACAATAACTCAGTAAGGCAGATACCGATCCCCACTTAACAGAGGAAGGAACTGAGGCACAGAGAGCCTATGTAATTCATCTGCGATCACCATCTCATACATGATGGATTTACACCTAAGGTAGATTTAAATCCCTCACGATCATAGGTTTTCTGTCATAAGTATTAAAAGTTTCTATTAAACAACAAAATAGTTTATAGGGAAATATAATATTTGTCCTGTCTAGTATTTTAAATTAAATCCTTAATGTTGTCCAATGAACCATACATAAAAATTCGTAGCCATTTTTTGTGTGTGCCTTAAACTAGAACTAGCTGCAGTTAAAACCCAGATTCTAATTTTACAAACAAGGCCACCTCTAACAATATTAAAATAAAATGATATTATTCCCTGGCTTAAAGAAAAATTCTCCAATAACCATGGGCTTGTGGTGTGAAGACAGCATCTTAAATCTCGATGCAAGTCATACACAAAGTGTTATTGCGATGAAAAAATAGTGGCGTGAATAATACCGGCTCACAACCCAAGACACTTGATGTATCTTGAGCCTCAGTGTTCGTTGGATTTTACAATTTCGTGAGGAAGATTTGTATTTTTTTTTAAAGTTCTGTATTTCTGTGTGTTCCACTTGATGTCAAATCTGTATTCTTAGGTTGTAGGGTTCCATTAAAAAAAATAAATAATCTCAGCCCCTCCTCCCTCCACCCTCCTTTCCCCCCACACTCATTTTGTATAATATGGTAATGATATCACCGTATCAGTAATTACGGGTCATCTTCATTTCTTTCATCTCTGCCTGTTCTGATGGCTTCATTCCTTTGACGGAAAAGATTTGGCTCTGGGTGCTATGATTATTTTGTTAAGCGTTATTCGAATAGACAGGAGTGAGAGAAATTAATCAATCCAAATGCAATTAGCATCATGTTTAACCCAGTGATGGACGTCTCAAGGTGAAACAGCCAGGGGAGTTTCAGACATTATTATTCAATCCAGTGGTTCTTATCTAAATTATAATCAAGAGAGGTTTTTATTGGCTTCTCAGGGTGAAGATGTAACCCTTTCCCTGCCCTGGGGGTCAAGAAGACTAGGCCTTCATCGTCCCTAGACTTTAGCTGTTGCCAGCTGCCAGCCCCTTGAAGTCGGATAGACAGGGCAGGAAAGTTGTCTGAATATGCAAGTCATTTGAAATTATCTATACTGTGATCCTGGTCTGATTTTCCTGAAAGTGGAACCTAGCCTATGAATAAGTTACTCTGTCTAACTTGGGGCAAAATATTTTGTGTTCTGATCAAGTCCCTTTGACTAGTTGTTGTTCTTCTATCTTAACCTTACATGATAGATTATTATTGCTGTTTTTACTTTATGGATGAGGATATTAAGACTGTGAAGCTACTAGCCTTTGGTCATAATAAGTGTTTCACCAGGATGTATTACTATGTAAAGGCCCTGAAGCATGAATGTTCTGCACAAATTTATGAGTATTTAATAAAAGTTCTAGCCCCCAGAGTATTAATTCATTGCTTTGATCTCATTGCCTTTCATTCAGTTGAGTTTTACCCTTGAAAAGGAAACCAAGTAGAACTATGAAATAGGTTTGTCAGGTCCTCTGAAAAGGAAACAAAATACAACTAAGAAGTTGTTAGCTCTCATTTCTCGAACACAGATCTTTGGGGGGTTTTTGCTGTTGTTTTGGTTTGTTTTTAGTAGGAAGAAAGATAAGAAGAATACATTTTTGAAATCTAGTCTTGTTTTGCTCTTAAAAGAGGGCAGGGCAAGGAGAGTTGATGGAGAAACAGTCTTTCACTTGGATGCAACATTTTTCAAATGCCTGACAATTAAGATTCTTCTACTTCTGCCTTCAATCATCAGGCATCATGGCTGACACTTCCCATATTTTATGTTCCTGCTTGATGTTTTATATTCTGAAAATAAATCTGTTGGCTGGATATTTCTGTCCTTTTTTTCTGTTATGAAAAGCCATTAAAATTATTTTCCATATTGGAACTGTCCAAATTTGTTTACCTGCACGTTGAGTCCTGGCTTTTCTTTTTCATATTACTTCTTGGATAAAACACTCTGCAAATGGGTGTTACTCTGAATTGAAGAAAAAAGTTTGATACAAAATTATCTTTCTCAGGCCGGGCATGGTGGCTCGTGCCTGTATTCCCAGCACTTTGGGAGACTGAGGCAAGAGGATTGCTTGAGGCCAAGAGTTCAAGACCAGTTCAACATAGCAAGACCCCATATCTACAGAAAATTAAAGTT
>NW_012102343.1:595764-596697 GCF_000951045.1 Mandrillus leucophaeus
TTTTTTTCAGATGGAGCCCTGCTCTGTCACCCAAGCTGGAGTGTAGTGGCTCAATTTCGGCTTACTGCAAGCTCTGCGTCCCGGGTTCACACCATTCTCCTGCCTCAGCCTCCCGAGTAGCTGAGCCTACAGGCGCCCGCCACCTCGCCCGGCAAATTTTTTTGTATTTTTAGTAGAGACGGGTTTCACCGTGTTAGCCAGGATGGTCACGATCCCCTGACCTTGTGATCCGCCCGCCTCGGCCTCCCAAAGTGCTGGGATTACAGGCGTGAGCCACCGCGCCCGGCCACTAAACTGGGATTTTATATATTCCTTTTGGCTAGAAGTATCTACTGGTACAGTTAAGGAAGGTAGCTGCCTCCACCTAGTACCCGGCATTACTGCAGCCAGGCTTAATACGCCACAGTATGCGTTACACAGATGCAAGTCTTTCGTGTTACCATTTGTCTTGCATTGGAAGATCTTTTTAGAAATATATAGGTCTCCTTTTGCCACTCCTGGTGCTATGTATGTGCTTACTTGATGTAGATCTGGTACCTCCTGTAAAGCAGCAGCTAAGGAGACTCCAGGGCTCACCATGACGACAAGAAGGCCAAGGAAGGAAGCAAGACTGAGAACAGTGGTTGTTTTGGTTTTGGTTTTTGGTTTTTGGTTTTTGAGACAGAGTCTCACTCTGTCGCCCAGGCTGGATTGCAGTCACATGATCTCGGCTCATTGCAACCTCCGCCTCCTGGGTTCAAGCGATTCTCCTGCCTCAGCCTCCTGAGTAACTGGGACTAGAGTTGCACGCCACCACGCCCAACTAATTTTTGGTTTTTTTTGTTTTTTTTTTTTTTTCTCTTTGAGACAGAGTCTCGCTCTGTCGCCCAGCCTGGAGTGCAGTGGCCGGATCTCAGCTCACTGCAAGCTCCGCCTCCCGGGTTCACGCCATTC
>NW_012102343.1:601647-602866 GCF_000951045.1 Mandrillus leucophaeus
TTTTTTGAGACAGAGTCTTACTCTGTCACCCAGGCTGGAGTACAGTGGCGTGATCTCGGCTCACTGCAACCTCCGCCTCCCAGGTTCAAGCAATCCTCCCCCTTCAGCCTCCCAAGTAGCTGGGATTACAAGCGTGTGCCACCGTGCCTGGCTAATTTCTGTATTTTTACTAGAGATGGGGTTCCACCGTGTTGCCCAGGCTGGTCTGAAACTCCTGACCTCAACTGATCCGGCAGCCTCAACCTCCCAGGGTGCTGGGGTTATAGGCGTGAGCCATCATGCCTGGTCACCTAAAGAACTTAAGGCAAAAGCCTCAAAGCTGCTGACCTTCAAATGCTACTTTTATATATTTTAGAGACAAGTAAGATTTACACCAAAGACTGTTGCTTGTGTGTACTTCTCCACAAGAGTTGACTGAGAACAGGCAGTGGACCTTATTACAGTTACACCACCTGCTGAGGGCCACCAGGTGTCCTAATGGAATGAAACGCCAAAAGACCCCTCCTCATCCAGTGACACTGTGTGCTTTTCACAGCTCCTTCTGCTCTTGACAGTGACTCCAGCACCAGCTGCTCTCATATCCGAGGCATTAAAAGTGCTTAGTCCTTGACTTATCGATCACTTAATGATACTTTTCCTGTGGAGATCTGACACAGCTGGAGTGTGGTGAAGAGTCTCAGTCTGGCAGACTGCCCTGGAACTGCCGCTCTGCTGTACACCAGCTCTGTACCAGAGTCACAGGGAAACGTTGCACATTCCTGCGAGACAGAAATCAGCATTATAAATCACATTGCTCTCTTTTTGTTCTCTGCCAATCCACCAGAATACTTGTTAACAACAGCTAGCCCCATCTCAAAGGCAGCATGGCCTTTGAGAATAGTCTCTTTCTGTGGGGAAGCATGTCTTTGACTTTATTTGAATCTTCCTAATATCTGATACATAGTGTGTGCTCCACGAGACTGCCTTCCCTCTTCACCACCCCCTCTGTGCTGCTTTTCTTCACGGCACACAATGATAACTGATCAGTAGGTGCCTTTTGTCGTAGCTGTTAGAATACATTCAAGATTTCAGGGACCAAAAGAGTAATTTTTAAAGAGTCAAAACTATAACAAATGGCATCATTTCTATAAAAACATCTTTTATGAGGCCAATTAAATTAACAGCCTTTAGCACATTGATTTAAAGTAAACTGGGATTTTTTTTTTTTTTTTTTTTTTTT
>NW_012102343.1:602916-606071 GCF_000951045.1 Mandrillus leucophaeus
TTTTTTTTCTTTCTTTCTTTTTTTTTTTTTTTAAGACGAGTCTCACTCTGTCACCTAGGCTGGAGTGCAGTGGCGCAGTCTCGGCTCACTTCAAGCTTCACCTCCCGGGTTCACGCCATTCTCCTGCCTCACCCTCCCAAGTAGCTGAGACTACAGGCGCCTGCCACCACGCCCGGCTAATTTTTTTTGTATTTTTAGTAGAGATGGGGATTCACTATGTTCTCCAGGATGGTCTCGATCTCCAGACCTCATGATCCGACCGCTTCGGCCTCCCAAAGTGCTGGGATTACAGGCATGAACCACCGCGCCCAGCCGAAAAGTTACCCCCTTCTAAAGCTTTTTCTGTCCATTTCCAGGCCCTCAGCAGAATTAATCATCTCCATCTCTGCTCCCTGGCCTACTCTTCCCTGAGTACTCATTCATGTTGCTTCTAGCTCATGAATGATATTATGATATGTAGTGATAATGAGCAAAAGCTATATTTCCAGGGAAGCATTTGGCGAGGTTTTCTTTTTATTACAGAAAATTTTTAAGCTAACTAGAGAGAATATTACAATGAACCCTATGTACCCATCCCCAGCTTCAAAAATGATCAACTTTCTGCTATTCTTGTTTTATCTGTACCCCCTTTATCACACTTTTTGTTGTTTATGTTGTTTGCTGGAATATTTTAAGGCAAATCCTAGATGTCATACCATTTCATTCTTAAACACTTTACTACGTATCTCTGACTAGAAGATCCCCCGTTTTTTGAAACACTACCATTATTAACACATCACACAGAATAAAATAATAATTATTTAATAACATCTAATAGTCCATGTCCAATTCGGCTGAAAATTATTTTTTACAATTGGTTTGTTTGAATCAGGATCCAAATAAGGTCTGTACATTGCATTTAGTTGACATGAATCTTAAGTCTCTTTTAATTTCTCCATAACTGCATCCCCTAGTTCCCCCATTAATTAATGAAGAAGATGGGTTGTTTGGTAGGATTCCCCACATTTTCTCACTCTGTCATCCAGGCCGGAGTGCACAGGTATGATCTTGGCTCACTGTAGCCTTGACATCCTGGGCTCAAGTGATCCTCCCACCTCAGCCTCCCAAGTAGCTGGGACTACAGGCACACGCCACCATGCCTGGCTAATTTTTGTATTTTTTGTGGAGATGGGGTTTCTCCGTGTTGCCTGGGCTGGGCTCAAGTGATCCACCCACCTCGGCTTCCCAAGGTGATGGGATTACAGGCATGAGCTACCACACCCAACCCCCACATTTTAAGTTTGGATAATTTTATCCTAGTGATATCATTTAACATGTTCTTCTTTCCCGCCAAATTTCCTGCAAGCTGATAGAGCTAGATAATGGATTGGGTTTGGATTCAGTCTTTTTGGCAAGAATACTTCATAACAGTACTGTGTGCTTCCTGTTCCTTCACATCAAGACTGACATGACATCTGTCTGTTCCAGTTTGAGTGAAGATCAGTGGCTTTGGGTGGTATCAGTCATATTATTTTCAAAATAATAACAGTAATGATAATAACAGTTATTATTATTCTATGAAATTGGCAACTGTTTGGCTTCCCTGAAATGCAGTTCAAAGAGAAATGGCAAGAAAGATGTTAAATTTTTCCTTTTTTCATTTGTCAATTTTCAGAATGAGTTGAAGTGACTGAGGACTTTTTTTTAAATATCGTAGATGTTTGTATTTGTTATGTTTAGATCTATTAAAATCATTATTCTTTTTTTCTTCAAAATGGTCCCATCTTTAGTGGGCACCCCTTCAAGTTGGCTCCTGTCTTTTGACATGACCCTTATAAATTTTTTTCTTATTTTTTGTTAGATTGAAACATGGAAGACCCTAGTAATCTTTGATAACCTTCTTGCTTTCAGGAAGGTCAGGATATCCCTGGTTCACTTACTTATCCAGACTTGGACTCTTATCCATTTCTCCAAGAAATCTAGGCACAAATAGTATTGCTTTTAGTAGAAATCTAGGCACTAATTTTAGTAGAAATCTAGGCACTAATAGTATTCATTGTTAAGAGGCTGTCATTGTCTCTAGGCCTGTTCTGTGAACAGGGTAGGTAAATACGGTTTTTGTGAAAAGAGAAAAAGGAATTGTATTCTTACCAATAGTGCAGCCAGTTCCAATTTAAAATATTTGGGGGTTTTTATGTAATATATTTGATTTTATAATGATTTCTATTTTTAATGCTGAAAATCTTGGTTCTTAATAACTAACATAATTATTTTATTTAACGTACAATAGAAGTTACTTCAAAATAACTAACTATATGTAACAACAAGACCCCTGGATGCAGCTTAAGGTTTCTTTCCATTTATTTATTTATTTTTGAGACAGGGTCTCACTCTGTTGCTTAGGCTGGAGTGTAGTGACACGATCATTCCCCTCCCTATTGATGGACATTTGAGTTGTTTCTCATCTTCGGTTATTACAAATAGTATTGAATTGAATAGGCATGTGAATACCTCTAAAGTGGAATTTCTGGGTTAAAGGGTAAAATGCATATGTAATTTTACTTAAACAAAAATATTTGATGCTTGGTGTTTTAACTAAGAACTGAGGCCAGGCACAGTGGCTCACGCCTGTAATCACAGCACTTTGGGAAGCTGAGGTGGCTGGATCACTTGAGGTCAGGGGTTCGAGACCATCCTGGCCAACATGATAAAACCCCGTCTCTACGAAAAAAAACAAAAAATTAGCCAGGCATGGTGGCTCACACCTGTAATCCCCAGCTACTTGGGAAGGCTGAGGCGGGAGAATGACTTGAACCCAGGAGGTGGAGGTTGCAGTGAGTCAAGATGGTGCCACTGCACTCCAGCCTGGGCGACAGAGCGAGACTCCGTCTCAAAAAAAAAAAAAAAAACTGCAAAGGAAGTAGAGTTCCTCTTTCCTCATATATGAATATATTATTTCAACAGATACATTGTTGATTACCTACCATATGCCTGGTATTGTTCTAATTGTTAGGGATACAGCAAGAGGTTCTGCAGAACTTCATGGAGCATGAAAGTAAATAAACAAAGTTAATTTCAAGGCCAGGCATGGTTGCTCACACCTGTAATCCCGGCACTTTGGGAGGCTGAAGCAGGCAGATCACTTGAGCCCAGGAGTTCATGGCTGCAGTGAGCCA
>NW_012102343.1:606121-607646 GCF_000951045.1 Mandrillus leucophaeus
ATAAAGAAATGAGGAATAAAATAAGGGCTATATGAATTAATCAGAAATGTTAACATCTCTGATGACAAGTGAACAGGAGGGCACGTGCTCTGGAGCAGCCCCTGACCCACAGCAATTTCTCTGTGCACAAAAAGGGGTTGGTGCTTAGCATCTGATTTATAGGGCACAGCCCTCTTTTAGGGAGCGGCTGTGTCATACATTCGTATATCTCCTATATGGGACTGGCGAGTAGGAAAACTTTCTCTCCTCCCATGTAGGAGATAATGTCTTTTGAATTACTTCTACTTTTACAGTGGTTTCCTGCAGCTCTGTGTACTTGGATTAGGTTGAAGGGGGAGGAATGATTGAGAGGAAAAAGGGTTGTTAAAAAGGATTGGTTAAATTCAAGGAGAGCTTGCCACTGAGAGACTTCTAGAAAATAGAATATCTATTTATTTTTCCTTTTAAACCCTTTTGACCCCTTGAATTGTGTGGATCTTTTAAAATTCTAAGTCTTAAAAATATTGGTCATTTTCCCATTTGGGGAAGAACAGTAAGGAGTTGGTGGGTCTGAAGGTCAGCAGGCAGAAATCGTTAGTTAGAGCAGTGCAGTGCTCCAGGCCCAGGATTTTTGGAACCAGGCTGTGTTCTCTCCAGAAGAGTTTTGTATTGCCCATGTTTGGTTTCCAAAGCTCCTGCTTCTAGCCATGCTGCAGGATCATTTGTTGCATGTTTAAACTTGAGAGTAGGCAGATAACCCATCTAGTAGAAATAAGTGAGACAATCTGCCCAAAAGTATAAGGAAATTTCTTTTCCTTCAAGCTGAGGGAAAAGATTCCAAGGAATGGAGTTTTTTGTTTGCTAGCCTCCCTTTGTGCAGTTTGTTCATTCATTCATTCATTCATTCATTCATTCATTCACTCACTCAGAAAATACTGAGTGCGAGAGAGCTTACCCACCTCTGGAAAATGTTGTGTTAATGATTAGCACTATACCCAGCGTGTTCATTGCTAATACCCAAGAGAAAAGTAGGGTGTTAACATTCTCTCCGTTACAAATGAAGAGACTGAGGCTCAGAGATCTGCCCAGCCCAGGGTGTCACCCTGCTGCTAAGTGCTAGAGCTGGAACTTAAACTGAGTTCAAATCCTATGTTCTCTGCAAGAAGCCCATGCTACCTCCTATGGGCAAGACAGTACTTGATTGGATTTTCTCTAGAGTAGTTAGTCCTTGACCCCAATCTCTCCATTAACTTGGCATTATTTGTATTAAGGGAAATGATTTTCTTGTCAAATAAGCAAGGCACATTTAAAAAGACTCCCATCATGTAGAGAATGGAGCACTGAGGGCCACTAACTAGTCATACTTGTTGATGGAAAGGAAGGAAACTAACATTTTTTGCGTTTCTGGTTCTAGTTCTTTGGTGTATTATAATTTATCCAGTCTGCTGAGTCTGTAGCAGGTCGGTAAGAATCTTCGCACTGCAGCAGAGCGAGGATAAAGAAATGAGGAATAAAATAAGGGCTATATGAATTAATCAGAAATGTT
>NW_012102343.1:609001-612501 GCF_000951045.1 Mandrillus leucophaeus
GGTCTCGATCTCCTGACCTTGTGATCCACCCGTCTCGGCCTCCCAAAGTGCTGGGATTACAGGCTTGAGCCACTGCGCCCGGCCAATTTTTGTATTTTTAGTAAAGATGAGGTTTCACCATGTTGGCCAGGCTGGTCTCGAACTCCTGACCCCTCAGGTAATCCACCTGCCTCGGCCTCCCAAAGTGCTGGGATTACAGGTGTGAGCCACCATGCCCTGCCAACAGTGGTCATATTAATTTGAAGGTGGAGGGGTAGGATCGTTCAGTGGTGCAGTCTAAGAGTAAGAGGCATACATCATTTTGTAGACTAATGAAAGCTCATTGTGAACAACAGTTTATCAATGAGGCAGATCAGATTCCAATTTGATGGGCAGCCGATTAATGAGATAGACACACCTGCACAGTTGGAAATAAGGATACAATTGATTTGTTCCAGCAGCAGACAGGAGCTGTGTACTATAAAGGGAACCTGCTCTTTACTCCAGAAATCTATTCCCACAGACCAGGAATACATTCTCAGAAAACTACAACTCCATTGAACGCCATCCTGACTACAACAGTGTGGATTTTTTCTTTCCTTTTGTGTACCCCTTTCTCATTCCTTTATTGTGCATAAAGTGACTGGCATTTGTGCACAAGCATATTGCCTTTTTATTTTTTAAACTAAATGGCTAATGGTATATTTTGATCAACATCAGATGGAGATAAGATGGGGATAAATACTGATTCTGTGGCAATGCCCCCCTTCTCCATTAGTGGCATGCTCATTCACCTCTTATCTTTATACTTCATTAAGTTATTTTGCTCTCATCATTTAATAAAAATCAATAACACAGAATCCTTCCATACTTAAAGCTAGTAGTTCAAGATCCTGTCTCTACAAAAAATTTTAAAAAATTTAACCAGGTGGTGCACGCATGTAGTCACAACTACTTAGGAGGCTGAGGCAGGAGGATCACTTGAGTCCAGGAGGTTGAGGCTGCAGTGCGCTATGGCTGCACCGTTGCACTCCAGCCTGAGTGGCAGAGCAAGACCTTGTCTCTTATTTAAAAAAAAAAAAAAATCCTTCCATACCTTGTTAAATTGGAGAATTTTGGTGTTTTTCACTTGTCATTCTAAAACCAACCGGTTTTTAAACTCTTATACATAGCTGTTACATGTAGGACAATATGTCTTTAAGTAGGGATAAGTTACTCTAAAAGAAATGAATCTTAGATAGTTTTCCCATCAGGCATCCTATTGCTTAAATAAACTTCGTGTTTGAAATGAAAGAAATAGTTGTACAGTAGCAAGCATTTATTGAATGCCTATGTGACTTTGTATTAATCCTAGAATGGATGAGGAAAGGAGCTCAGAAAAATAACTTGGTAATTTGCCTGCGTGGCCCAGGGTCAATGTAAGAGCTGAAGTCCTGTTCTCTTCACAATATTATGTTGTCTCCTTTGTTTCCTGGCCACTCATATTAGAATCTGCTAAAAGCAACCTGTTAATTGCTCTTCTGAATGGGAGAAATCCAGTGGAAAGCAATTTGTGCCCCCTTCAAAAACATTTTTAATTATGTTGAAGCATAGAAATATTTAAAGTAGTTTGCATTGGAATTGAAAAACTGAACTGAGTTTCTTCCACTTCATTAGAAAGTTACTTAAACTTTACATTGTTCCCTACATAAAAGCTGAGCAGAATTTTATCAGGCAATTGCCTCAAAGGTATAATCTGGACAATCTTTCTGTAATAAAACCCATATGTCATTGGCGAAAGGTGCAGAGCCCTGGCAGAGAGGGCTGGTCTCGAGAGAGATTCTGCACCCAATCTCGTTAACCAGGGTGCCTCTGGTAATCCCTCATCCCCTCACCAGTGAGAAATCAATCTGTACCACTGAATCTTTTTCAACCAGCCACCAGAAAAATTTACTGCAGAGAAGGCAGTTTGGGGATAGTCATTGTGGAAAGTGAGCCAGAAGCAAGGCTAAATGTAGGATGGAGGAATTGGAGAGTCTAAAGAAGAGATTATATTAAACCACACACCACTTTCAGAGCAGGCACAGTGGAGTCCCCCTTTCAGCCCTGACCTCTCCAAGTATACTCAGGTATTTACAGCTGCCATGAACCCGATAGCCCTGGAGAAACTACAAGATGGGTGGGGGATAACGGAAACAGTGGGAACCTGGGAGTTGATTGTGGTCTATCCATTTGCTGTCTCTCGGTGTGTAGTCGCCAGTCTCCTCTCCACACTCTCTGCAGCATTTAACGTGTTAACCCTATGGTGACAGTCTCAATTGTGGCTTTCTCAATTTGTGATCTATGTCCAACATAATAGGGCCTGTAAATCATGACTTGACATAGGGGTCATGCTTCTCTCCTGCACGGCATGCAACAGTGGCTGATGACCAGTGGGCCCCTCTTGGCATAGTTATTAGAATGGAAGCGGTGTTGCCTTCCTGTGAAACCTTGTGATCTTAGAGAATAAATCCAGAATCAAAAAATAGTTGACAGACTGGACGAGGTGGCTCATGCCTATATAATCCCAGCACTTCCAAGGCAGGCGGATCACCTGAGGTCAGGAGTCCGAGACCAGCCTGGCCAACATGGTGAAACCTTGTCTCGACCAAAAATACAAAAAGTTAGCTGAGCGTGGTGGTGCATGCTTGTAATCCCAGCTACTTGAGAGGCTGTGGCAGGAGAATCACTTGAACCGGGGAGGCAGAGGTTGCAGTGAGCTGAGATTGTGCCATTGCACTCCAACCTGGACAACAAGAGCGAGACTCTGTTTCAAAAAAAAAGAAAATAGTTGACAGACACATTTCACTGACTCTAGATAACGCTCTCTCCCAATCTTATTGTGTCTAGAATTGTTTTCTATATAACACATTATGGGGAACAAAGAAACAGGAGAAAATGGAGGAACTGGAAGTGCCAAGCTGAAGAACATGTAATCTTACGCTGGCTATTCATTCTAGAATTATACCAATCTATAACCATTGTGAAGAAGAAGGGACAGAACTAGGCAGTGGGGAATAGAAATGGCCTTCTCTTCTCTGTAAGCAGGCAGTAGTCATCTCTAAAGATTTTTCCCCAAAGAGATTTGAAATTCCTGATGGGAGCTTAAAAAGCTAAGAGTAAAATACATTTATTTATAAGACCCTACTAGAAGAGGTATGTGTGTGTGTGTGTGAGAGTGTGTGTGTGTGTGTGTAGACGAGGAATACAGAATAGTAGCAGAAGGCTGTCTCCCTACTCCTAATGGGATTTTGTAGCAGCATGTGCGAGTTTGTTTCAGAAGTCAAAAATGAACAGATGTTAGTATAAATTACCTCTGTGTCTGATGTCTTGCAAATTAAAAGCGCGGTTGGCATCACTAAACAATTTCACTAGGTTTGGGGGGGTGCGGTTAGCGGGCGGTGATTACTGTAGCAGGTCGGTAAGAATCTTCGCACTGCAGCAGAGCGAGGATAAAGAAATGAGGAATAAAATAAGGGCTATATGAATTAATCAGAAATGTT
>NW_012102343.1:612551-614513 GCF_000951045.1 Mandrillus leucophaeus
AAAAAAAAAAAAAAAAACTGCAAAGGAAGTAGAGTTCCTCTTTCCTCATATATGAATATATTATTTCAACAGATACATTGTTGATTACCTACCATATGCCTGGTATTGTTCTAATTGTTAGGGATACAGCAAGAGGTTCTGCAGAACTTCATGGAGCATGAAAGTAAATAAACAAAGTTAATTTCAAGGCCAGGCATGGTTGCTCACACCTGTAATCCCGGCACTTTGGGAGGCTGAAGCAGGCAGATCACTTGAGCCCAGGAGTTCATGGCTGCAGTGAGCCAAGATTGTGCTACTACTCTCCAGGCTAGGCAACAGAGCAAGACCCTGTCTCGGGGGGGGGAAAAAAAAAGTTAATTTCAGATTTTGTGAAGTGCTATAAAGGAAATAAATGGGTTGATATTCAAGAAAGCACCTGAAGGCCGGGTATGGTGGCTCACGCCTATAATCCTAGCACTTTGGGAGGCCGAGGTAGGTGGATCACAAGGTCAGGAGATTTTTGGCGGGGCATGGTTGTTCATGCCTGTAATCCCAGTACTTTGGGAGGCCAAGGCTGTTGGATCACTTGCCAACATGGTGAAACCCCATCTCTACTGAAAATACAAGTATTAGCTGGGCATAATGGCGCATGCCTTTAGTTTGAGCTACTCAGAAGGCTGAGACACAAGAATCGCTTGAATGGGAGGTAGAGGTTGCAATGAGCCAAGATTGCACCACTGCACTCCAGCCCCGGTGACGGGGTGAGACTCCATCTCAAAAAAGAAAAAAAAGTAAAAAAGAAGAAAGAATTTCATACATTATCTTATTTAATCTCATAAGAGTCTGCAAAGTTTATTTTATAATTCCCATTTTACAGAGAAAACCAGTGTTCAGAAAAGTAAATTACTTGTTTGTGGTCTTACAGTTTGGAAATGGGGGCTGGGGTTTGAATATGTTTAATTCCAAAGCCAGATAAGATAAATCCTTTTTCAGTGTATTGCATTGCCTCTATTAACCAAAAAGAAAGCAAAAAATAATGAGTTGTCAGAGTAAATGGTTTTGATTCTCATTTTAACCTGACAGAAATACATATTTTTTTTTTCTTTTAAAGTACTGCTCTTGTTTATCACTGGAGTATTACACATTCAAATATGCTTGTTTTATTTTGCTTGTTTTAATATATGCTTGTTTTATTTTGGGGATATTTGTTGTATAAGAAAATAGAGGAATATGCCTTTTTGTCCAAGCTAAATAAAACAACTTCAGTATCCATTTTTATTGTTTTTTATTTAATGATGGTTCTACTTTTAAAATACCACAGCAAAAATATCTTACAGGTATTTCTAGCCTTTTCAAATTATGTGCCTTCTAAGTGTGCTATTTATTTATTTCACAAATATTTGTTAACATCTGTATGCAAGTTACTTTATAAGTGTCTGTTGAATTAACTTTCGTAAATGTAATAGCAAAAACATTATACAGGGTTCTGTAAATAGCCATAAAGTTAATCTTAGGGGGAAATTTTTTTCTTGTGCCAGCACTTATTGAGCACTTAACTGTATTATCTGTAAGTCTCACAATAACTCAGTAAGGCAGATACCGATCCCCACTTAACAGAGGAAGGAACT
Organism: Mandrillus leucophaeus; assembly: GCF_000951045.1. Lineage (NCBI taxonomy): Eukaryota > Metazoa > Chordata > Mammalia > Primates > Cercopithecidae > Mandrillus > Mandrillus leucophaeus. The sequence continues at coordinate 614,159 of NW_012102343.1, forward strand.
GAGGCACAGAGAGCCTATGTAATTCATCTGCGATCACCATCTCATACATGATGGATTTACACCTAAGGTAGATTTAAATCCCTCACGATCATAGGTTTTCTGTCATAAGTATTAAAAGTTTCTATTAAACAACAAAATAGTTTATAGGGAAATATAATATTTGTCCTGTCTAGTATTTTAAATTAAATCCTTAATGTTGTCCAATGAACCATACATAAAAATTCGTAGCCATTTTTTGTGTGTGCCTTAAACTAGAACTAGCTGCAGTTAAAACCCAGATTCTAATTTTACAAACAAGGCCACCTCTAACAATATTAAAATAAAATGATATTATTCCCTGGCTTAAAGAAAAATT
>NW_012102343.1:614563-623923 GCF_000951045.1 Mandrillus leucophaeus
ATAAAGAAATGAGGAATAAAATAAGGGCTATATGAATTAATCAGAAATGTTAACATCTCTGATGACAAGTGAACAGGAGGGCACGTGCTCTGGAGTTTGGATCTGATTGTTTGGATCTTTTGCCGAGGGAGAGAAGTCCAAAGCACTAAACAGTCTCTGCCTTCAGTACCTTTTAGTAGAGGAAGACAACTATATAAGCAAGGAATTGCATGCAAGTCTTATAGGAACTTTGCTTATACAGGATTTGCTATAAATCCACAAAGGAAGGAACGGTCTGTTTGATTTGATCTGGATTGGGATTGTGGGCACGTGAGGCAAGACCCAACACTGGGCTTCTATGCCTAGTTAATGGAATTTCCTTTCCCTCTGTTGGAGCACAGGAACTAGTGAAAGATGGGGAACGTATAGATTGAAGTTACCAAAAGCCTCCCTGTGGTCCCAGAAGTTGTGTTGTTTTATGTCTTCATTGTACAATAAAACAAGAAACTGTTAAATTTAAGTTGGGGCAGAGGGGAGCGGGAGGCCATTCATCTAGCTCCGTTTGCTCTGGACTTGGGAAAGGCAACAAGGAGGCCTGGGTGAAGGTCCTTCTCGTTCCTGAGGGTGCCTCCCTAGCCACCTCACTTCTTTGGCCATGATGGAGATGTGTTCTTGGGAGGCCACACAGCCTGCCCTGTGCCTACTGCATGGTTCCAGAAGGCCTGGCTCCCAGAGCCAGCCATCAGCCATCAGAAACTTTCTGCACTGTTAAATCCATTTAAGAAATCTGAAAACATGGCCTTTTAGGATGAGGATGAGGAAGGTGCTGTTACACTACGTGTGCTTTCTGAGATCTAAAATGGGGGACCTCTGGAGTGGCCCTTGTAACTGAGAAATGTTTTACTTTCATTTTGGAACCTTCTATGTAGGAAAGTAGCTATATAAACCCACTTGTAACTACAGCATTCAAAGATTGATGGTGCTGAAAGCCGGAGAAAGACACATAAACCTTGGCTGGCTATATTAAATATCTAAGGACTGACAATGCCAAGGGAAAGAAGACCAAAGCTCTATAAACCCTACTTTATGACACCATCCACAGATGAACTGCACTAAGGGAATATAAACCCTGTTATATTACAGTATCCAGGGACTACCACTGCCGAGAGATAGGGTAAATGATCTCTAATTTTGATTTGAGATTATAAATGTCCAGAGACCAGCAACCCAGAGAAGACTAATCTTGGTTGGATTTTAGGCTCCAAAAGCAAACCCCCTGAGATAGTGAACATGAGTATTAGGTTAGATTCTTGAGACAGAGATAGGTTTTGGGGGAATCCCCTGGTGATTTGTTTAAAGGTGAATGATAAAATCTTTCACAGTCATTTGATGTGTATCTCAATTGCCAACTTCAGAATAGCTTTGTAGAGTTGTAGTTGTCTGTAACGGTTTGTTTTTACCCTCTTTTAGGAGGTTAGTTGGTGATGATTAAATCTGTTGTGATAGCAACTTGATATATAATTTAAATCAATCTGCATTTTTAAGTTAAATCTTTCTATGATTCTTTTTTCAGATTTTAGGTTTTCATTGATCATTTGTTTGCTTTGTGATTCCAGCCAGAGAGATGACACGGGGGAAATTCCTCAATATTCTAGAGAAGCCCAAGAAGTAGCAGCTGCTTGTGGACAGGATGTCCTGGGGTTCGAAACCAAGCTCCCTTCCCGGTGCACCTCTAACAATGCACACCTCACTGCTTGCTTGGGAGAGACCAGAGGGTGTACCTCCAGGACTGCCCTCTCCCCTGTTCCTGGCACTCTACGCGTCTGAGGACATTCAGCAGCAAGAGAAGAATCTGCTCTACCCAAGGATCATTGCAGTTACTCAGTCAGCTTTCAGACTTGAACCTTCTTAGCCTCGGATATTGGTAACAGCTGAGGGCATATCATTCTTAAAGGTCAAAGTCCTGCTTTCTCATTTCTGGAAGTGATTCAGGAGCCCCAGGATCTTACGGTTGATTTGACTCAGTCATGGCAGTCAGTTGTGACATGTTGATTGGATGGGTTCTTTTGAATTGTTCTTGATCTCTTAGGAAGTGTTTTTGATGCAAGGAGACCAGAGACCAACTAGATTCTGGACCAGACCATGCAGCCTGATCTGTGAACTCTCCAGTATATACTGAGTTCCCAGAATCCCCAGCTGGAGAAACCAGAATCTTCTTGAAATGTACATCTGTTTTTAAAACTTCTATACCTCTTATGATAGTCCCATTTGCTTTTCATTCCTTACTTCCCAGCCCCACCTTCCAGTTCTGACTTCGGGCAAAGGGATCCCTGAGTCCCTCCTGGAATTAGCTTGTATAGTGAAAGGCCCATCCAAGGTTGCCTTGGGTTCTAGATCTAAAGACCAATGTGAAGGTGACAGAAAGGACTTTCAAGTTCTAATTAATCTGTTACAGATTCAAGCAAGAAAGTCAGTGTAGCCTGAAAGACAAGAGAAACGGGATGGTTTATAGGAGTTCCCATTTGGTTGAAAGCTGGAAGCCCTAATTGACCTTAAAAGAATGTGCTATGGTATGGTGGGATTGTCCCCTCTGACAGCACGTATGAGATAGTTCATCTATATAATAGAAACACACACACACGAAAGAGAATCTTCTGACTTAAATACAACTTTCATGGAGTTCTTCACCACTTATCTGTCTCTGTTAAAATCTGAAAATCTAGCCCATGGGTAAAATCTATTATATGTGTTCTCTATATTTCTCGTATAAGCCAGCCCCCATCATCTGATGTTTTGAGAAGTGCATGGAGTTCCTAAACTTTGCACAAAAGAATATCCCGGGGCCGGGCGCGGTGGCTCACGCCTGTAATCCCAGCACTTTGGGAGGCCGAGGCAAGCGGATCATGAAATCAAGAGATAGAGACCATCCTGGCCAACATGGTGAAATCCCATCTCTACTAAAAATACAAAAATTAGCTGGGCATGGTGACACAGGCCTGTAGTCCCAGCTATTCGGGAGGCTGAGGCAGGAGAATTGCTTGAACCGAGGAGGCGGAGGTTGCAGTGAGCCAAGATCGCGCCACTGCACTCCAGCCTGGGCGACAGAGCGAAACTCCATCTCAAAATAAATAAATAAGAATATCCTGGCCAGGCAACTCATACCTGTAATCCCAGCACTTTGGGAGGCTGAGGTGGGCAGATCACTTGAAGTCAGGAGTTCCAGACCAGCCTGGCCAACATGGTGAAACCCTGTCTCTACTAAAAATACAAAAATTAGCTGGGCGTGATGGCGCATGCCTATAGTCTCGGCTACTTGGGGGCCTGAGGCACGAGAATCGCTTGAATCCGGGAGGTGGAGGTTGCCGTGAGCCAAAATCATGCCACTACACTCCAGCCTGGGCAACAGAGTGAGGCTCTGTCTCAAAAAAAAAAAAAGAAGATCCCTGTGGCAATAGTCTGATGGTGTTTGGACACAAGAAAAGTTATGGTCAAGTTTTGAGTCGTGAGTTTTTGCTAGGGCATGGCACTCTTCAGTTTAAACGCTGATCCATTAACCATTTTCTGACATTTGTGCCTTGTTCTCATGCTAGAATTAACGCTGAATTTTTCTCTCGTTTGGCCATCCATGTAGTTTTACTTATTGAGAGGAAAAAAGACTGAACATAAGATATGAAAGATGAGTATGAGAAGTAAAACATTCTACTGGGGTGCTATATAGAAGGTTAGGTTGTAGGGGCTTTGATTTTAATTTAAACTCATTATCGATGGATATTTCTGTATCTCACTAAATGCGGTTGAAGAGTTTGTGTGTGTATGTGTGTATGGCCAAAAAATAGTGCCATAATGTCAGATTCTTCCTTTGCTCTGTTTTTGAGAGTTGATGACATCAGGCACTTTTAAGTGTTTGGGGAAATTGATTGGGATACCTCCCCCAAACCAACTCAAGTCTGTAACTGGAAGCCAGGTAGTTGGTTTTCTGGTCCGCTTTGGCCTCTTTCTTTTACCATCATCCTATCCACCAGCACTTAATGTAAGTAGATGTTTTAGAATTGCGATATTTATTGGTTTTGTATTTGTCATCCTTAGAAATGTTAATGATGTATTTTTATATTGATAATATAAATTGATGTACAGTGTGTGTGTGTATGTATTTCAGGATGTTAAAGGATTGTACTTTGTATGTGATGGTTTCTGTGTCTTCATAATAAATGTGTCCCTTTTACAGGAGGGTGAGTTTTTCCTCAGAGGGCCGAGTTGGATATTTAAAGCACAGACCTCATCAGAAAGTACAACTATAATGATAAACAATCCACTGTCTTCCTCCTTAATATACTTAGTGGATAGTTTGGGGCTTTACCGTCATCTACTTGGTCTCCTGCCTTCCAATCTATCCTACCACTGCCCAACACCCTACAGTAGTATTTAGAAACCTTTAATATCTTCCCATGTCTACTAATAAAGTCTCAATCTCTTGACCTGGCATTTTAAGACTCTCTACATGTAATCCTAATCAACCCTTCCGTTTAGTTTTCTTCCTCTCCTATGTATGAAGTCCATGTTGCAGTTACTCTGAACAGTTCCCAGTTTCTCACTTGAGTGCCTTTGCTCCTGCCTTTGAGTTCCTAGAAGATCTTGGATCCCTTTTGCATCTATCAAACCTATGCTTCCTATAATCCCCTGATGATCCAGCTGGAAATGGTCCTTCCCCTACATTCCTATAGCATTTCCCCATATCATCCCTGTGACTCTTACCACACTCTGCCTTATATTTAAGTGGTCTGAGTACTTTTTCTTTTTGAGACAGAGTCTCGCTCTGTTGCCCAGGCTGGAGTGCAGTGGTGCAATTTTGACTCACTGCAACCTCTGCCTCCCGGGTTCAAGCGATTCTCTGCCTCAGCCTCCCTAGTAGTTGGGATTACAGGCACATGCCACCACACTCCGGCTAATTTTTGTATTTTTAGTAGAGACAGGTTTTGCCATGTTGGCCAGGCTGGTCTCAAACTCCTGGCCTCAAGAGATCCTCTGGCCTTGGCTTCCCAAAGTGCTGGGATTATAGGCATGAGCCACTGCGCCTGGCTCTGAGTACATATCTTATTTCTCCTACTAAATTCAAAACTCCTCAAGGTATAGCTGGCTCCTACACATCTAGTTCTTCAATGTCTTCTTTGAACTGGGGGTTCAAAAGCTATTTGCTTGCAGACTTCTGGTTACACATGATAGATTGAAAACAAGTATTTATCTGCCATCTACCAAATCCCTTAGTGTGGGTTCCTTTTCAACTGTGTTCAAGAACTGGAAAAGAGGAAGTACTCATTACCGCTACTGCTTTCACCCATTGATAGTTTACCTGCTCTAGACCAGAATATGCCCTTTTAAAGAAAGCATTTCATTTTAAGGACAGCAAATTGCTTCTCATCATAGGCCCATCATTTATTTCCAAAAAAGACATCTGGATGAACAGCAGATTTCTGTGATCTAGAAAAGCATGGCTGATTGACTAAGCAGGGACAGTGTTATGAATGTTCTAAGTCTTTAGAGACTATTTTTACAGTAAATAATTGTTTATTACTTGCCTACAGATATTTTTTCCCTTTTCCTTTGCCATTCCAAATACCATCCTGGAAAGCATCTGTTAAATGTGAGCAGCAACATTCAGAAAAGCATAGTATTGGAGCTTGGAGACACGTTTGCAAATTCTTATTAACATTTTTTTTCTTACCAGCACTCATTACTTCTTGCTGTCTTCAGTCTCCCAGAGTCTAGGCCTCTGCTGATTTGCTTGGCCTGCCTTCCATAGGTTAGAGCACTTAAAGTTCACAGGGTATTAATTGTGTTGATATTGAAATGCCATCATTTTTATCTTTCCATTTTTATCATATTTTTTAAATGGACACTTGCTAACTGCTCCGTGGTTTTAGTTCTCTAGCTGCTCTTCTGGACTCTCCCAGATCAAGGCAGTGAAAATAGAACTGATGGAAGTCATCCCCTTGTCCCTGTGGCTTCAGAAGGGTGTTTCGACTTCCCCAGGAGCTTTGAAATGAAGCCGAGAAATTTCATTTCCAGTGGGATGCCCTGACTCCTCCTGTTTCCTCCAGGATTAAGCCATCACAGGAAGGTGAACAGGCAGAGCAGGAAGTGAGGAAACGGACAGTTGGGCCAAGGTGGATGATCCCAGAAGCCAAATAACACAGTCTCTTACCAGTTCTCAGCTTCGGCACTAACTCCATCTCCAAGCATTTGGTTATATTCTCCATTCTCTGTTTTCTTCATCTTGTGAGAGCTACAAGGATATCTGATCCCTATGTGGGCTTTGTTTCACCAGAGTCTTGCAACCCCCAACCCCAGAGAGTGGCAAAGGGTGGTGTCTCCACGGTTGTAAGTTCTGATGGACTGGAACTGACTTTTCCTATCTATGTAGGCTTTTTGGCATTTGGGGTGTGTGTCCCTGTCTATGCCTAAAGAGGCCACTGGCCTTCCCACCCTTTGCCTGGCACTTTTTCCTCTCGAGCAGCTGGGGGCTTCAGACGATACCAGGTGTAACTGTGAGGCTCCTGGTTGGCGTGAGTGCTGGCAGAGCCTGTTAATTAGCACAGGAACACCCCAGTGCTCCATTAGCTGGGCCAGGCATTTGGAACCTTCCCCTCCTGTGGGCCCCTTCCTCCTAATGAGAGCTGGAAGAAGGGCCCTCACAAAACACTGCCTCAGAATAATATTCTGCTTTGTCCCCACCAGTAACCAGGGCTGACAGGATCACTCTGTCCATTTCTCTTCTAATTAGCACAATTCCAGCATGGCCTGAGCCAGCAAATAGAGAAAAGCGATCAAAAGCGATCGGACAACCGTACCGAATCACAAACACAAAGAGGGCCATTCCCTGTAATTAGGTGAGACAATTCCTCAGTCTTTTCTCGGCTGGAGTTTGCCGCTAAGACTCTTGCTGTTTGGGTCCCAGCAACACAAGTTACATGTCTCCCTGGGACACTAATAAGCCCCAAATTGTCTTCCGCTTCACACAACTCTAACCAGAGGACAGACATGGGGTGGTGGGGCAGGTGGCGGGGAGGGGGTGGTGCAATGCAGTGAGGGGACAGGGTCTCCCAACAAGCAGCTGCTGCAATGTTTCCCCAACTTCGAGAAGCAGACACTGGGGCTGTGGGCAAAGAGGTAAGAGTCAGTTGACTTGAGAGAACTGCTCTGGGCACAGCCTGGCCCCTGTTACTTGAGCTGGAGTCTGAAGCACTGAGAAATTCTGACCCTCAGGGGAAGCCCCCTCTCAGCCATTTGCCCCACTCTGTTCATTCGCTGCCTCCTGTCTATGGCCCCGTCACTCCTCCCACCCCTGCAGACCGCTGGCATCATTCCGGGAACTACACTGAGCCCTTCACAAACTGTAAGCCCTATACAACTATAGTTACCATTGCAGAGAAAGCTAACACACAGCACATGAGTGAATTCTGCCCTAGAAGACTGCATGACCTGGAAGGGGCACCCACTGCCCCCCTCACTCTGGCCCTCATTTCTAGCACCCATCACCTTTATGTCTCTGGTTGTGTCCCCAACCCCTGCCTACTGTCTCCTCTCTCCTGAAAGATCTCTGTTTGTTTAAAACAGAAAAGTGGCCCATCTGCCAGGGCAAGAAGCCATAACTGGCCGCACTCCATGTGGCTCAGAGGTTGGCCACTTAATGAACAAAAACAGCTCCCCCAGGATTGCAGCCCATTACAGGGATTACTTGGGGCGATACAGCCGTAAACTTGGTCATAGCCAGGGACAAAAGAATGCAGGGGAGAATGGCAGTTGGAATCTCAATTAAACTCAAGTTCGGAGCAGAATTGGGCTCACATATTTTCATCTCTCTCTTGCCCTCTGCTTTCTGTCTTGATTTCTATACCTGGTGTTTTTGAAAGTGACCTCCAATACAAAAGGAGATTCAGTTATGTAGAATCCGAGAAGCCAAAAAACTCAAGTAATCAAAGTGGCATTGTTTTTCTACCTTCATTTTTCTGAGACATAGAGAAGATAATGATAAGATTTGACTGTTAAAAACAACTTTTGGCACATGCCAAAGAATTGATCCAAATTTGTTCAATTTCATACAGTTTCTTTGGTTATAAACAGAACTACCTGGCACATAATAGGTGCTAAAATAAGAATTTGTTGAAAGAATGAACTGTGCCTTGACATTCGGTGTTCATAGCCTCATTGCTGGTCAAAGATATAATAAGTGCTTGGATTTTGAGAGAAAGGCAGGGGTGATCTTGTGTAAGTTACTTCTCTCTAAGCCTTGGTTTCCTTAGGACTTTTTCCACTTTAAAGAGTCGTATCAGCATCATGGACAAGGGCACAGGCTCTGAAGTCAGGCTGCCTGGGTGCAAATAGCACCTAACTACTAGGGTAGCTGTAGAGATTAAATGAGTATTGCGAAGTGTTGAGAGTGGTGCATGGCATATCTTACCCATTATGTGTATAATTGCTTGATAGATAGATATATAAAACAGATTCCATGTAGTATTTAATTTTTTATTATACTCGTATTTATTAAAAATTGACAATCCCTAGGCCAGGCATGGTGGCTCACACCTATAATCCCAGCACTTTGGGAGGCTGAGGCATGTGGATCACTTGAGGTCAGGAGTTCAAGACCAGCCTGGCCAACATGGTAAAACCCCGTCTCTACTTAAAAAAAAAAATACAAAAAAATTTAGCTGTGTGTAGTGGTGGGTGCCTGTAGTCCCAGCTACTCGGGAGGCTGAGGGAAGGGAATTGCTTGAACCCAAGAGGCAGAGGTTGCAGTGAACTGAGATTGCATCAGTGCACTCCACCCTGGGTGACAGAGTGAGACTCCATCTCAAAAAAAAAAAAAAAAAATTGGCAATCCCTACAGGGAAAATATAGTAACTTCTGGTTACCTTGACTAGTCAGTTAAGCAGAATACTATTTCCGTAACCCTTCAGAAGAGCTGACAGTTTACTATTTCTCCTACCCCCATCCTTCCACCCACTGAGGCCCATGGACATTCAGTAGAAACCATCGTTGACTCTACAGACAGTGGCATTAAGCAAGGGAGGGAAAGGTATTCTTTGGGACATTGGCAGGTTTCTGAGCTGATACTGAACTTGGCATACATAAGCCTCAAATCACTGTGCTTTGCTAATCTTTGTGGTCCTCGTATTTTCTGAGCAACCATGCTTTTCTAGTCACTGCACAGGAACACACTTCCCTGTTGGACTGGCTCATAACCCGCTACCCCTCACCCTCCAGTCCTCCACATTCCTCCAAATAGTTTTTCCCTTCCCTTCCCTTCCTTTCCCTTCCCTTCCCTCCCCTCCCCTCCCCTCCCCTTTCTCTTCCCTCCCCTCCCCTTCTCTTCTCCCCTCCCCT
>NW_012102343.1:624258-628174 GCF_000951045.1 Mandrillus leucophaeus
TCCCTCCCTCCCTCCCTCCCTCCCTTCCTTCCTTCCTTCCTTCCCTCCTTCCTTCTCTTTTATCGAGAGGACAGGGTCTCCCTCTGTCACCAAGGCTAGAGTGCGGTGGCACGATCTCAGCTTGCTGCAACCTCTGCCTTCTAGACTCAAGCAATCCTCCTGCCTCAGCCTCCAAAGTAGTTGGAATCACAAGCACATGCCACCACACCTGGCTAATTTTTGTATTTTTTGCAGAGATACAGTTTCGCCATGTTGCCCAGGCCAGTCTCAAACTCCTGGGCTCAAGTGATCCACCTATCTCAGCCTCCCAAAATATTGCGATTACAAGCGTGAGCCACTGTGCCTGGGCCAGATAGTTTTCTATGGTGTGAGACTTGTCAGGTTCTCGCTCCCTTTCCAGGACTGAGCAGGGTCCACTCAGGCTTCTGCTCCCCTGGCAGCCTCCTCTGGGCTTTGCCTTCTCTGGGAACCCATGGAGAGACCCTGGCCTGACTCTGCAGCCTGAGGCCTCAGGGTCAAGTGAGGCTGAAAGTCACATCCCAGGGCCGCCTTGGATGTAGCCAAGCCCCAGCAGCCAAGTTGGCCTGAGCCAGTGACTTTGCACAAAGGAGCAGCTGAGAAGAGTCAAGTTGGGAAAGTCAGTGACTTGAGGCTGAGTGGAAATGAGAAGTGCTGGCTGCAGCAGGACCCATGAGGGATATGTGAGGATTGGAACCAGAAATGGTCTCTGAGGAATGGGGAGGGCTCATGGGAAAGCAAGGGCCTGAGAGCTGCTTCACCTTGGCCTCCTGCTTCCTGCCATCCACCTCTGCTGCTGCTGCCTCTGCCTTCAAGGGTCCCAAAGGCTGCTCAGATGTGCAGCTGTTGAGTAAATCAGGGTACATTCCCATAGTGAACTACCATGCAGCCATTTGGTGTGTTTGCAAAGAGGTTATGATATCATGGAAGAAATGGTTTTGTCATAAGGATAAGTGAAATAGCCGGATGTAACACAATTACAGCAATGTGGGGCGGTGAATAGAAGGCAATAGGCAAAGGTGGTAATAGTGCTTGCTGCCTGGTTGGAGGAATATGGGGTATTGTTGTTTTCTTCTATGTTTTCCAAGCTCTCTACGGAAACAGGTATTGATTTTATAATACAGGGAGAAAAAAGCCTCTGGGGCCAGATATACAGATTTTAAAAGCCCTGCTTCTCAACTCAGCCTGTTATCCTGCACACATGTGCACACATACATAGTTCATCGATGACCTTTGTATATGGTAATGAAATTTGTTCTTTAGTATGCAAATGTGTATCAATCTGTACACCAATAAGTGTTTATTGAGCACCTAATAACCATCCAGCTATGCCCTAGGACCTCTACTTCATTGCATGTAATGTGGGAAAAAAAACTTGTTCCCTATTCATGACAGTTCCATCTCTCCCCACACTCCTCAGAGCCTTTGCCCAGGAACAGAAAAAATCATTCAGTCAGTAGGTGTTCAGTGTTGCCAAATAGCTATCTTTTTCCTCAGTCTTTCCCTACCCTGAGAAAGTATGTCTCACCTAACCTTGCTGTAGAGTCTTAGCATTAAGTTTCCCCCAGCTCTTGGGCATGCAGCACCTTACTTCAGATGTTGTGTTTGCGAGAGTTTCCTTCACTGCTTTCTCCCTGCTTACCTTCCCCTTCCCAATTGGAAGAGAAGGAAGAAAAGATGAGTTGGGGGTCAGGAGTAGGAATGGGTCAGAGAAGAATCTGGAATTATACTCATGTTTTCATCACAACCAGTTGGAGGCGCTGCACTCTCAGGAAAGAGAAGGAAGTGCGTTTCATCTGAGTTGGGTCTGGAAGACACAAGGGATGTGTAGGAGGTGGTTCTCACTTTTATTGGGAGACAAGTGTGTATATAAAGTCAGTCTCCCTGCAGGATGAGAAGCATAGTCATGGAATTGCTAAAGAAGATATAAAAGCCTCAGGACCAAATGACGTGAGAAAATAGTGGAGAAGAATTGACCTTCTCCCCAAGAAGTGACTTGACCACATCAGCCCCAAGTACCCAGAATATACAAACCCACACATCTGACTAGGCCTGGGCTAGAAAATGGGAGGGAATGGGGAGCACTCCCCATTTTCCTTGGTAGAAATAGATGCAGCAACGAGTAAAATTCCGTGCCTGCCACATCTGCTCCCTCCTCCACTAGTGCATGCACTTGTCCATCCTGTTTGCCAAAGAGGGACTGCTTTCTGCCCAGCTCAGGAGAGCGAAACGAAGAAGAAACAATGTCAGCCATGTGTAGCCCTGAATCCTGCCTGACCGTTGCAGTCGCTCTGGGGCTTTCAGCCAGAACTGGGGTGGCCAGATCTGATGAGCCTTCCAAAGGAGAGAAGAGCACTCCAGACCAGACGGCTGAAGCAGTTGTTACGGCAGCAGCATTGCAGGGCAGGCAACACTTCACAGCATCACCAAAGATTGATGCAAATTGGTTTGGTTCTGACCCTGTCACACCAGGAAGGATAATGACTCCAGCAGCGCCGGGCACGGGAGGGGGCACGTGGTGGGGGCCATGAGGATTGGTGTCTCACTTCACATCTTCATTAATGATCTGAAAGACAGAGGTAAACAGCATGCTAATGAAACCTGCAGATGATTGGTGTTACAACCCCCAGAGAGGACAGAGAAATAGCACACCGAGACCCAGAGAGCTTAGAAATATGGGCAGGAGACTGTCAAATGAGACTCGTCCTAGGAAAATGAAAGTTGACGTGTCAGGGAGGAATGATGAAGGTGCCTCTGGGTGGGGGCCTGCACACCTGAAAAGCAGAGATGGGTGGCAGGGTCAGGAGGCTGAGGGATGTGATAAGGTTTGGGGTGTGTTGGAGGGAGAGGGAGGAGCTGACCTTGAGGACCCAGGGGACAAATACCCTTGTGCATTTCTGGTCAGGACTGACCATGAGGCCAACAGTTTGTGCAGCCGGAGTACCAAGCAGGTTGCACTGGCCCATTGGCCTGTGTCAGCCCCGGAACCCCGCTGCAAGCCAGGACCTCTGATTTCACAGTCACAAGCTGTGCCTATTTGCACCCAAGCCATTAAGGCTAAAAGCGCCATTTTGACCTAACTGCTATTTTCCTAAAATGAAACAAGCCAAAATATGTATTTAAAATTTTGCACTAAATTATTGGGGATAGGATATTCAAGAGCAGAGAAAGGAAAAAATGTCTGTATTTTCAAGCGTTTCCCATTCAATAAAGATTTATCAGAGGCGTAACTCATTTATATTAAATCTACGAATCTTAAGTGAACAGCTCAATGATTTTTTTTCCTTGACCAAATCACTTCACCAAGTCTTGGTTTCCTCATCTGAAATAAGCATAACAACAGAACATATCTCACAGCTGTGTTGTGAAGATTAAATTAGACTCTGTAAAGCCCCTTGGGCACAGTAAGTACTCACATATGGGGTGATTATTATTACTGTTTATTATCCTCTAATTTTATTCCTTAAGCTTTCCTCTTAGCTCCCTAAGTAAATGATTAATTTCTTGAAGTCAAGGACTGCCTTAAACTTCTTTTCAGCTCATGGGTGCTGAATAAATCCTTGTTTGATGGATTGTGTTAGAAAATTCTTTTCATATAAATAATTTTATTCTTACCCAACTCAGATCTACTTTAAATGAAACCGCTTTCTTCAAAATAAAAGAAAAACAAGTAAAATCCTGATATCACATGAATGTTTTGAAGACAAAATATTCTGCCTTGAGTCTGTGCTAACACCATGTGCTGTCTGGTGAAATGTTAGGCCAGAGGAAATCCCAGCCTGATGATTAAGAGCTCACTTTTGGGGCCAGGCGCGGTGGCTCACACCTGTAATCCCAGCACTTTGGGAGGCCGAGGCAGGTGGATCACGAGGTCAGGAGATCGAGACCATCCTGGCTA
>NW_012102343.1:629269-631565 GCF_000951045.1 Mandrillus leucophaeus
AAAAAAGAATTCAGAGAATATGCCTATGCCTATTCCACTTATACCCAACAAAAATGAGCTGACACCAAAAGACACATGCGAAAACAATAGCAACTTCATTCATGCAAGTAAAAAACTGGGGGAACAAAGGTCATCAGCAGGAGAATGGATAGATTGTATATTCTATGTGGAATGCCAATTGGCAATAAAGAATGAACAAACTACCATGCTGCTTCACACAGTAACATGGATGAATCTCCCAAACACTAATGAAGGGCACATACCGTATGACTCCATCTGTATGAAATTCTATGACAGATAGAACTAATCTAGGTGATAGAAGTCTAAATAGTAGTTACCTTGGAGGTATTAACTGGAAAGGGGCCCAGGAGCCTTCTGGGGTTTTGGAAATTCTCTCCTGATCTGAGTGGTGGTTAACACAGGAGGGTATGTGTATAAACATTCATCGAGCTGTGCAGTTAATAGCTGCGCACTTTCTGTAAGCTGTGCCTGAAAAGAAGTTAAGGTTCTCTGAGCCTCTAAAGGGAAGCGCTGATGAAAGCTGTTGGTTTTTATGTTTCAAACCACGCCATGAAAGCTATTTGGGGCAATAGCATAGGGGAATCTAGAGGATCCCAGACTCACCCTGGGTTCAAAGCTATGAAGTCAGAAAGAAGGACAGAAGATGGTCAACATGTCCCTTTGGCAGCTGCCACTCATGCTCCACCAGCGACTGAGCATAAGGACTGGAGGGCCCTGTCCTGTGCCCTCACTCTCCGTGACCTCAGTGCGGGGGAGGGCTGTCAGCCAAACTCCAAGCCCCTTGCTGCACCCTTGGGCTCTCCTTCGAGGGAGCACCATTGTCTATCCACCCTTTACTGAGAAATCAGTCCCCAGACTGCGGGCTCCTCAAGAGCGAGGACCAGATGTGTGTTTCTGTTTCTCCAGAGCCTGACCTATCGTAGAGGCTCATTGCACAGTTGCCAAATGGATGCCTCCAGTGACCTAACTCATCACTTAAATTCTTCCCAGGTGGAACTGGCCACTGATCTCAAAGCCAAAGATATGTTTTTTCACTCATGGATCATTCAGGTGCTCCTTCCTAAAATAACTGGGATTCCAAGAGGGCTACCAGCATCTCTGACATGCTTCCTATCAGTGCAATTCTGATTCTGTTAGAAATGATCTTCAGGCTGGGCGTGGTGGCTCACGCCTGTAATCCCAGCACTTTAGGAGACTGAGGTGGGTGGATTACCTGCGGTCGGGAGTTCGAGATCAACCTGACCAACATGAAGAAACCCTATCTCTACTAAAAATTCAAAATTAGCCAGACATGGTGGCGTGCGCCTGTAATCCCAGCTACTCAGGAGGCTGAGGCAGGAGAATCACTTGAATCCAGGAGGCAGAGGTTGCACTGAGCTGAGATCGCACCATTGCACTCTGGCCTGGGCAACAAGAGCAAAACACTGTCTGAAAAAGAGAGAGACAGGGACAGGGAGAGAGAGAAGGGGAGAAGAGAAGAGAAGAGAAAGAAAGAGAGAGAGAGAGAGAAACAGAGAAAGAAAGAAAGAAAAAGAAAGAAGAGAGAGGAAGGAAGGAAGGAAGGAAAAGAGAGAAAAAGAAGAAAGAAAGAAAGAAGGAAAGAAAGAAAGAAAGAAGGAAAGA
Organism: Mandrillus leucophaeus; assembly: GCF_000951045.1. NCBI lineage: Eukaryota > Metazoa > Chordata > Mammalia > Primates > Cercopithecidae > Mandrillus > Mandrillus leucophaeus. Next base: position 630,914 of record NW_012102343.1, read on the forward strand.
AAGAAAGAAAGAAAGAAAGAAAGAAAGAAGGAAAGAAAGAAAGAAAGAAAGAAAGAAAGAAAGAAAGAAAGAAAGAAAGAAAGAAAGAAAGAAAGAAAAGAAAGAAAAGAAAAGAAAGAAGGAAAAGAAAGAAAAGAAAAAGAAAGAAAGAAAAGAGGTGACATCCTGGGAAGTGCACCCTCCCAGCCACCCGGGACTCGGGTGATCGCTGCAGCTCGCTCGTGCCCCGGAAACTGCCCCTTTTCAGGGGTCATGATGGGCAGCAAGATGGCGTCTGCCACTAGGGTCGTTCAGGTAGTCAAACCACACACTCCATTAATAAGGTTTCCTGACAGAAGAGACAATCCTAAACCCAATGTATCAGAAGCTTTGAGATCAGCAGGGCTACCACCTCACTCTTCTGTAATTTCACAACATTCTGAGGGAAGTAAATCACCAAATTTGCTGATGTATCAGGGTCCACCAGATACTGCAGAAATAATAAACACATTACCTCAGAAATACAGAAGAAAACTTGTATCTCAAGAAGAAATTGAATTTATCCAACGTGGAGGTGCTGAATAACCATGGTGACTGCTGTTTGTCATCAGAAATAGAATTGTTTACAATAAAGAATTTCCAAAATGACAGATGAGAAACTGTATATTAAACA
>NW_012102343.1:632665-669157 GCF_000951045.1 Mandrillus leucophaeus
AAAAAAAAAAAAACTTGTATGACTTTTTAAATACTTTTTGAAAAGGTAGTAAATACAAACTATATTTAAAACGAACAGATTATGAAAAAAGACATCTCCTTGCCATCCCATAACCTTCAGACCACTAGTTAGCAGCTTGTGGAAACTACACCTGTTCTGCAGCTTGCTTTTTTTTTTTTTTTTTCTATTTATCTTGGATCTTGTTCATATTGGTACCTAGAGATGTAACAGCTACATACTATTCCACTGTGTGGATGTGCCTTCGGTTACCTAGCCAGGTCCTGTGATGGACATTCAGGTCATTTCCTGTCTTCTGTTGCTACAAACTATGTTGTGATGAGCAAATATCCTTGAGTTTAGGCATCTGTGGATGTATCACTATTAGGGGAATTGCTGGATCAAAGACCGTGTGCATTTTAAACTTTAACATCTATTGCTGAATTGCATGCCCCGTGCCCAAAAGAGATGGTAACAAGAAGGTCTTTTCCCCACACCTTCCACCAGGCTACTGTGATCAGGCCTGCAGGTGTCCTGCAGGGTAACGGTGGCTTATCTTGGGAGGGGGTTGCCATTGCCTCCCCACAGCCCTGGCGCCCATTCTACCCACTCACTCTCTCTTCATGTCACTCCTTCCTGCCACCAAGAATAGTTAACTTTTCATTTAAAACAATTTTAATGGACTAGTTAACATTTGACTGTGCACTCATCAGACCCTTGGGTACGAATCCTACTCAGCCTGACCCTGCTCATTCAATTCACAGATTTGTCCTTTACCTCAGTGTTTCGTGGACTCTTCACAACAACCTCCTGTGGCAGGTACCATTATTATTCCCATTCTACAGAGGAGAAGCCTGAGGTTTAGCAATTAACTCACTGGTTCACAGTCACCCAGCTGGTTAGTAGCAGAGTTAGGATCCAGTCCCAGGTCTGTCACCCCACAGCCTATGCTTAGTTCCAACAGGCTGCCCCACTCACCCGCTTCCCGTCACCCCTCCTCCTTTCATGGACACCAGCTCTCCCTCCTGCCCTCGGGCCCTGTTAAATACCCCACCTCTCTTAGGTGTCTTTGCTGAAGTGCCCACAAGCCTTCACTCCCTGCCCACTCTCTCCCTCTTAAGGTCAGGGCATACACCTCCATCCGGACCCTTCCTCCCTCACTGCCTTGGCTTCCTCTACTCTTGGCCTTGGGACTGCCCCACCTGAACTCCTGGGTCGGCCCAGCCCTCCCCCAGGTGATCGCCTCAGCCTACAGGGGCTGAGAGCTGGGGAGGGAGAAGCAACGGCTTCCATCACCTGACCCTACTCAGCCAATTCACGAAGACAAGATGTCAAGTTAATGAGCCTGTGGGCCTCTAATTAGCTGTCAATTACCTCAAATTAATCACCTCCTCGCCTAATTAAGCATTATCGGCAGGTGGGCACAAAGCAGACCATTGTGTGAGAGCCATGAGAAAAGCTGGGCTGGCAAACTTGGTTAGGATCAGCTCTGTGCACTGCGCCCGCCTCCCCACCGCGCTCAGCCATGGGCCCAGCTGAGAGGCCCTGGGGCCCTTTGCCCACCACTGTCCCCAGACACTGGGGTACTTGGGGACCTCCTGGGAAGCTGAGTGGACTGGGAGGGAGGTGCAGAGCCTAGAGGCAGGTGAGACAGCTTTGGGGCAGTGGGGTGGTAGGAACTCGAGGCATGGAGACCAGCTCCTGGCACTTACTGAGAGCCAAGATGGGAGCTGGGCAGAGGGGATGCCAGGTCATGGCTGGGCATCCATGCCTGGGCGGGCAGGCAGAGCTGGCTTCCGATGCTGGCCTGGCCACTTGTGAGTTCTGTGACCCCAGGAAGAGACTTAATGTTTTTAAGTCACAATTTCCATCCCTGGGAAGAAAATTTTTTTTGTTCTAAACACTGTCCTGGGTCTTTGTGAGGGTTCAGTGGGATCATGCTTGTGGAGCGCCCGCCACATAGTAAATATTCAATGTCTTTAGTAGTGACGACAGTGGACATGGGTGGTTTAAGACCCAGGGCCACCTCACATAACAACTCCTGAAGCTGTATTGTATCCCCAAATTCTGAGCCCCCAGACCTCAAGCATGTAGTGCACCCCTGAAAAATGTGAATGGACTGGCCAGGCGTGATGGCTCACGGCTGTAATCCCAGCACTTTGGGAGGCCGAGGCGAGAGGATCACCTAAGATCAGGAGCTCAAGACCAGCCTGGCCAACATGGAGAAACCCCGTTTCTACCAAAAATACAAAAATTAGTCTGGTGTGGTGGCGGGCGCCTGTAATCCCAGCTATGCAGGAGGCTAAGGCAAGAGAATTGCTTGAACCTGGGAGGCAGAGGTTGCAGTGAGCTGAGATCGCGCCACTGCACTCCAGCCTGGGCAACAGAGTGAGACTGTCTCAAAAAAAAAAAAAAAAGGAAAGAAAAAAGAAAAATGTGAATGGGCTGCTAGCACGCACGGTTGCTGGATGCTGGGCTATCTGGCTACCACTTCCTCTCCACTCCCTCCCCATCACCCAGTGCCTTCCAGGGATCACAGCTCCATTCACAAAGGGCCCTTGGTGCCATATGGAGCTCACCAGATGAGAAGACCACAGTTCTCTAGAGACCAGGAAGAAGACAGCCCCTTGGGTCTTGGGGCTGCAGGGTCTAAATCAAGGGGGGGTCTCCAGGCAGCCCCTGGGCACTGAGTTCATGCCCCAACCATGGTCCTGGGAGGCTGAACAGAGTTCCCACTCTCCTCAGCACAGGGCAGGGTGAGGCCGGTGGCCACCTGGGCAGCTCTGCGCTCCCACTGACTGTCAAATGCCACCACTCCCATGCCAGGTCTGTCCACTTAACCCACCCTAACCACCCCTTGTAATCTGTACCCGCTACTTCAGCCCTGGCACAGGAAGACCTTTCCCTGTCTCCTGTGGCAACAGAGACCCTCAGCCTCTCTGCCATGAAAGCTTGGAAACATCTTCCTCCTCCCGGGTCTCGGTCATTTAGCAAACATTGTACCTTACTAATGAAGCTCAGCATAAAGGGCTGATGGTCGGGTGAACACAAATCATTAATGCATGCTCTGGAGAGACCAATAACAAAAGGGGGCTAGCACTTATTAAGTGCCTACTGTGTGCTGACAGGAGTGGTAAGAGATTCAGTGAATGTATTACAGCTGTATATACTGTTATGTTTAATGAATTATTTATTTATCAAAATAGGTAATACATGTACACACCATTTTTTAAACTAAAGGGTGTAGAGGAATCCATAGGCTTCCCTCACTCCCCTGCCCTCCAGCCATCTGATTCCCTTTCCCACAACCAACCAGTAACCAGTTTTTCATATACTTTTCCAGAAATTAAAAAATATTTATATGTATATACATATTTCATTTTCACAAGTAGAAATAAAACATACTGTCCATCTTCCTTTTTTAAAAATAATACTGTCGGCTGGGTGCGGTGGCTCATGTCTGTAATCCCAGCAATTTGGGAGGCCAAGGCAGGCAGATCACCTGAGGTCAGGAGTTCGAGACCAGCCTGACCAACATGGAGAAACCCCATCTCTACTAAAAATACAAAATTAGCCTGGCGTGGTCACGCATGCCTGTAATCCCAGCTACTCGGGAAGCTAAGGCAGGAGAATAGCTTGAACCCAGGAGGTGGAGGTTGCAGTGAGACGAGATCGCACCATTGCACTCCAGCCTGGGCAACAAAAGCGAAACTCCGTCTAAAAAATAAATAAATAAATAAATACTGTCTTGGAGATTGAATGTGGAATAGCAGCACAGTATTCCACTGCATAAACGTGAACTTTTTTCTTCTTTTTAAAATTACATGAAAGTTGGTCAGGTGCAGTGGCTCACACCTAGGAGCGTCTGTCTGTTAGCTTGTATGTCTGTCCAAATGGAAGTGCCTCCCTGGGCTGGGTGCAGTGGCTCATGCCTGTAATCCCAGTACTTTGGGAGGCCAAGGCAGGAGGATCACTTGAGCCCAGAAGGTCGAGGCTGCAGTGAGCTTGGAGGCATTGCCATACTCCAGCCTGGGCAACAAAGCAAGACCCTGTCTCTAAAAAACGGGGTGATGGGACTCTTCCTAGTGAAAAGGTGGAACTACTGACTTAATCCCCCCTGTCAGTTCATCATGAGGAAACAGACTAGAAAAGGGATTGACTTGTGCGTAGTCTGGAGCTGCCTTGTCAGATTCTTCCAGGTACCACTTGAGCACGTGGACGGGCTGGCATTAGCCGTGCACACTGGGCAAATGCTCCACCGTCCTCCCTGCTCTGCTGGGCTTGGGATGAGTATGCAGTGAGTGACACGTCCCTGATGTGTTGTGCCTTCAAGGAGGCCCTTTATTTATTCATTTACTTATTTATGTGTAGCTGAGTCTCACTCTGTCACCCAGGCTGGAGTGCAGTGGTACTACCTCAGCTCATTGCAACCTCCGCCTCCCAGATTCAAGCAATTCTCCTGCCTCAGCCTCTCGAGTAGCTGGGATTACAGGCATGCGCCACCATGCCTGGCTAACTTTTGTATTTTAATAGAGACGGGGTTTCACCACGTTGGCCAGGCTGGTCTCGAACTCCTGACCTCAAGTGATCTGCCCGCCTTGGCCTCCCAAAGTGCTGGGATTACAGGCGTGAGCCACCGCACCTGGCCCAGGGAGGCACTTCCATTCGGACAGATGTACAAGCTAACGGACAGACGCTCCTAGGATGGGTGCTGTGTATTGCTTAGGAAGGGGAGCCTTTGAGGACCCTTGAAATCCCTCCCCTCTGAAGCCTTGGAGGAAGGCGGACTGGCCCAGATTCCCGGACCGGCATCGCCACTTGCCTCTCTGGTCTCCTCCCACCCCAAGGGAGGTCGCGCGGCCACCGCTAGAGGGAGCGGCTTCTCTCAGGCGCTGCCTTTCACCCGCCTCGCAGGGGCTGCGAGGCTCCGACAAGACTGGTCCCCTCTTGTCATTAGGCCCTAGGCCCGCAGCCCTCGCGGCCCCGACCTCTAGGAGGTGCCCAGCACCAACAGGCCGACGCTATGCCTCCTACCCAGCCCTCCGCTGTGAAAACCCTAACGCAGATCGGCTACTGCCCCCATTTTACTAATTAGGACACAGAGAGGCTGACAGATGTGCCTTGGGTCACACAGCTAATGCGTGGCAGAGCCAGAAACCCAGGGGGCCTGGCTCCGGACCCCCATGCCTCAGAGGATCTCAAGCACCTTCCTGTAGCCTTCTGTTCAAGGGGAAACTGAGGCACAGAGCAAGTCTAGAGCGTATTGTGTGGGTGGCCCAGTCTTTCAAGGACCAACTGGAGGCTAAAGCTAGGCGGCCAGCCCCTAGGCAGATGACCACAGCAGAAAAGCCTGTGGGGAGAAGAGGTGCCAGCCTGCCCCAAGGTGGGGGTGCAGGGGGCTGTTGGTGCCTCCCAGGATGGGTGACAGCTGCAGCCTTGGGTGGGAGGCCAGAGGCCCCACACGATAATAACTTTCACTCACTGCCCAAGAGCTAATCCCATTACTTTGCATGGACCCTCTGGGACCACCTCCCTAACCCTCCTTAATCCCCTGTCTCCCTCTGGGAATGGTCCAAGGGCCTCCCTGCCAGCCCATGCCAGCCCCAGGCACAGGCAGACCTTGCCCCTCAAGCTCTGTCAGACAACCTGTGCCCATGAATGCCCATCTGTGCCTGATTCTTGGGGCCCCAAAGGGACAGCCAAGAAGGGTGGAGGTCCCACCTCTCTCACCCACCTTCTCTGCCATCCCTGACCTGCCTGCCAGTCCCCAAGGCACCTTCCCAAGATAGCCTCCGGCTGGGATCCAGGTTTTCTGAGCCTCGTGTTCCTTTCTAAGGAGGCTTCTGGGGCTTGTTATCGTTTTTGTTGAAGGAATTGGCAGGAGAGAGCTTGGGTCCACAGTATACTCATCTGTAAAATGGACACAATCGCCCCCACGTTCTATAATCGTTCTGAGGATACAAGGAGACGCTATGAGACACTGAGGACACAATGAGACACAAACCTCCGGAGTGTTATTATCAGTGGTAGAGCTGTCTTCAGATATGCAAAGGATGTGGATTTCTTTAGTGTGTTACCAGAGGGAAGCTCCATGGCCAGAAGGCAGATGTTAGAGAGGAAGATTTTAAAAGATACACACCGTCCTATAATGGTGATAAAAGCTGCCATGTACTTGTCTTGGTCTCTTCCTAAGGTGCCAGGCACTTAAGCTTCACAGCACCCTATGAGGTAGGTACTGTCATTACCTGTGTTTTGCAGATGTGGGAACTAAGGTTAGGAAACGCCACACAGTGGTGGAGTTGGAATCAAAAACAGCTCTGACTCCAGAATTTTCTGGGGCATTCTGCCTCTCAGGATCTGCTTCTAAAAGGGGGAGCTGATGTCTGAGAGATACCCCCACCCCCAAAGTAGTGAGCTCCCCATTTGCCAGAAGTGTTCAAGGTGATGCTGAGGGGCCACACCAGGAACCACCAGTCAGGAACCCTGAGGTCCCGTGGCAGCCCCCAATCCTCCCAGCATTCCCAGGCGCCCGTTTCCAGGAGGAGCCAGGCCACTGCCCCCTCCCCAGCCTGGACACTGGGGGGGCTCCCTTTGGCGCCCTGGGCCTCCCTCTCCCCAACCTTCTGCTGCTCCTCATTTACATAAATTATCTCTCTCCAATTATCCATCCAGCTGTCCCAACGGTGATCTGTGAATGAATTAAAAATGGAATATAATTTAATAATGGCTGATTAGAAGGAGATTAGTTGTTATATAAAAATGAAAAGCCAAGAGCCAGCTAGTTGCCCTTAATCTGAGCCAATACCATCGTTATTCCGGAAAGGCCACCCTGGCCACCATCAGGCAAGGCAGGCAGACACGGGGACAAAGATTGTGGGAGAGCCAGGTGGGGCCAGACCACCCCAGAGAGAAGATAGAGCACTGGGAGCTTGGAATTTGCAGCACCTCTGAGCTGTGGGGCGTGGGCATCTCCTGTGGCTTCCTTCAAAACAGGTTTGGGTGGCTTCTGGGGTCCCTTTTTGCTCTAAATTCTAGGCACCCTCAGATCAAACCACTGGACTTTCCCAAGGCAGCCACTGACTTACACCAGACCCTGCTGGCATAGAATCTGGGGTTCAGGCGTCTTGTTCCTGTTCAGGCCCCGCCTCTAAGAACATATAGCAGTTGGGAACACAGACCTCCCCGGAGGGGGTCTGCCTGTCTAGGATAGGTGGTCAGAGAGGGTCTCAAGCTTGGTTGACCCAGAAGGTCCATGGAGGATGGACTGGCTGAGACGAAGAAAGGTGAGTGTGCCCAGTGGGACCTCTGGGCCATCTGAACCTCAGGTTAATGACTAGATCTAGTGAAGGGGACTAGTGCCCCTCCTCCAGGAAGCCTGCCCTGATCTCCTGGGCTTTGGGGTGTCCCCAGTGTTTCTATAATGCCCTGTGTTTTCTCCATCAGTGCACTGAGCACTGCCTCTGGGGTATTCATGCCCCCCTGTTTGTGAGCTCCATGGCTGTTTCATCTCTGTATCACCAGTGTTGGGCACACAGTGGTTGTTCTACCACATCATTGAACAAATAAAGACATCACCTCCAAAAAGCCTCTGTGATTGCCCTAGTGTAGGTTACGCACTCCTTTCTTTGCTCCCAAACACACTGTGATTATGCCTTTAAAAATAAGGCAAGTCATTGCTGTGGAGAATACAGAGAAAGACAAAATTTTAGGTAAAGATGGATAGATGGAGATAGAGCAAAGTGGTTAAGAGGACCAGTTTGGAGTCAGACTGCCTGGGTATGCATCCCAGGTCCACCTCTTATTGCTGTATGACCTGGGTGGGGCATGTTACTAATCTCTCTGTGCCTCAGTTTCCTCATCTATACAATGAATGTATATAGTACCTACTCCATAGGATTTTGTGAGAATTAAGTGGAAGCACTTGTGGTTCTTATAATGCTTGTCACACTGTTTAGTACTTGACCACTGACTGGTCTGTTTCCTCCCCAGGCATGGGCTGTCATCTCTGTTGATGGTGCTGGCTGGACAGTGGGCCTGCACAAAGCCATCCCAACAGCCCTAGCTGCTGCTCTCACACTGCAGGGCCCACAGGGACACAACACTGTGGCAGGACCAGAATGTTTCACTGACCTCGGGCCTTCCCGAAGACACTCGCAGCTCATGGACTGTGACATGCCCATGGAGAGGGGTCTGAGCCCCGAGGCTCAGGTCTGGGCAGCAAGGCCTGTGTGACTGACATAAGAGGATGTCTGCTAGGCCTGAGCTTGCACAAAAGGAATGAAAGGCCTGGGTGGCCAGAGGAGATGGGCATCCAGACCAAGAAGGGAAGGCTGAAGAGCTCTCTGCAGCAGCTGACTCAGGCCTCTGGGGCCACCATGGAGCAGACAGCAAAGGAAATATTGTCCACAGTACCAGAGGCTGGGAATGAATGGAGTGGACACCGGAGGAGGCTGATTCTCTCAAAATGGGAGGCAGTACAGATTGTGCGCAGCAAGTGTTTGTTGATTGGCTAACTGAGCTGCACCAGATTTTTCTAAACTTTGTTAGTCAAGAAAATCTTGATTTCTTATGTTTGTGGAAGGGCCTGGGAATCTGCACATTTGATAAGAGCCCCCGGTGAGTCTCATGAACAGGAGGTTTTGACCCCAAATCTCATCTGTCCCTCAGTCACTGCTGCAGTGCCCTCTGGGAGTGGGGGCTGACTGGTGACCCCCACCTTGCCCACTACCCTCTGACACTCACTCCCATCTCCCCAGTCTCAGCCTCAGTCACTCCCAGGACAATCTCCCTTGTGAAGCCTGAGCACATCCGTCCATATTGCAGCCGGGGGAGGCCTCCCAGACCAGCCCAGGCTGTGGGATAATTTGATATTCAAATCCTGGCAAAGACCTGCTTCAAATTGCTACAAATTAAGCTGATTTTGCCCCTCTGAATGAGGGATTTGCTCCTGTGGATCAACCCTCTTCCCAGGACTTGATGAGGTCAGGATTAGAGACGGGGAGAAAAAGCCCGAGGCTGGGGCAGGAGAGCTGGAGAGCTGAGGGGCGGGGGGAGCTGAGACCCTGGAGTTAGCGAAGGTTCCCAGGGTCTCAAAAGGCAGCTCTACCCAGTGATGGCGCAGCCTCTGAGGCCCAAATGGGTCAGTTCCACTCCTCCATCCCCCCAGGAGAGCACAGCTCTGTTCCCAAAGCAGTTTGTGGACCTCATCCAATCTTTCCAAGCACCTGTGTCCCAGGGCGGAACTGATCACCCCCATTTCACTGATGAAAGGGGAGATGAGGCTCTATTAGCAAAGACAATCTGGACTCAACCACTGCCACCAACTTGCTATGTGACCTTGAGCAAGTGACCTCTCTGAGCCTCCTTGTAAGGATGACTGGTGATGCATGCACGGTGCCAGGCACATAGCAAGCCCTCCATAGCATGGGTCAATGTTCCTAGCCAAAGCCCTGAAGCTAGAAAATAGCTGGATGGAGAACGTGGGGCTCTCTAGACCTCAGGAGGAGTCAGTCTCCTGCCTTCTCCTGGAGTTCCATGCCTTCTCCCAGCTCTACCCTCTCCTGACAGGACCTCCCCCATCCCTGGCAGAACCTCATTTCCATCTGTTTTATCAGGGCCTGTACTGTATATTGCAGCAATTTCGAATTGCACCATTAAAGATTTTATGCTGGAGACGTTAAAATTAAAAAGATCTATGTGCAAAGAGTCACAACGAATTTAATCAACTTGATTTAATAGAAAACAGCAAATGGAATTTATGATGCTCCAAAAGACAAGGGAATTTTTTTTCAACAAAAAATAATAAAAAGCACTTTGTGGAAAACAGAAAGTGGAGTGGGGTGGGGGTGGGGGCTCCCCATCTGAGAGTTGATCAGAACCTAATCCGCCGCGAACAACCCCAGTTGGGGCTGTTTGCCCACTAATCCCAGCTGCCATTAAAATATTAAAGATAAATCTAATCGTCTCTTTATCCAAAATAAGCGACTTTTGTGTGGGGAGAAAACATCTAACCCTTTGGGAGGAGAATTAGTCCTAATGCATCAAATGGAATTCGGTCCAGGCAGGGGCAGAATAGGGTTTAGAGGCAAATGAGATGGTAATAGAAATAAAACCCAGAATAACAAATTAAAAACCCTCATTTACACGAATTAAAACGGCTCACAAAAGAGCTGGAGGCCCAGCCCTGCCCTTCTCGGCCCCAGGCCCATTCCCCCCTCCTCTGGTCTCACCCACCCGCAGGCCCCAGAGGAGCCAAGGCCTGACCTCATCCTCGCAACTTTTGCTCCACACCCTCCTGGATACTTACAGGAAGATGCATCCAACATCCGCTCTCCAAGCCCAGGCACAGGCTCGGTTTCTGAAGGCTCTCACCGAGTCTTCATTCATCTCCCCATCTCCCCTTCACCGGCTTTGGGGTCATACAGAACTTCGTGCTTGTCCCAGTGCCCTCTCCTACTATGTGAGGTCTTGATTTGTTTCTATTTATTTATTTAAAGTGTATTTTTTAGAGACAGAGCCTCACTCTGTTGCCCAGGCTGGTGTGCAGTGACTCAATCATATCTCACTGCAGCCTCAAACTCCTGGGCTCAAGTGATCTTCCTGCCTCAGCCTCCCAAGTAGCTGGGACTACAGGTGTGCATCACCATGCCTGTCTATTCTTTTTTTTTTTTTTTTTTGGTAGAGATGGGATCTTGCTATGTTGCCCAGGCTAGTCTCAGACTCCTGGGCTCAAGTGATACACTGGCCTCAGCCTCCCAGAGTGCTAGGATTAGAGGCTAGAGGCGTCAGCCACCACGCCTGGTCCTAGTTTTATTTCTTAAACCTCTTGAGCCCCTATTACTTGGGGAAAATGAGGATAATAACGGCTCCTGTCCTCACACAGCCCTTCTCCCCAGCCTTGACCCCCACTGCTGCTCCCTGGCCTGGCTCCATGGAATTTGATGAGGCAGCAGCATATGGAGGGCCCCGCACTGTGTCTGATCCATGGGGACTGCTCGATCACAAGCTCTCACTGGAGTTTCCCCTGAAAGGATTCTTAGTCAGCTCAGCACTGAAGGACCCTAGGGAAGTCGGGCCTCTGTCCCTGGGAGGAAGGACGCCTAGCAATGGGCCCGCCAGGGGGGCAGAGGGAGCAGGCAGCAGCCAGTTTGAGTAACTACGTGAGGTCACCCACTGAGTTGTCACTCGTGGGGGCTGAGGCCACCCCAGATCTTCAGGGTTCTCCCTAAGCAGCCCCTTGCCCCACAAGGTTGCCTCAAGTTTGGCCCTGTGGCTCCTCCTGCATACCCTCCCCCGAACTGGGAACCCCTCCCCACCTTCTGCTCAAGATCTGGATCCCCTCACATGAATAGCCTGCTCTCTGCCTTGGTGGCTGGACACTTCTCAAAGGAGACACATGCTCCCTCAGGAGGCTCCAGGGCCCTCTGTGAGCCATCACAGATTCATGAGGCCTTGGTACAGACAAGTGTGACAAACCCCTTCCTGAGAGCCTGTTTGGCCTGCCGAGGGGAGAGGGTGAGGAGGGGGCCCTTGTGCCCGAGTAACCCCCACCACACATACCCTACTGGAGCCCCCACACCAGGAGGGCCGGAATACACCTCTGACCTCCCCAGCCTTCCTGACAAATCCACTTGAACAGGAAACTCATGTTGACAGCATTCTATTATGGGATATTAAGTGGAATTGGATTGTGGGGCTAAACCTTTCCCTGGCTGGGTTTCTGCATTCGGTTGGCCTCCTCCCCTCTGCGCCTACCACAGTCCTTCCCTCCAGCAGGGCTCAGACGGGAGGGAAGGGGTTTCCTGCCCACCTTCGTCAAATTCTTCCCCCAGACTCTCTCCCTGACCCTTGGACTATGACAAATGGTGATTCTAGTAGTGATTTTCAAGAGAAAATTGGGCTGTGGCTGTGTGAGAGTGGGTGACCTTCTTCCCAACGTCTTCCCAGGATGGCTAAAAGAAAACATGAGGATGACTGGGCGCAGTGGCCCACGCCTGTAATCCCAGCACTTTGGGAGGCCGAGGCGGGCAGACCACCTGAGGTCAGAAATTCAAGACCAGCCTGGCCAACATAGTGAAGCCTTGTCTCTACTAAAAATACAAAAATTAACTGGGCCTGGTGGCACGTGCCTGTAATCCCAGCTACTTGGAGGCTGAGGTAGGAGAATCACTTGAACCTGGGAGGCAGAGGTTGCAGTGAGCCCAGAGTGTGCCACTGGACTCTAATCAGGGCGACAAGAGCAAAACTCCATCAAAAAAAAAAAAAAAGAAAGGAAGAAAGGAAGAAAGAAAAGAAAGAAGGGAGGGAAGGAGGAAGGAAGGAAAGAGAGAGAGAAAGAGAAAGAAAGAGACAGAGAAAGAAAGGAGAAAGAAAAGAAAGAGTAAGACAGAAAGAGAAAGAAAGAAAGAGAAAGAAAGAGAAGAAAGAAAGAAAGAAAGGAAAGAAAGAAAGAAAGAAAGAAAACAAACATGGCTGGGCGCGGTGGCTCAAGCCTGTAATCCCAGCACTTTGGGAGGCCGAGACGGGTGGATCACGAGGTCAGGAGATCGAGACCATCCTGGCTAGCACGGTGAAACGCCGTCTCTACTAAAACATACAAAAAACTAGCCGGGCGAGGTGGCGGGCGCCTGTAGTCCCAGCTACTCACGAGGCTGAGGCAGGAGAATGGTGTGAACCTGGGAGGCGGAGCTTGCAGTGAGCTGAGATCCGGCCACTGCACTCCAGCCTGGGCGACAGAGCGAGACTCCGTCTCAAAAAAAAAAAGAAAGAAAGAAAACATGAGGAGATGGTGGGCAGGGTGGGATTTTTCCAGAGGGGTGTCCTAAGCCTAAGATTTGGTGGAAAAGCGTTGGGAGGTGATGGTCACAGGCAAAGGAGCTGGGGCCTCACTGCTGCAGGCCAGTGATCATTCTAGCTTCGTAGTTCAGGCCCCCTGTTGCCTCCTCTAGGAAGTTTTCCCTGCATGGCCCATATTAAAAAGGGGAAACTGAGGCATGGTGAAAGCTAAGTTGCCAGGTCACACAGCTAGCAGGTGGTAAACGGGGGAATTGAGCCCAGGACTGTGTAATTTAAGAGCCAGTGTCATTAACCACTACACTACACCACGCTGCCTTGTGGGTGATCTTTTCTTTTTTATTTTTTTGGAGACAGAGTTTTGCTCTGTCACCCAGGCTGGAGTGCAATGGCTTGATCTCGTCTCACTGCAACCTCCGATTCCCAGGTTCAAGCAATTCTCCTCCTGAGGAGGAGAATCAGCCTCCCGAGTAGCTGGGACTACAGGCATGTGCTACCACATCCAGCTAATTTTTTGTATTTTTAGTAAAAACGGGGTTTCACCATATTGGCCAGGCTGGTCTCAAATTCCTGACCTCAGGTGATACACCCGCCTCGGCCTCCCAAAGTGCTGGGATTACAAGTGTGAGCCACCGCGCCTGGCCCTTGTGGGTGATCCTGGCCTGGAGGAGATCCGGGAGAAGGAAAGGCGGAGAGACCCAGCACGCACAGCGCGCCAGAGCCTGTCTGCATGCTTCATTTCCATCATGTCCCTAGGTCCTCTCAGTCTCACTGCAGAGCAGGTTCTCAAAAGAGATTCCCATTTTACAGAAGGAAAAACAGAATCGAAGAGGTTAAGGGAGCCCTTTCGCCACCTTTGTTCACGTTACAGGCCTTCCTCGGGAGCCCTCTCTTCCTCCCCCTAACACCTTGCCAAGTAATGCCGGCCTGTCTTCATGCTCACAACAGTGTTCTGGGCAGTCTTCCCAGATGCCCCTTTTCTGAGACCTTGGCCCTGGCCCTCCACCTCCACCCTACCAGCCTTGCCATCTTCTCTACCACCCCAAGTCCCCCCAGAACATGGCCATTTGCACTCCACCTCCCAGTCTTGCCCTTTGCCACCCACAGGCTTCTGTGCTCTGTCCCTGGCCAGTCACTGAGTGCAATGAGGCAGAGGCCCCGGCACGATCCCCCCATGGACCCATCCCAGTGCCAGGGTTTGGCGAGGCATTGAGAGCAATGGGTGGTTCTATAGGTGGGCTCTGTTGGCCTTCAGAGGAAAGGACTTGAGCTTGAGTCAGGCAACACCCACAGACATTTAGTAAAGGTGTATCAGAGAAGGGTAGAAGACATTTGGGACATATTACAATGTATTCAGGGAGGAAGAAAGTTTACAAAACAGTATACAGATGGGTCACTTTTTAAAAAATAGAAACAAAGTCTCACTATGCTGCCCAGGCTTGTCTCAAACTGGTAGGCTCAAGTGATCCTCTTGCCTCAGCCTCCTGTGTAGCTGGGATTACAGGTGTGAGCCACTGCGCCTGGCTCCCCATTTTTGGGAATACAAGTACTTACATGTTTAGAAAGCTGCCAAGCAACAGGTAAACCAAAATATTAATGGCAGTTATCTCTGGATGATTTTAATGTTTTTCTTTTTATTTATCAGTATTTTCTTATTTTTCACCATGAACATGTATTACTTGTATAATAATAATAAAGGTATGTTGGAATGAGGTTTTCCTGACAAGGCACTTTTCAGAATCTTGGTGATTCGTCTAAGTCTTTTTTTTTTTTTTTTTTTTCCTTGCCCAGGCTGGAGTGCAGTGGTGTGATCTTGGCTCACTGCAACCTCTGCACTCTGGATTCAAATGATTCTCTTGCCTCAGCCTCCCAAGTAGCTGGGATTACAGGTGCCTTCCACCATGTCTGGCTAATTTTTGTATTTTTAGTAGAGATGAGGCTTCACCATGTTGGCCAGGCTGGTCTCGAACTCCTGACCTCAAGTGATTGGCCTGTGTCGGCCTCCCAAAGTAGTGGAATTATAGGGATGAGCCACTGAGCCCGGCCTTTCTAATTTTCTAATTCGTGTTTGCCCCTAACCAACCGCTGGCAGGGAACTTGGGTGTAGCAGGGGCATCTGGGAGTAACTGAGGCTGGGCCTTGTCTGAGCCCCGCAGGCTGGGGAATGGGAAGAGGTAAACCTAGGTCAAGAAGTGGGATGAAGTAGAGGGGCCTGGAAGGCTCTGAGCCATTGGTGGCCCCTGGAATTATTGGAAGCACCCTTGGGGCTAAGGAAGAAGGGGAAGGAGAAAGGCCTAGCAGTGGGGCAAGGATGACAGAAGGAGGGGACAGAAGGAGGCCTAGGAGACAAACCATGCACAAGAAGCACCCTGTGGGAAGAGGCAGAAGTTCGAAGCCAGTGAGTCCATGGGAAAGGGGCAGGAGGGTGCTGCATCCCAGGTTGAGGCCTTGGAATAGAGAGGGCAGTGACCCTTGGGATGGGCATCTAGAAGCCCAGGGCCCAGCCAGGGCTGAAAACAAAGGGGCTCTGGAAAGAAGAGGTTTGGGGGGACCACTGAGGTGAGGCTTCACTCCAGAGGCTGGATGGGTTTGACCAAAAGAGGCGAATTCAGATGAGGCTTCCACATGGCCATGGAGTAGGGTCAGCACCAAGACTGCTGCTCTTCAGCATCCTCATCACCAGTCTGGGAACTGTGCGTCTGGTAAGGTAACAGGTTGGCCAATCACATTTGAGTTCTTTTGGGGAAGGCCACAAGGAGCATGGCTTTTGGAGTGTCCTGGGCCTGGACTCAAACCTCATCTCTACCACTCACTTCTCTGTGGCATTAGCCAAGCTACATACCCTGTCCGACCCTTATTCTCTAAAATGGGATTTGTAACATAACAGGCAGAGTGTCTTAGTTAAGATCTTCTTTAATTGATAGAGTGACAGAAACCCACGATGAACTGATGGGAAGGCTGGAGCATTACAGTGCAACTTTGGCCAGGGCAGGAAGGTGAACTTGAGCCAAAGGAGTGCCTGGAGAGGGGACTCCCATGTTGGCCAACTCCTTCATATCATCCTGATGCTCTGGCCAGGGACTTTCTTCAGAGGCAGAAAAAGTGGTTGCTGACAACTCTCAGGATTGTTGTGTTACATCTTCTCCACCACCAGCAACAGACTAAACCCAAATCTGTCTCAAATCCAGAAATCCCAAGAAATTGTGGGGAGACCTAGGTCAGGGACCCATCCCTGAACCAACCAACTATGGCCTGAGAGATGAAGTCACTTAGAACACAAAGAACAGGGTCAAATGATCTACCTGCCTCAGCCTCCCAAAGTGCTGGGATTACAGTCATGAGCCACCATGCCCAGCCTATTCCTTTACTTTCTTAATAAACTTGTTTCACTTTACCATATGGACTCACACTCTCTTGGGGTCTGGATCAGGATCCTTTTCTGTAACACTATGGCTTTATACTGCTTGGATGTCCCTTAAGAAAGAACTTGCTATTCAGGTGCAAGAGTGCAGTCAGTAGATGGCCTCTAGCTGTAGCCCCTCTGAACTCCACTGCAGCAAGCTCCAGAGTGACACAGGATCTGGCCATTTCTGCCCAGCTCAAACTCCTCTAATGGACAGCCTTTGCTCTGAGCTCCGTTAGGTTGGCTGAGACGGCCAGATGTACACTGCAGTTTGAGGCTTCTTCTGCCCAGTCCTGCTTCCTCCTCTTCACCTTTCACAGGTGTCACCCCTCGCTGATAAGCCACTTGCACTCCCCAGCTTGTGTCCCAGCTGCTGCTTCCTTAGAGTCCCCAAACTGTTTGCCACAAAACCTCATTCCCTGAATTCAAATACTGACTACACAACTTCACTAGCTGCCTGACTGTAACCATGCTGTAACTCAGTTTCCTCATCTGTAAAAAGGAGAAAATAGAAGCATCCACCTGATGTTTTTTTGTGAGTTTTAAATATGATAATCTGTGTACAGCGTTGACCAAAATGCCTGGCACATAGTAAGCACTCAGTAAACGTTAGCTGAGATTGCTAGACGTAGTTGTAAATCTCAATAGATCAATGCTAGTCATATGTAAATGACAGAGAGTAGAATACCAAGTCAACAGGAATAAATCTTCAGGTGGATCTTCAAAAGACTGAAGAGTAAGAAATGTAGGAAGATGAGTCGCAATTGTGGACAAGTATAACACAGAAAAAATAAAGCTTGTAAATGAGATGGTTGATATACTCTGAGTTATCATTTATAAACAAGAAACAGATGACCAGACATCTGCACAATCCTTCACCATCTTTGGAACACTTTTTTGAGAGCCCTCTAAGAAAGCCAGGACAGGCATCACTATCCCCACTTTACAGATGAAAGAACTGATGGACAGAGAAAAAGACTCGCCCCACAGGACACCACAAGTACTAGAGGCAGGATTAGAACTGTGGCTGTAACCCTGCTGCAGGGCAAGGGAGCCCCCAAATCGGGGCCCTGCCTGGGAAGGTTTTTTGTTTTTGTTTTTGTTTTTTCTGAGACAGAGTCTCGGTCTGTTGCCCAGGCTGGAGTGCAGTGGCATGATCTCGGCTCACTGTAGCCTCCACCTCCCAGGTTCAAACAATTCTCTGCCTCAGTCTCCTGAGTAGCTGGGACTACAGGCGCCCACCACCACGCCCGGCTAATTTGTGTATTTTTAGTAGAGACGGGGTTTCACCATGTTGGCCAGGTTGGTCTCGAAATCCTGACTTCAGGCGATCCGCCTGCCTTGGCCTCCCAAAATGCTGGGATTACAAGTATGAGCCACCGCACCCTGCTGAAAACAGCTTTATTGAGATGGCAGTGTTGCAGCTCTGTGACTGCCTCTGCAGAGCAGGACTAACTCACAGGCAGTGTGTTGAGAATAGCAGCTCTGGGGCAGGTCCGCAGTCACATTTATACCTACTTCAAATTGCATGCAAATTAAGGGGTAAGTTATTCAGAAATTTCTAGAAAAAGAGTGGTGACTTCTGGGTGTTGCCATGGCTACGGTTAACTGTCATGGTGCACTGGTGGGTGTGTCTTATGGGAGGGTGCTTTAATCCCTTCCCTGTTTCAGCCAGTCTTCAGTCTGATCCGGAGTCGAGTCCAGCCTCCGTCCTCAGCTATTTCTGTGCAGAGAATGCTGGGCATTATGGAAAAAAACCCAAAGCAAAACAGTAAGGAGCTTCCCAGTAGCAAAGCCAAAGTTGGTGGTACCTAGACCACTGCCAAAGCTATTCTAGGGGCCACCACTCAAGACATGGGAGAAGGACATCTAGATGGCAGCGAAGAGAAGAACAGGGAAGGGATTAAAGCACCCTCCCATAAGACACACCCACCAGTGCACCATGACAGTTAACCGTAGCCATGGCAACACCCAGAAGTCACCACTCTTTTTCTAGAAATTTCTGAATAACTTACCCCTTAATTTGCATGCAATTTGAAGTAGGTATAAATGTGACTGCGGACCTGCCCCGGAGCTGCTATTCGCCCCGGAGCAAAGAGAAGAGGATGAAGTGAGTATCGAGTTTTATGAGGCTGGAGAGGAGAGACAGATCCAAGAAAGATTTCTAGCTGTTAGGACTTGGGGACAAACCAGATCTCTGCTATGACAGCAACCCTTCCATTTTCCGGCAGGTCAAAATGTTTGATTTCAAAAGGTTCTCCATGGTATCACTGAGGAATCACTTGTGGCCTCTAGTAACAGAGATCAGAGACCGGCGGCTTAAACGCTGAGCTCATTGGGGCAGTCCTGGGCTGATATGGTGGCTCATGGGTTTTTAGGCACCCAGACTCCTTCCTTCTTTCTGCTGTAATGTTGGCTTCCATCTTCAAGGTCACCTCACATCCAAAACGGCTGCTGGAATACTAGCCATAATGTCCGTGTTTCAGAAAGGAAGCCAGAAGAAACGTGAAAAGAGCAAAAAGGGTGTGTGCCAAATGTCTTAGAGTCTTCTAGGATGAAGGAAGCTGGGAAGTGTGGTCTTTTGTCTAGGGATAGTACCACTGAAAAAAATTAGGGTTCTCATACTAAGAAGGAAGGAGAGGATGGAAATTGGGATGACAGCCATACCCATAGAGCCAGAATTTACAAAGAGATCTCTCTCCAAAACCTTTCTCTTTATAATCCCATGCTAATCACAGCTCAAATTTGGCCCAAATTAGATTATTTAGAGAAATTAACATCCCCTGCTTAGATTGTGGTGGAGAGTAGGGTTAGGTACCATATTCACATCCTGTAATAATTTTAAGTCTGGGTTATGATCAACTCTGATTTGACTAAAAAGGGGATTTACTAGAAAGATACTGAGCCAGGCGCGGTGGCTCAAGCCTGTAATCCCAGCATTTTAGGAGGCCGAGGTGGGCAGATAACCTGAGGTCAGGAGTTTGAGACCAGCCTAGCCAATAGGGTGAAACCCCATCTCTACTAAAAATACAAAAATTAGCCGGGCATGGTGGTGCTTTCCTGTAATCCCAGCTACTTGAGAGACTGAGGCAGGAGAATTGCTTGAACCTGGGAGGCGGAGGTTGCAGTGAGCCAAGATGGCACCACTGCACTCTACCCTAGGTGACAGAGCTAGACTCTGTCTCAAAAAACAAAGAGGCCGGGCACGGTGGCTCAAGCCTGTAATCCCAGCACTTTGGGAGGCCGAGACGGGCGGATTACAAGGTCAGGAGATCGAGACCATCCTGGCTAACATGGTGAAACCCCGTCTCTACTAAAAAATACAAAAAACTAGCCGGGCGACGTGGCAGGCGCCTGTAGTCCCAGCTACTCGGGAGGCTGAGGCAGGAGAATGGTGTGAACCCGGGAGGCGGAGCTTGCAGTGAGCTGAGATCCGGCCACTGCACTCCAGCCTGGGCGACAGAGCGAGACTCCGTCTCAAAAACAAACAAACAAACAAACAAACAAACAAAAGAGGCCTCTCCTGCAGTCACTCATGCAGCTTGATTTCCTCCTTAGCGCTTTTCACCTTCTTAAATGATCTTGCTTATGTCCTTGCCTGTTTGTGAACTGTACCCCAGAAGCAGAACATAAATTCCATGACAACAAGGGCTTTGCTTTCTTTCACCCCACTGTAGTCCCACCAAGAATAGTAGCTGACACATAGTAGGTGCTCAATAAATATTTGTTGAAGGAATAAATACTCAAACAGATTGTCTTACAACAGTCTCGTGGGGGGGCTGTGAAACAGAACACATGCCCTCTCAGGGCATCAGGATGCTGGCACCCCCACCATCTGAGCCTGAAGGGGAACCTGAGACAGAGCCCGAGGTGGCCAGCCAGGTGGTGATGGACAGTCCTGTATGGCTGCGTCTTTCCATTGTTCCACACTGCCCGAAGCTGAACTTGGCAGGAGAGACAAAGATGTGTGCTGATGTCTTGCTTTTTCTTTGAGAGGCTAAGGAAGGGGTAACGCTGAGGGAGTCGTGATGTAGGGACTGTGGGCAGCTAAAACCTGATAGGTAATATTCTGCTGGGATGAGACCCTCAGCTGAGCTACAAAGGGCACCTTGAACATGACTGACAGAAGACCTTCTACAGGGCTGCTGGAGGCATTACCAAGAGCCTGTTCCTTCCCTCCCACTCCCCCAGGCCCTCCAAGAAAACTCTAAGAGTACAGATGACCCCTTGGGCACTTGGAAAACTAGAAGAAAAAAAACCAGGCCCAGGTGTTTGAGGTGAGGTGCTCTTAGCAGTCCTGGGTTTTGGGGATGCCCCGCAGCCTGGACCTGGGTAGCCCTTCTCAAGCCCTCTGAGGACCCCTTCCTTTCTTCCCTCCCATTCTCCACGGGCCATGGTAGCTCAAGCATTTTGGGGACAGGGTTCACCTCCCTCTATCCAGGATCCCTTTCTCTGCTTGAGGCTCTGGTTCCATCTTTAAGAAAATCAGAATGCAGTGGACTTGGACTTGGACTCCAGCTCGGCCCTGGGCAGCTGTGTGTTGCTGGGGAGGTCACCCAGCCTCTCCGAAGTTGCTTCCTCATTTGAAAAAATAATACACACCTTTCAGGGTAGTTGGAAGGATTCACTGAGACAATGCAAAACGTCCAGGAATTAATAAATGTTCAGTGTGTATAGGTTAAATGTGAGTCAAAATCCCTCCTGTTTTCCTCCCAGCATGAGCCTCTTTACTGAACAAAGGGAACCGAATATCTGGTCCCATGTCTGATGACGGGAGGAGGTGAGAGCAGGACTTTGGGTAGGGCACATCCCAAGACTCTCTCAAGAGAACTGTCCAGCACAAGGAAAAATAAGGTTTACCCCTCAGGGTAAGCCCAAAATACACAAGCGTATTACAGAAGTAAAACACATTCATGGGTGACAGATTCATAATGGGATTATTGATTCAAACACAGATCCTTTCTCTTCCCTGCATTTTCCAACCCCTCCCAAAAAATTGTTGCTGATGGCTGGGTAGTGACTCAGGGAGGCAACTAGCAAGGGAGAATGATTTGGCTGTAGCTGGTGCCACAAATGACCAGTAACCAAAGCAAAGGGTAGAGACAACATCCTCCCTCTTCCCTAATTGCCCTCTTAGAGTTTTAGTGTCTTATTTGTGACAAGGGGGACAGAACTTCTGGCCTCTCACAGAAGTTGAGTGGATTAGAGGTGACAAGTGGCCTGGCACCCATTCACAATACCAGTAACAGCCACGATGTATTGAGTCCCCAGGGTCAGACACCATGCTAAGTGCTTTAAATATGTCACCCCTCCCACCACTGGCCCATGTTCCAGGAAGGCAAGGACCAGGTCTTTGTTTCCTCACCATACTGACAGTCCCAAGTACAGTATCCTGCTGCATGGCAATAATAATAGTAAACATCATAGGAGCCTTCATTTGTAGCCTTTTTGTATACCCACAGTGTAGAGTGATTCACTATGTGCAGCGCTGGATAGTTCTAATCTTCATGACACTTCTTTTTTTTTTTTTTTTTTGAGACAGGGTCTCACTCTGTTACCTAAGCTGGAGTGCTGTGGTGCAATCTCAGCCCACTGCAACCTCTGCCTCCCAGGTTCAAGCGATTCTCCTGCCTCAGCCTCCCGAGTAGCTGGGATTACAGGTGCTCACCACCATGCCCAGCTAATTTTTGTATTTTTAGGAGAGACCAGGTTTTGCCATGTTGACCAGGCTGGTCTCGAACTCCTGACCTCAAATGATCCACCTGCCTTGGCCTCCCAAAGTGATATGAGCCACCATGTCTGGTCTTTTATGATAATTCTGTGGGGTGGGTCCTACTATTATCCCCATTTTATGGATGAAGAAACTGAGGCACAGAGGGTACAAAGAGGTTAGATAATATTCCCAAAGTCACCAAGCAAGTGATAGAGTGGGAGTCTAAACCCAGGCTGTCTGACTCTAGAGACCATGCCCTTGTCCTCTATGATAACTCAAGGGACCAAGGGATGTTCACAACCCCATTGTCGGGCTGTTTTCTAGGTAAAGCAATCGATGTTAAGAGAGAAGAGAAATGATGAGCTCAGAGAAGACCCAGGTTTGGACTCAGTGTGACCAAGCTAAATGCCTCTGAAAGAGTTCACTTCACTCCCCACACCCCTGGCCCAAGCTTTGGGGGCCTGCATTTCGTTGTAGGGTCCGCCCCTGTAGTCCACAAATGTCTTTTTTTTTTTTTTGAGACAGAGTCTCCCTCTGTCATTCAGGCTGGAGTACAATGGCATGATCTCAGCTCACTGCAACCTCTGCCTTCTGGGTTCAAGGAATTCTCTCACTTGAGCCTCCCAAGTAGCACATGCCACCACGCCCGGCTAATTTTTTCGTATTTTTAGTAGAGACAGGGTTTCGCCATGTTCGCCAGGCTGGTCTTGAACTCCTGACCTCAAGTGATCTGCCTCCCTCAGCCTCCCAAAGTGCTGGGATTACAGGCGTGAGCCACCGTGCCTGGCCACAAATGTCTTAAGGTTGGGTCCAGCCCAAGCTGGGCAGCTGTGGAGCAGTAACAATGATACCTCAAAAGCTCAGAGACAGTCCCATAGCCAGGAGTCCGTCAAGGAGTCCAGCTCCCAGGGTGGAACTGGCTACAGGTGGAAGCTGAGTCCTCCCTTCACCTTCAGCCTCTGGCAAGGGTGCTTCTCAGGGGACCTGGGGCTGTCTCGGTCCCCAGCCTCCTACAGCAGGATGGTGACTGTCTATCTGGTATTGGGAACTAGCAGCTTCAGACATGGGGTTTGGCCAAGAGATTTTTCATCCTCATCTCCTGGCAAGAGCCGACTTCATCACTCACATGCTTGTTTTCCATCACTCACATTTGCCCATCAGCTGGCATCTGGCTCATCGTGGATGTGTCATGATAAGTCAGGGACATGACAGATGCCATTAACATAACATCCTCATCCATCCTCCCAGGGTGGGCTGGCATGGGGAGTGGGCTGAGAGAGGGATGGAGTCAAAAGAGAACAGCTTCTGACATCAGACTCATGAGTTTGACTCATCAGACCTCTGATGCTTACTAGCTAGGTAACCTCCTAGGCAACCTAAGTTTGTGTATCCATAAAACGGGGACAGAAATTCTTTTCTGCCCGGCAAGTCTACTGCTTTGCACAACTCCAGAGGACACCATTCACATTGTTGTCTACGTGAATGGTGTTACTTGGGACCCAGCTCCATAGAATATAAGGTGAAGAATGCCTTGAGATTGTGTATCACTGAGTCTGTACTTAGCAAGCAAGAATTGCTATGCCAACTTTCGGATGTGGAACCAAGCTGCTAATGGAGTTGTAAGGAATAGAGATGACACCATGTAAGGGGCCTGGGACGATGTAGGTGCACAGTAGGTATGGCCTTATTATGGGATGCAGAGGCATCCTCTCCCAGATATCTCCTGCACCATGAGATGCCCCTACCTAATTCCAGCTGCCATATGGGCCAAACCAATGGGGGTGGAGACCCTACTCACAACAGCCCTGCTAGCAAGGCCTAGATTCCACATCCTGTGGTGCCTCCCCCCTTACCTCTCAGGCTGTCCCCATGGCAGCCATGAGGGTACCAGACACCTTGGCAGTAGGCTGGGTATGGCTAGGGGGTTTCTTTCCATTTGGGGGTTTGCACCTGACTAGCAAAGAAATCCTGGATGGAATCTTCCCAGCCTGGTTTTCGAATCTCTGCTCAAAGCAACGGACCTTGTCCTTATCTCTCCATAGGGTACCTTCAATTCAAGGAACATTAAAACTGACCATATGCTAGGAGGAGAGGGGAGCCTCAAGGTCGATAAGATAGTTCCCAGCCCCAAGAAGGTCACGGAAGAGTTAGCTGATGTAGTGGAGTGCCGGGGAAAGCAACTCACCTTTTAATTGCCTCTCACCCCCTTCCTCCTTCCTCTCCCTCCACATCAACAATCCCTTCCTGTTCATTCTGTTTGCTCAATGAACTCTGAAGTATAGCAGGGCCCTTGCCTTGTCTGATTTACTGTGGAACCCCTGGCTACTAGCTCAGAGCTAGTAGTTCAATACATATTAGTTGAATGAATTGGGTGGAAGAATCAAGTCCTCCCGTGAAAGTTGGGCAGGCTTCATGCTTACTCTAGGAAGAGGTTTGGATGTCCATGGCTGTTCTCCAAAAGCAGTCATCACCGCTCCTCTTTCCCACCAGGGACCCCTATTTGTGACCCGTTTATCATTCATTCATTGGGCCAATATGTGTTGAGTAGCTCTTCCGAACTCAGCACTGTACCTTGTGCTGGGGAAGCAAGCCCTGAACTTTCCCCACCCCCACATCGACCTCTGCACACCTTGGCCTGATCTTTTCCTGGCTTACCACCACATACACTGCCCGGGGCACTTACCTCTCCCTTGTTCCACTGTTTACACAGAGGTGCCATATCCAGGCCGCTCTGATGCTGCCAACCTGCATAGGAGTTGAGGGAAGGAGGTCTCCCAGTCTCTCACCACTGCCCTTAGCCCATCCTCCCACCTGACCTCAGGGACTTGTCCCTGCCAGAATCTGCCCAGAGCCCCAAGCCACTCTGTCTCCTGGAACAGCCCTGAACCTGAACATGAACCTGAACCTGAACCTGGTTGTCTCACCTCGGTCCCTGGGGTCCCTGCCCATGGGCATCCTGCAGAACCCACCCGGTGCTCGACCCCCAGCACCCTGGCCCCTCGACACTCCCTGCGGCGGGAGCTGCCAGCTTTTTGGAATTCCTAATCGCTCCTGGCCCCGGTGATTGGCTGCTCAGCTCTGACCCCACTTGGGCTGCCGCCTGGTTGGATAAAAGGGGAATCTCCTTGGGCTCCAGAGCATTAGACACCGGAAGGGGCACCTGGGACCAACTTCGCGAAGCGGGGAGCTCGGCGGGGGGGTGGGGGGAGCTAAAGACCTGCGGCCTCAGCCCCTCCAAAGAACCGGGAGATGACGGGGAAAGCAGGGGAAGCGCTGAGTAAGCCGAAGTCCGAGACAGTGACCAAGAGTACCTCGGGGGGCGCCCCGGCCAGGTGCACTGGATTCGGCATCCAGGAGATCCTGGGCTTGAACAAGGAGCCCCCGAGCTCCCACCCGCGGGCTGCGCTCGACGGCCTGGCCCCCGGGCACTTGCTGGCAGCGCGCTCAGTGCTCAGCCCCGCGGGGGTGGGCGGCATGGGGCTTCTGGGGCCCGGGGGGCTCCCCGGCTTCTACGCGCAGCCCACCTTCCTGGAAGTGCTGTCCGACCCGCAGAGCGTCCACTTGCAGCCTTTGGGCAGAGCATCGGGGCCGCTGGACACCAGCCAGACGGCCAGCTCGGGTAGGTGAGGAGAGGTTGCACTGCTGCCTGACTGGGGGGCGACGGCCAGGAACCCCGCGCCTTAGGCTCTCGTTTGCTGGACGAGGCCTCCCGGCGGAAAAGTTCCTGCCAGGCCGGGGTCGCCACCCGGCGCCTTGGGCCGACGCACCTGGTGCCGGGTCCCGGGAGGATGCTTCGGTGTCCGCAGGGTTTCCGCCCCAAGCGTTTCGGGCGGCCGCGCAGTTCTCCGGTCCCCGCGTCGGGCCAGGCTCGGCCACGAGACTCTGTTGAGGCTCCACTGAAAACGGGGTTTAGGGTGTCGGAGCCCGTGGTGCAGGGTCCCCGGCCGGGTCGGAGGGTCCCAGGTCCGCGGTTCCACTGCGGGCCCGGCCTCGTGGAGGAGCCTCACTCCCTGAGTCCAGTGCTGTTCCGGCTTTGGCTCCATCCCTGGTGTCCAAAGTTGTCTGTTTCCTTCTCGTTCCCCATTCCCAAACCCCGCGTTGGTCAGTTGGGGTTTATTTTTCACCCCCACGAGCTGAGACAACCCGGCCATCACGGTAGCCAAAGCGGCCGCCATCCGCTCCCACGTAAGCGCCTCTATATACCGGAGCCCAGAGACGTGCGGGCTCGGGGACCCTGGGTGACCTCCCCGCCTTCTCCCCGCGCTGCTTTCCGGGCGGTGCGTCACGGCCTGCTCGACCCTCCGATTCTTGTTTGAGCTTGGCAATTCCCCCGATTTTTCGTTGCGTTTTATTTTGTTTTACTTGAAAAGGCAACGAAAACCGGCGCTTCGCAGGCTCTCGGGCCTTGAGTGGGGAGTCATTGTGCCGCCCTGCGAAAAGGACGGTGCCCGGCAGCCTCCAGTCTTCCCGGAGCCCAGCTCCCCACGCCTCGGCTCCGCTCCTCGCTCCTCGGGACCAACTTTCTGGCCCGGGTCACTGGGGCTGGCCGCGCAGGGCAGGGCGCAGCAGGGTCGCGAGCGCTGCCGGGGGTCTCTGCGGCCCCCTAAGGCTACCTCGCTCTCTGTTGTCCCGGTCCCAAGTGTGCTGGGGCCTTTGCCTCTCTTACAACGAAATCTGTTCAAAACCTCCGGATTCGGGCCCCGGCGCGAGAGAGACCAGCCTGAGCTCAGTCATGGGACGGCCACCGGGGCGCCCGATGGCTTCCTGGGGAGACAGAGCAGGTCCCCGCCGCTCACGGAGGCGGCCCGGGGTGGGGCCCTCGCGGGTTTCGGGCACCGCCGAGCGCGTCCCCCACTCTGCCGCATGTCACTCGCCCGCTTTTCAGATTCTGAAGATGTTTCCTCCAGCGATCGAAAAATGTCCAAATCTGCTTTAAACCAGACCAAGAAACGGAAGAAGCGGCGACACAGGTGAGGCCCCCGCGGCGCTTTCTGTTACCTCTCCTCCCCGCGCACCCCGCTGCCGTGCACCGTTCCGGGCTCGGGTCTCTCGGACCCTATTTTTGCCGACCCCGGATCTGAGGTCTGAGGCCGTGCCAGGGCGCAGACCACGCGTTGTTTGCCGGAATCTGCCCGGGGCCTTGGCGTCCGAGCGGTGTGAGCACGATGAGTGGCCGCCGGGAAAGCGGCTCGGTTCCGGCTTTCTCCTCCTTGTGCAGGAGAAAGGAAAGGCTCCAACACAGGCCAAACTGAGCCACAGAGGGGGTGGCGGTCCCCCGATCCCCACACCAGTATATTCCGAGAGCCACACAGACCCCGCGGCGGGCAGATTAGCTCCCACCTCCCGCCAGAGCCGGTGCTTTGCCCTCAGCCTCACCCGCCGCCCCCATTTCTATCCCGGCGTCCCTGTCCTCTCTGCCAACTCCCTAAGCTTTCAGCTCCCACCGTTCTCCAAAGCTGGAGCGATCTCTGCACTGACAGGGCATTTTCTTTTGACTTCTGCTCGTTCGTGATTCCCACCGAGTCGCTTCCCTTTCGTGGGCCTCAGTTTCCTCGTCTGTAAAATGGAGTGGGAGGCGATGTAGACTGGACGGTCCCACCAGCCGTAGCTGGAGTAGGGTAGACTGCATCGGGGTACAGACTAGAAAGGGTTTTTTTGTTTGTGTTTTTGTTTTTGTTTTGTCTTTAAATGGAAATTACTTGCACAAAGTTAAAACTCAATAGATGCCGACAGGTATATCTTGAAAAGTAACCTACCCTTCTCCCCACCCCCGCCCTCATTCCTTTCCGCACCAGTCTCACTGCTACCAGTTCCTTGGGTATTATTTGTAAGGTGGTTTTCAAGGAAATGAAGGAGGGAGAACCAAAAATCTGCCTGCCTTTCTGCGGGTGCCGCTCGCAGGTGCTACCCCGGCGGCGCTCACCTCGGAGCTGTTTCCCCGCACCCCACTCCGTCCCCATCAGGTGGGGCTACCGCAGGCTCTGCGCTCTTTTCGAGACATTTCTCCACTAGGGCGTTCTCGGGCACTCCCCCGACCCACATCCTTTTCTCCCACCCCAATTTGTTCTCAGCCTCTTTGCACCCTCTCTCTCTGCGCTTTCCTATGCTTCGTTCTTCCTTGGCTGTGGGAAACTCACTGTTGACCCCCCAACTCCCGACTCGCCACCTTTTAAAACGGCCTATCCTGACCCCTCAGGCCCCAATAGGTTTTGGCTTGAATGCAGGTGAACTTGGTTCTCCGGACCTCGGTTTATTCTTTTTTTCCGGCAGCTGTTTGCTTTTGTTTAGTATTGTTTTATTTTAAAAGGAAAAAGAAAATCTTTTTTGGTCTTGATCTTTTGTCTTTTTTTGTTTGTTTGTTTACATTCAATTCATTCAACGAATATTCATTAGAACACTTTTTATGCACCTATCTTACACTGGTCCCAGGGTGGGTAATCCTGTCATCTTCCCCAAGCAGGGGACAGGGATCTTGCAGGGAGGGCAGATCAGACACCCGCAAAACTGCTCTTGTGTTGGTGCCAGGAGGCGTGGGAGGGGTTCCCATAGCATGGAGAGCCCTGGAAAAGGCAGCCCCAAACCCTGGGTACAGGAATGGGATTTCCGCATCAGGACATCTCACAGTGTGGCACTTAGAGCTGGGTGACCCGTAGCGCAAAGTCCATGTCTAAGGTCTCTGACCGTCTGTTTTCACCTGTCACTCTCTTCGCCAGGAACACCTTTGGGGGCTTTGGTGGGTTTTCTTGGGGGCAGAACAGCAACTCAGCAACACCAGGGTATTAACTGCCTAGGGTTTCTATATCTGGTGCATGAAGGGAGAAGGTTATTGGAGAGAGGAGAATGGCTACTGATTTCAAGTGCTTTTTTTAATTAGGAAAAAATACATTTTACTCGAGCTTCTGTCATTTGGGGATTTAGGGTAAGAGACCCTGGAATCTGGTGATGAGAGATGGTCTCGTTTTTATCTCCCAGAAACAAACCAGACTTAAAAGCGTTTTTTTTGGGGGGGGGGTGGGGACAAAGTAGCCACAGTGACAGTCTCTCGGATTTTGCTCTTTCACTCTACTGGGAAAGCTCAGCTCCTCTTCAGACTGGACACAACAGGAGCCTGAAGGGTCTGGGGTTCTGCATAAACCAGGAACACAGGCTGGGTCACATTACGGGGGAAGTGTGTCAGCTCTGAGGCATGAATTCGGGAAAGTTTGGGAGATTTGAGTTTTTGTTTTGTTTTTGAAGACAGACTCTCCCAAGTAGAGACTGGGACTTGAATGGTTCTACATGACCTATAATCAGCTCTCCTCTTTGACTGCCTTTGTGCCTCAGTTTCCCTGGCTTTGGAAAGGACTTGCATTTTTTGATGGTTTATTTTGGCGCTCTGTCCATGAGACCTTCAGCAGATGGCAGAAGCGAAAAAGCAGCAGATCTTGAAAATTCTCAAGAATTAACTATGTGTGTGCATAAGCATTTCACATCACCGCCCCCCACCCCCAGAGAATAGGAGAAACGATTTAGAATCAAACCAGTCATTTTCTGTAAAGAGCACAATCTTTCTTCCCTGAATTATCCTCCGAGATATTAAAGTGGACACCAGCACAAGGAGTGTGTGAAGTTCAAATTTGTACTTTTGGGTTGTGTTAGATGAGGGCGACGGCACAGCAGTGAGGGATTCTACACCCCTGTGCTGGCGCCAGGGTCTGACCCCAGGGGGCCAGGCAAGGGCTGGACCATTTCTACCAGTTCAGTTTGTGGACGCTGGACTATATTGCCTGTTGGCTTGTTAATGAGGTTTCAGGATAAAGATCACCCAAAACCTGGTGAAATTAAGGTCTGAAAAGAGAAGAGCTTATGTCCAGAAGTAGATGTTTAGCGGTTTATTCAAGAAAGGGGACCTATGAATCCCCTAATGTTGGAGGCAAAATTTTACGGGTTGGGGCATATTTATTTGCCTATTTTCCTAGGATGAGAGAATGTAGCTTTTACCAGATTCTTAAAGCAGTCTATAACACAAAATAGATCAATATGAACTGCTCTGTGGGGGTGGGCAACTGTGCCTGTGGGCGCTCAGGGTGGCCCGAATGGAACCCCCTCCAGATGAGTGGCTGAGTTTGGAAGTATGGGATGATTGGAAGGTGGTCCTTCCCTTCCCAGCACAGAACAGGACGGGAAAAGGCTCTGGGCGGTGCTGGGAAGCTAGCAGGTCTGGGGAGTGTCGAGGAAGGGCAGGGGAGGAGGAAGGGGCGCTGGGGTGAGTTGAGAGAGTAGGAGATTCAGTTCTCAGCTGTATAAACACTGAGGTTGAGGCTGCATTTGACTTTCTGGTGAATCTTCTAACTTTGAAAGGCATTTAAAAATTCATCTCTAGTGACTGTGAGAGGGGCCCGGGAAGCTGGTCTGGGTGGAGCTGGGCTATTTAGTAATCTGGTAAGCCCTCTTCTCTGTGCTTGGGAGGAAGAGGGGCTTTCTGCTTTTCTAGAATGTCCTTCTTAACAGCCTTTCCCCCAGAGCACCTCCAGAAAGATTCCCAATGTGAAATGTCATTGAGGGCTGGAATAACGTCCACCCCCCAAACACAGGAAGGGTAGTGTGAGCCCTCAGCCTTGAATAAGATGAGTCCAGAGGGTTAAACTATGAGAGAGAGAGAGAGAGAGAGAGAGAGAGAGAGAGAATTTGTATCCTATTGTGCTGAGCCAGCCTGGGGGGTTTGGAGTCTGCCCAGGAAGCACAGAGGAAGGTGGTTCTGTCCTCTCTGAGACAGGTTCTTTTAGTTTCTGGTGTCCTGAGAGTTCGGTCTTGCTCCCCTCAGGACAATCTTTACCTCCTACCAGCTAGAGGAGCTGGAGAAGGCATTCAACGAGGCCCACTACCCAGACGTCTATGCCCGGGAGATGCTGGCCATGAAAACGGAGCTACCAGAAGACAGGATACAGGTAACAGCCCTGAGTCCCTCTCCCCTCCACTCTCCCCTCTCTCGGTGACATCTACCACTACAGGGTTCCAGATGCCCATGATCCCGCCTCCCAGTCCCACTGTGGGCATGTGCTTGCCTGTGATCATGTTCTCAGCCTATTTAAGCTGACCACCTGCCACGTGAGATGGGCGCTGTCGGGGGATGAGAGGCATCCAGTTGTGGCCTGGCTGTTGTTCCAGACTATAGGCTTCCCGGGGAGTATGTCAGACAGACCCTGCAGGGGTGTGGGGATGAGAGATGGAGTACTGGAGGGGCCCCCGGTCCTGGACAGGGTCTCTGTTGAGGCGGAGGTCCCCTTGGTACAGCTAAATGTCTGTTCCAAGGCCAGAGGGAGCTCCAGGCCTCTGGGTGGCTGTGAAGAGGAAAGTGGCTTCTAGTCCTGACCCCAGTCTGTTTCCCTCCTCTCTGCTCCCCTCCCCATGATGAAAGTGTTACCCCTTCTCTTCCTGCTCCCCACCACTGCTTCCACCTAAGGCTCTTTCCTCCCACTCACAGCCCAGCAACTGCTGCCCTGACCTGCTGCTCCTTTTCTTCTCCCCAGACTGGCCCAGGATGTGAGCTGGCGCAGGGCCCTGCAGGTGGCTCACTAAGCCCTCCTCCTCTCCTGGGCAGTTTTGTGGCATAACCAGCCACTGGTCTGGGCATGTGGTAGGCATGGGGTATCCACTTAGCAGCAGCAGGACCTTGGCAAGTCCAGAGTCCCCTACCTGGGCAGGAGTAGGGCTGTGGAATCATTTCTCTGGGAGAGGATGGAGTCTGGGCAGGGCCTGTATGAGGCAGAAGGAGTGGGGCAGGAGGAACATTTCCAGAAGATTTGGGGTTGTCTTAGCTGATGCTCAACCTAGTTCGCTGTAGAGGCTGGGGTATGTGGGCCGGGGGCTGGTCCTGACTTCCCAGAACTGCTCTGCTCTGCGTCTCCTCCCATCTAGGTCCCTTGTGTCTCCAGGTGTGATATGTGCCTGGGAGGCGGGGGGAGCTGAGTAAGGTGTGTGAGTGGCTCTGTACTCTCTCACTGGAGGACCGGAGAATGCGAAATGAGGCTGTGAGGCCTTCCTCTACCCTGGAAATCTATTTGGAATTTCAGCCAATGGTTTTAGACATTGACACTAACAATAAGCTCAATTATTCATAAGCAGATTATGTTTGGTGCATTATCCATGGTGGCCTGGACCCATTACCCTCCACCCAATTGGGTTCTAGTCAGGTAAGCCGGGCATTGACATTGAATTGCGTGTGTGCACGTGCGTGCATGTGTGTAAGTCAAGCCTTACCCTTCATGGCAGTAACCCCTGCCTGGCCTTCATTAGCATAAAGTTGGCCATTCCAGGTGGCTGCGGCAGGGAGGAGCAATGACAAATCCCCGCTGTTGGCAGGCCCCACATTTGCAATATTGAACAGAATGAAGGAATAGCTTGTCTCTTGCAGTGGGTTGCCCTAAAATCTGCTTGGTAGATTAGGCAGGGGAGGGCGGATGAGGTGTTTGAAACCTGCTGAGCTCAGGATTTGGGGGCAGGCTCTCCCTCAGCTGTAACTGCATTGCTACAAATGCCCCAACAGGCACATTTAACTTCACAGGGCTTTGTTAAGTTGCTTGGGGGTTGCCTATACGGTGGTATCTGAGGGCAGCAGAACCAGCACGAAGGAGCTTGGGGTGTGGGATGAGGAGAGCTCATCGCCCTGGGACTGTGAGGACCGGCTCTGCAATACGTGGATATCGGAGAAATGAGAGAAGAGGCTCAGAGCCTTTGAGCACCACAGGCCTGAATGCTACCCCCAGAAGCTGTCTGTGAGTTGTCAAGTCGTCTTGCCCCAGCTCAGTAAAGTGGCCAGGGAAAGATCTTGGTGTGCATCAACAGCAGTCACAGTGATCGTTTCCAGAGGAGTGTCCACGTGCCAGGTGTTCTCCTGAATTCACGACGTGCACAGGACAGGCAGGGCGGTACAGTGGTTAGGGTCACTGACTCTGGGGCCAGACTGCCTGGGCTCCTGGTCGGGCTTCACCTCCCAGAGCCCCTCAGTCTTCATCTGTACAATGGGAGTGACAGTGGCACCTGCCTCTTGTGCGGAGGCAATAAGCCATATGTGTGCAGTGTTCAGCGCAGTGCCTGGCACGTGCCCCCGGCTCACTCGGTGTCAGATTTCATCTTATTAAATCCTGGTGACAATCAGGAGCTGAAGATCATGAATTTCCTCTGAGAACTGAGGCAACTGAGTCACAGCCACTTGCCCAGGCCCCATAGCTAGTAAGTGGGAGACACAAGACTCAAACCTAGCTCTGAATCGAAAGCCCACAGAGGCACTGCCCGACTCTTCTGTTTGAAGTCTTTGCTTTGACTTGAAGCTCAGGGAGCAGAGGTGATTTGAAGTCAGACAGGGGACCTGTATCACAGTAAAGATAATCAATGTTTATTGAGTACAAGGCACTGTTCTTAAAAAAAAAAAAAAAAAAAAAAGGCCCAAAACTTACTTGTATAACAAAATTATTTTTGTGTTTTTTTTTGTTTTGTTTTGTTTTTTGAGACGGAGTCTCGCTCTGTCACCGGGGCTGGAGTGCAGTGGCCGGATCTCAGCTCACTGCAAGCTCCGCCTCCCGGGTTTATGCCATTCTCCTGCCTCAGCCTCCCAAGTAGCTGGGACTACAGGCGCCTGCCACCTCGCCCAGGTAGTTTTTTTGTATTTTTTAGTAGGGACGGGGTTTCACCATGTTAGCCAGGATGGTCTCGATCTCCTGACCTTGTGATCCGCCTGTCTCGGCCTCCCAAAGTGCTGGGATTACAGGCTTGAGCCACCGCGCCTGGCCAACAAAATTATTTTTGAATAGGCAAATTCTGTACATGAGTTCAAGAGGGTGAAAAGCAAGTCCTCCCCCTCCCTCTACTAGCAGCCCACCCGTGTCTTTCATTTCCTCACAGAGCTAGTTCATGTATATTCAGCAGAGTCCTCAGAACACCTATGAGCTAGGGGCTATTATTCCCATTTGACAGATGGGGAACCTGAGGCACAGACAGAGGCCAGAGTTGAGTCCCTTTAGACTCCAAAACGCTTGCTTCTCTACCTTGCCTTCCCTCCCCATCATTTCCCCTCCACGTGTTGGCGGCCACTCCTGAGCCAGCTCCCTCCCAGCCCAGCTTTGGGTCAGAAGACTCTGCAGGTGAGCTGAGCCAGAAAGGGGAAGTTATTAATGGCTCCAAGTCTGGAGTTAGAAATTCTCGGCCACGCAGTGGCTCAGGCTAGCACTTTGGGAAGCCAAGTTGGGAGGATTGCTTGAGCCCAGCAGTTTGAGACCAGGCTAAGCCCCAAAAAAACGAGACCCTGTCTTGGAAGAAAAGAAAAAGAAATTCCTGGCCAGGTGCAGGGGCTCATGTCTGTAATCCCAGCCTTTTGGGAGGCTGAGGTGGAAGAATTCCTTGAATCCAGGAGTTTGAGCCCAGCCTGGACAACATAGTGAAATCCCCATCTCTACAAAAAAAATTTTAAAAAGTAGCCAAGCATGGTGATGTACACCTGTGGTCCCAGCTACTCAAGAGGCTGAGATGGGAGGACCACTTGAGCCCAAGAGGCAGATGCTACAGTGAGCCGTGATCGCACCACTGCACTCTAGCCTGGGTGACAGAGTGAGACTCCGTCTCAAAAACAAACAAACAAACAAACAAAAGCAGAAAGAAATTATCAAGGTGGAGTGGAAAGATTATTGAACTGGAGATCAGGAACCCGGATTTTAGCTCCAACTCTGACATCTGGTGTGGCAGAGGCTAGGCCACTTCCCATCTGTGAGCCTCAGTTTCCCCGTCTGTAGAAGAAAGAGGTGAGATCCCTTCCAGGGAGGTGCCTCCTGAGGATTCCCCCGCCACAAGCCCCTGGGCTGCCATTGGTGGAATGGAAGTGCAGGGCAGGTGAAGTTTAACAGGCCCAGATGGACCGCTGGGGCATACACCCCTGCCAGGCCAACCCAGGAAACCCCTGCATGTCTGAGGTCTGATGAGAACCTGCGGTGTGGACATGGAAAGACAGACACACCTACTTCCAGTCTTTGTTTCACTGCCAGCAAGCCAAACTCTGAGTCTGAAATTACTCATTTGTAAGATAATAATATTTTTCCATAATGCTAACTTAGTAAAAATCGTGTTATTGCTGGCATTTATTAAGTACTCACCATTGTCCCAGATATTAAGTGCTTTCCATGGCTCATTTCTTCTCTTTTTCTCTGTCTCTCTTTTTTTTTATACAGGGTCTCACTGTGTCACCCAGTCTGGAGTGCAGTGGTGTGATCTTGGCTCACTGAAACCTCCGCCTCCCAGGCTCAAGCAATTCTCCTGCCTCAGTCTCTTGAATAGCTGGGATTACAGGTGCCCGCCACAATGTCTGGCTAATTTTTGTAGTTTTAGAGAGACGGATTTTTGCCATGTTGGCCAGGCTGGTCTCGAACTCCTGACCTCAAATGATCCACCCACCTCGGCCTCCCAAAGCTCTGGGATTACAGGTGTAAACCACCGTGCCCGGGTTGCCTCATTTCATTTAATCCTTAACAGACAAATTAGTTAGATGTCATTCCTACACCCTTTTCTAGATGAAGAAACTGAGGGGCCGAGAGGTAAAGTAAGACTGGGATTCAAACCCAGTACTCAGCTACTATGACATGAGATCCTGTGAGATAGACATGCATGCCTGTCTCTACAAACTGTACTAATGCAAAGAATGGCGATGACAAACCAGTCCCAGCAGAAACGCATGGCGATTTCCTCTGCCTTTGTGTTTGGAGGGTAAACATGTCCTCACTCCACATCTCTCTGGGCTGGAGGTGGAGGATATGGTGCAGTGTTGGGGAAAGAAAAGCTTCTACGTCTCCACGTCAGACTCAGGCACATGGTATTCTACGTGTCTTAAATAAATAAATAAAAAGCTGGTGCCTGTGATCCCAGCACTTTGGGAAGCTAAGGTGGGAGGATCACTTGAGGCCAGGAGTTCCAGACCAGCCTGGGCAACATGGCGAAACCTCGTCTCCACAAAAAATACAAAAATTAGGAGGTGTGGTGACACATGCTGGTCCCAGCTACTTGGGAGGCTGAGGTAGCAGGATTGCTTGAGTCCAGGAGGTCAAGGCTACAGTGAGCTGTGATCGTGCTCCTGCACCTCGGCCTGGGTGACAGAGCAAAATCCTGTTTCCAAAAAAATTTTGTTTTTTAATGCTAGGATATGGCATTCTGAAAG
This sequence comes from Mandrillus leucophaeus, assembly GCF_000951045.1. NCBI lineage: Eukaryota > Metazoa > Chordata > Mammalia > Primates > Cercopithecidae > Mandrillus > Mandrillus leucophaeus. The sequence goes on from NW_012102343.1 coordinate 668,747, forward strand.
TCCCTGCCAGCTATCAGCCCTGGGAAAGCGCAGGTGGGTTTCCAGACTGACTTAATTTCCTCTGTGGGGTCACTTGTTACTAGAATTATAAGGGCAAGCTACATATATATTCACATGTTTACTCTATTTTTTTTCCCTAAGATGTGCTTGTTATAAAATGCAAACATTATGGAGCTATGAATGTTCGAAGTGAGCAGAGACTACATGTCACCCCTCTTAGAAGTCTCGTTTATGTTGAAGGCTGAGGTTTAGATTCTCTGCCCAGCACCGTGTGACTTTGCCTCTTTTAAAGTGGCCCCTGCCTAAGGTATCAGGGGGTCATATTCCAGAAGAAGATGGGTGCCTGAGTAGGGAAGGGTTTGCATGGATCTCATCTCAGGATGGTTATTAGAATCACCAGGGCAGATTTTT
>NW_012102343.1:669952-670928 GCF_000951045.1 Mandrillus leucophaeus
AAAAAAAAAAAAAAATCAAACATCTTCATGTTGCCATTTGTATGCTTTTAAATCTCTCTAGGTGATTCTGTGTGCAGTGAATGTAAACACACTGGATTGGAGGCTCGGGAGAGGGGTGTTTCTGTTCTGAGTGGGTTAATATGAGTGGAAGAAAGTGGCGTTATGGGTGGCAGGGGGTTGGGGTGAGGAAGGAAATGGCCTGTTAGTGCTCAGGCAGGAGGCTGTCTGGAAATGTGGTCGGAGCTGCCCCCTAGTGGGCAACAGAGGCTGCAGCAAGACTCCTCTTTTCTGAGCCTTAGGCTGGGCTGCACAGAGCATAAGGCTGCACAGAGCGCGCTGAAATAAACCGTGGCTGAAGTGCTGAGTGGGTGCAGAGTGTGAAGCCCTTAAGTTACGCCAGCGATGATCCCAAATTCATCAGCTTCCAGCCAGAGGGGAAGAAAGAGACTGGGTGAGTGTGATGGACGCTCACCCACAGTATGGCCGACAAAGCAGGGCCTGATGGCATGTGACAAGATTGCAGGGCAGGGCCTGGGGTAGCGAGGAGACCAGAATGTGCAAAGGGTATCTGTCATGCACAATATCTCCTTTAGGAGGTATTTAGGAGGGCGATCCTGGAAGGACTGCAGAGGGTCTCCTGGGAGAGGATTGAGGGACAGAACCCTGGGCATGTTATCTGGTGGCGATGCCAGGGCGGGAGCTTGCAGGACAGCAGCTATGTGATGATGCAGAGACAAGAGGAGGCGTGAGGCGTGGCCTCGGCTGTTCCTGCTGATTGCACACGTAGAGAAAGAGCTGACAGGGTTGCCTGGCCTGCTAGCTGTGCCTTTGCATCCGCTCGGCAAGAAGTCCTTCCCTGGGCCCAGTCCACCCTTGGAGGCACAGGCACATTCTGCGCCTGCTGTGGAGGCACCCGCCAGACAGCTGTGGACAGCCACAGGATTTCCACACAAACTGGGCTTTCTTTTTTTTCTTT
>NW_012102343.1:676288-678350 GCF_000951045.1 Mandrillus leucophaeus
AGGGGGGGAGGGAGGAAGGGAGGAAGGAAGGAAGGAAGGAAGGAAGGAAGGAAGGAAGGAAGGAAGGAAGGAAGGAAGGAAGGGAAAAAATGCACTCATAGCCACAAAGGCACCTAGAGGCAGAGCAGAAATCCCCAGCCTAGGGCTTCGAGCTGCTGCGCCACAGTTCACTCCCAGTGAGTGTGGGCGCTGTGTGGTGTTCCCCTGTACTGGAGCCTTAAGGGCTTGGGATATATTAGAAACATGGGGAGAGGCTGGGCACAGGGGCTCATGCCGGTAATTCCAGCACTTTGGGAGGCCAAGGCGGGCAGATCACACGAGGTCAGGCGTTCTAGACCATCCTGGCCAACATGGTGAAACCCTGACTCTACTAAAAATACAAAAAATTAGCTGGGCGTGGTGGTGGGTGCCTGTAATCCCAGCTACTTGGGAGGCTGAGGCAGGAGAATCACTTGAACCCAGAAGGCGGAGGTTGCAGTGAGCCGAGATGATGCCAGTATACTCCAGCCTGGGCGACAGAACGAGACTCTGTCTCAAATTAAAAAAAAAAAAAAGAAAGAAAAAAAAAGAAATGTGAGAAGAGTTTCAAGGACACTGGTGTTTAGCTCTCCAAATGCCTAAGGGGGAACTAGAGGCTATCTGTATTGAATATACAGCCAAAGGTTGGATCTGTCTTCCCCTCCTCCTGGATTGTTATTATTACTATTTGTCAGTCCAGCCTTGAAGGGCATGTGAAGGAGGCCAGAGGGGCAGGTAATGCCATAGATTAACTTGCCTTCCGGGCAGGCTTCCATTTATTTTCAGTGCCTCTACCAAAAACTAACACTTATTGAACACCTTCTGTATGACAAGCACTGATTTTAGGCACTCACTTATTTCATGTAATCCTCCAAACAACCCTGAAAAGTGGATATTCTTATCTTTCATTTGGAGACTGGACTGAGAGAAGTCAAGTAACTTGCCCAAAGTCACACAGCAATTTTTCAGAGCTGGGAATTCCAGGTCAGGACTGGCTGGCCTCAGTGCTTCTTGTAAATATTTCAGTTCTATATACAGGCTGGTAGCTTCCAGGCAGGGAATAGAAAGGGACATATACAGAGCGGTTAGGGTTAATTCTAATTCCTTGTCCACTTCCCTCCAAGGCACCATTGCCACAGCATCCTTGCCAACTGTCTTAGAAAGAAATTGTTTTGGCCGTCCAGGTTTCCTCCATAAATTGGAGCAGCATCTGGTCTTCACAGAGAGCCAGGCATTCCAGGAGCCCATAAGTGAGGGTCTGGATGACTTCTGGTTTGAGCGACCAGCTGGCACCGGCTCCCCTGGGAGAGTGTCTGTGGGCAAAGTCTGATCTACGGATCAGCCAGATATTCATTTGCCCAAATCAGGAGACCCAGGAAAACGGTTCTGTTTATAGGCCCCAGAGATGATCTGAATCCCGAGTCTGCACCCCCTTCTTCAGTATCCTAAAAATGCTGTTTCCATCTGAGAACCTGCCCCATCTCAAGCATGGGTATTTGTGGAACTCCTGGGGAAGCCAGGGCAGTGCACCTTGCCAGGTATCCACACTGGGTGGGTGGGGGCATCTCTGTTTTTCTATATTCCACAATGCCTTCTCCAGAATCCCTAAGTCCAAACTGCACTGAAAACAGAACACTGTTTTATAAATTTGGCATCCATCAAAACTCAGTGATGGCAAAAACCGGACCAGACCTTACGGAATTTATTTATTGTTCTTAGTGTGAACATGTACATAAATGCTTTGCTGAGAAATGGAAGCTGATGGGTTTGATCATGAGGTGCTGCTGCTGCAGGACATTATGTTACTGTGGTTTATGCATCACATCTTTTTTCTTAAATCCAAAACATTCTCCAGTCTGGTTGTACAGATACCAGTTGAGGGGTTGTGGCCTTGTTTTATTAGGTTGGTGCAAAAGTCATTGCGGTTTTTACCATTGAAAGTAATTACTTTCGGCCAAGCACAGTGGCTCACACCTGTAATCCCAACACTTTGGGAGGCCGAGGTGGGTGGATCACCTGAGGTCAGGAGTTCGAGACCAGCCTG
>NW_012102343.1:679760-686815 GCF_000951045.1 Mandrillus leucophaeus
TGATCCCCGAGCCCCGCCGGCCCCAGCTCGGGCTCCCCAGGCAGCGAAGGGTTAAGCTGTCAGCGGCGCGATGTTAAACAGGTGTCAAAGGCGCCCCATATATCTGCAGATTGAAATCAAATTCTTTGCCGTATAAAAAGATAAATTACCCAGGCGCTGCCGCGCGTCCCACTCATCACGCCAGCGCCAGACGGCAAGCAATTTTTTTTTTTAATGTGCTAACGACCTAATCAAGCAATCAAGTCGGAGGAGATTGCAGCGTGACCCGGGCAGCCATCTGCCGCCGAGCCCGCATGCATTTCCGCGCCGCGCGGGGCGGGGACCGCGAGGGGCTGTCGGGGGGAAGGGGGAAAATCCTAAACAAATTAACACCCAATTTTCCCCGTCTAATTAGTTAAATGAGAAGAGTTGGGGGTCCCCGGGGGAGCGGGGGCGCTCGCGGCGAAGCGAGCGCTGCCTCCCCAGCATTAATTAGTGCGGGTCAATGCCGCGGCTCCCGGGAGAGCAGCCGCTTTAATTTCCCGTGATATTTCAGTGCCTGAGGCCCATCGATTCAAACTGAAATTAACTTATTTTTCAATCAGCCCAGGGCTGCCCCTGGGGCTGACTCTTCTTTTGCCGCCTCCTGAATAGAGCTGGAGCAATTTTTCATTAAAAGCTGATACCTCGGCCGCGGGGGAGGGGGCCCGGAGGGAAGGGCGGGGCCGGCCCAGACCCAGGCAAGGAAATCGGGAGGAAATGAACAGATTTCCCGAGCCCACCTCGGTCCTCCCCCTCGCCGCCCCACTCCCTCCACTTCCTTGGGGCGACTCGCTGTCTCCGGGGTCAGAGCCTTTACGGGCTGTGAGGGGCGAGAAGGGACCGGCCAGGCTTGAGGCCCACCAGTTCCTTAAGAGCCTGGACCTCCTTGGCGGACAATGCAAGGGGCTCTTGGCTCTGTCAGCTGCGGGAAATCTCCGGAAAGCTTCTCTGGGAGACCAAGAAATCTTCCCTCCCCAAACCTGGCAGGGATTTTGGGATCTCTTCCCAGAATGGGCTAGAGTGCTGCAGACACCCCAGGGTACCCCACTGTCATTCAGACCCTGCACCAATCAGCTTTGGGGCCAGAGACACATTCGCTAGTGCTTCCTCCGCCCCCACTCCCTCCCAGATCCCTCCTCCCATTTGCTCCTCAACCCTGGAGAATGTTGTCTTCATCCCTGGCCCATCTCCCCCAGATACCATTCAGAGTTAGGCCCGGAGCTGTGGGGAGCAGGTACCTGGAGGGCACATGTGGCTTGGCAGAGCTTAGCTGGGACAGGGCAGAGGAGGGAGGCTGACCCAGGCCTCCCAGGGGAGTCTCCCTCCCTGACTTCCCAGCCTCCCTGATACCTGGGTGAAGTGCCCCTAAGACTGTCCCCTGCCCTTTGTCCCTGATCCCCCACTCACCCGCAGCCCTCCTGGATGGTTCTGGCTCTGGGCTTCTGGCAGAGAGGAAACCCTGAGCCAGAGACACTGCTAGTCCAGTGCTGGGAGAGGAATTTGTCCCTCTGCAAATCAGAAAAAAAGATTTATATGCTGGAGGTGTGAACACATGCAAGAGAACCATCACTGGCTGAGCAGTCTTCTCATCTGCAAACAGCCGACGACACTGGGTCCTGTGCACCTGTAAGACTCTGTCCGGGAGGCATCCACACCCCATCTCCCTAGAACTACCCATAGTATTCTCATAAGACTGATGTCCTCCTTCTGAGTACTCTCTGAGCCTGGAGGAACCCAGGGGGCACCAGGGAGTGGGCGAGCTTAGGTTAAGGACGCCCTGCTGGAGAAACCTTCACTCCAGGCCTACAAGGGGTAAGGGCCTTGGGCCCAGCACTTCTCAGAACAAGCCTCTGACCTGTTCTGTGCACCTGCAGGTCTGGTTCCAGAACCGCAGAGCCAAGTGGAGGAAGCGGGAGAAGTGCTGGGGCCGGAGCAGTGTCATGGCGGAGTACGGGCTCTACGGGGCCATGGTGCGGCACTCCATCCCCCTGCCCGAGTCCATCCTCAAGTCTGCCAAGGATGGCATCATGGACTCCTGTGCTCCGTGGCTACTGGGTAAGAGCCCGCACCCTCCTTGGGGCCCTGCCCCTGCGGTGAGGAGAGCGGGCTCCTTGGAGAAGGGGACAGAGTCTTAAGGCAGGGGGACTTGGGCCACAGCAGCCTAGCAGGAGAGAAGCTCTTCGAAGCAAACCTCTTGTTCTACTTTGGGGGACTCAGAGCAGGGTGGGCCTGGGGCCTGGTATCTGTCACTTGCACTGGGTGCCAAGAACTCTCATCATGAAGGAGTCCCTAACTGTGGATTATTTTGTCCCGTGAGAAAGGTGTGGCTGTTGCCCTGGGGTCTGTACCCTCCTCTCCCCTCGGCCAGAGTTGGGTTTATGGTGAACAAAACAGCTTTCCTTGGGGGTTGAGAGGACCCCTAGGTCCCTCTGGATGCCATTCTGCTTTGCCCAAAGGACTCTGTCCCCCCAAATCTCTCTACTTGCTGTCTTCCCCACCTGCCAACTTCCCCACCTGCCCTCTGGGCCTGTATCTGAGAACAGCACCAGCTTCTCTTGGGGTTCTAAGATCTGGAATCCCATGGGGGAGGGACAGGGGAGCATGTGCTGTGGCCTGGAAGGGACAGAACAGGCCACCTGAGGCCCAGGTGCCCAGGGCCTTGGCAGGGGGAGGTCCTCCACAGGACTGGCGACCCATCTCCCTGTTCCCTGACCCTGGCCCAGCCCTGGGACTTGTGTGACTGCGGTGTGGGAAGTAAGGCTTTCTGCTCGTCCTTAATTCTGGCCTCTCTCTATCTTTGCCGTTTTCAGTTCAAGATGGCTTTCCCAGGCGCTTTTCTAAACCCGAATACCAACAATTCTTTTTAGGGATGCACAAAAAGTCGCTGGAGGCAGCAGCCGAGTCGGGGAGGAAGCCCGAGGGGGAACGCCAGGCCCTGCCCAAGCTTGACAAGATGGAGCAGGAGGAGCGGGGCCCCGACGCTCAGGCGGCCATCTCCCAGGAGGAACTGAGGGAGAACAGCATTGCGGCGCTCCGGGCCAAAGCTCAGGAGCACAGCACCAAAGTGCTGGGGACTGTGTCTGGGCCGGACAGCCTGGCCCGGAGTACCGAGAAGCCAGAGGAGGAAGAGGCCATGGATGAAGACAGGCCGGCGGAGAGGCTCAGTCCACCTCAGCTGGAGGACATGGCTTAGGTCAAGGCGCACTCAGATGCCGGAGCCCCAAGACTCTACTCTCCTCGGAGCCTGTGGTGCTGGGAGGTGCTCTCTGAGACAAGGCCCAGGCCTGGCCTCTGCCATCCTCCCTGTCCCCCACAGGTCCTCCATCACCCCTGGTGGCTGCAGGCACCGCTGGGTTCTGACTCTGGACCATGCTGAGACATCCCTCATCTAGTTTTGACCTCTCCAGCATCCCAGCCTCAGAAGCCTTCTTGCTGCCCACAACGTCCCCTCAAGCCCCTTTTCTCTCAATCCCTTTGCAGCGCTCACTGATTTTGGCCACCCTTCGCTCTCTGTTCTCTTGCTTTAAAGAGCCTCCTTCCCAGCTCTGCATTCCGCTCTGCCCATGCCTAAAGCCCACTGCTGCAAATGCATCGTGCATTGCCTGCCACGGCTGTGACACAGACGGAGGACTGGAACTGCAGCTCCAGCATCCTGAGCACCCCAGTCCTCAGCAAAAGTCTTCTCCCAACTCAGCCTGTTCCTTCCTGCAGACCTGGCTGGGCCTGGGCGTCTGCAGTGTGAAGACACTGTGCAGGCCCAGCCTCTGCCCCACCCATCAGTGGAGTCTAGATGACAGGCTACATTTGGGAAGTCTCAGCCTGGGCCCCTCAACCACCCTTGGTCTCATGCCCTGCCATAGTCACCCTTAGGAACCCACCCTCTCCACACCCAACCTGTCCCACTGGCTCATCCCAGCACAAGCACCTACATGGCATGTGGCAATGTACGCTGTGTGCCATGAGTCCATGTCCTATGCCTCACAAATGCTGTGGCTCACGGCACTGTGCAGGAGTCCAAACCTTCTACCCTGGGTCCTCGGGCCCCTGAGCCTAAGTCCTGAAGCATCTCGACTCTCGTGATACGCTGCCTGTGACCTTGACTTGCTGTGAAGGCACCCTTCCCCCACAGCTCCTTGTGAACTATGAGTTTGCATGTGCCCTGCCTTGAACAACCCAATCTGGCTGGTAAATGACATCTAGGAAGGCACAGGCCTGGCATCAACTAAGCAGCAAAGCCTGGAGTCGGCCTGGGGCTATGCATATGCATTAAAGGCCTGCTGGAGAAACCTTCACTCCAGATAGACAGGGGGCTAAGGGCCTAGGGCCGAGCACCTCTCAGAGAAAGCCTTTGACCTGTTCAGAAGGATAGGAAAAAGGCTGGAAGGAAAGGAAAGCAAGGCAGAAAGCCAGGAGTAAGCCCAAGCTAAGCTGCAGGACACACGCTTTCATGCCATTGTATGCCAGGAAGCACGTCCACTAGACTAAAACACTGTAACATGATGGAATAAGGAGCTGGGGCTTCTTTCTGCTGGTTGATGGGTGGACCTGTTAGTACGGTGACCTCTCTGGCCTGGCCTTTTACATTCGCATGAGCAATGGGAGCATACAGCTCTGTTGACCTGCCCAATCCAGATTCCCAGGCCAGGCTCCCGACCCCATCCACCCATCCACCACCCCACCCACCTTTGCAGGGAATACTCATTAGAGAAAGGCCTGAGTGTGCGTTGCAACTTTAATTCCACATTAAAAGTTGATTTATTCTTCATTCTATTATGGAGCTTCCCTCCCCCAACCCCAGTTCTTCTTGTCTTTGTCCCTGTTGGTTTGAAGTGTTAGACTATAGCCCCTGGTGTGTAAATATTGTACATAGAGTGAGAAGAAAGAAACTTGATATTGAGGTGTTTGAAATATGAAACTGTAATAACTTCTAGGTATTCGAAACCTGTGATTTCTGTGCCATTTTCTGTAAAGATACAAGTAAGAATAAAATTGACTTAAAAATAGCAGGGGAGGAATCCAGGAGTCCACTGTGGGTGGGGAATGGTTTGTGTTCCGTGTGTACGGGTGGCATAAAAAGTAAATCTACAGCTGGGCATGATGGCTCATGCCTATAATCTCCGCACCTTGGGAGGCCGAGGTGGGCAGATCACTTGAGGTCAGGAGTTCGAGACAAGCCTGGCTAACATGGCAATGCCCTGTGTCTAGTAAAAATATAAAAATTAGCCAGGGGTGGTGGCACACACCTGTAATCCCAGCTACTCAGGACGCTGAGGCAGGAGGATCGCTTGAACCCAGGAGGTGAAGGTTGCAGTGAGCTGAGATCATGCCATTGCACTCCAACCTGGGCAACAGAGCAAGACCCTATCTCAAAAAGAAAAAAAAAAAAGGTAAATCTACAAGTTGATTTTTAGGTCAAAATTACTGGGTTCCTTTTTTAAAAAATTATGCTAATTGTAGGAGTACAAGTGGCCTACGTCTCTCCACAGAGCTGATACCATACCACCCTTCAATGACATTCATCACCGTGACATGGGATCGGCCTCCATGTTCGACACAACCTAAATGTCCCAACGATCCATAGTTCTTACCTCTGACTCCCTCCTACTTCCCACACAGTAGTTGGCATTTGCCTCTTTCCTTTGGTACTGATTTACTGATAACTCTGTTTCCTACCACCCTCTGCGGAAGCCCACAGCCCACCTTGGCCCCCAAGAGAACTCCCTTCCTTTTGTGCACACCTGTGCCCTTCCACATCTTACCCTCAACCTAAACAACAACAAACGAAAAAGGTAACAGTATCTGGAATTGAAAGCCAGACAGATGATGCTAAATCCTTGTCAAAGGGAAGGAGAGTCAACAAGAGAAACAGCTCGAGGAAGACCACATGAAACTGTCTGCAGACGGCCGTGACCCACTGACTTGATGATGTGCTGGATGGAATTACGAGATGAGAGAGTGGGGTGAGCAGATGAGACAGGCTGTATTCGAGCTTTGGGCTCAAGGAATCTCGTAAGATTGTTTCAAATTGGCTTAGATGTGAACTCCCTCGTGGATGAGGTTTCTGGTAGCCCATCAGCAAAGGAGAATGACAGGAGGTCAGCAGTCTTAATACCCTGGATTGGACCCAGATGTGGTCCTCGCAGACCAGGACCCTGAGGGGCACACGTAGGAAATCTCCAGCTCCTGTGTGGGGACGGGAAACAGCCATGAGCCTGGCTTCAAGTCCTGCCGTGCCAGGCTGCTCCCAGGCCTTCCCCGGCATGTCAGCCCCTGCAGGATTCATCCTCGGTCTAGGAATGCCTTTCTCTCACCCTGTCCTCCATCAACCCTCTAGGAAGTAAACCACCTGTCATCCTTCCAGTCCTCTCCCCTCCAAAGCCCTCCTGGCCTTCCAAGAAGAGTGTATTTATTTACTGATTTATTTCTTTTTGAGACAGGGTCTTGCTGTTGCTCGGGCTGGAGTGCAGTGGTGTGATCACGGCTCACTGCAGCCTTGAGCTCTCAGAGCAAGGTGCCCTCCCATCTCAGCCTCCTGAGTAGCTGGGACTGTAGGTGTGCATCATGCTGGCTAATTTTTAGTAGAGATGAGGTCTCACTATGTTGTCCAGGCTGGTCCTGAACTCCTGGGCTTAAGCAGTCCTCCCATTTCAGCCTCCCAAAGTGCTGGGATTACAGGAATGAGCCACTGCGCCTGGCCAGCAATAGTTTGTGACCTCTGTTCTCTGACATCACTTGGGACAATCCTGATTATGGCATTTTCCACATTGTGTTGTAATTTTTTTTTTTTTTTTGAGATGGAGTCTCACTCTGTCGCCCAGGCTGGAGTGCGGTGGCACAATTTCGGTTCACGGCAACCTCCGCCTCCCAGGTTCAAGGGATTCTCCTGCCTTAGCCTCCTGAGTAGCTGGGAGTATAGGCGCATGCCACCACGCTGGGCTAATTTTTGTATTTTTAGTAGAGACGGGGTTTCACCATGTTGGTCAGGCTGATCTCGAACTCCTGACCTCGTGATCCTCCTGCCTCAGCCTCCCAAA
>NW_012102343.1:686865-690822 GCF_000951045.1 Mandrillus leucophaeus
CTCACAACTGTAATTCCAGTCCTCTGGGAGGCTGAGGTGGGAGTATCCCTAGAGCTCAGGAGTTTGAGACCAGCCTGGGCAACACAGGGAGACTCTGTCTCAAAAAAAAAAAGGAAAGGAAAGATTAAGACAAGTGCTGGGCTTAACAGCAACAGATATATGGGGATGTTCAAAGGACCAAAGGACAACAGCATTCTCTAACAGGAGCGCCTCTTTCTCCTCCACCCCATATTTCTGTCTCCCACAATGTCCTGTGATTCAGGACTCAGTCCGTGCATGGTTTCCATGCAGAAGGCACAAGCTTTTAGGAAGGGAGGGGCAGAGTACCATGAAAGGTGAAGACTTCCCAATAGCCCTCCCTCATCCGGGGCCATTCCTATACAGATAGGTGCAAGGTTCCATGGCCCAGGGAGGGCAACCCGTGATGATTAGAGTGTGAGCTAAAAATGGAAAGAACATCAGAATGGATCTAGAAGACCTGAGTTTAAGTGCAGTCTCTACTACTCTTTTTTTGTTTTGGAGACGGAGTCTCGCTATCACCCAGGCTGGAGTGCAGCGGCACGATCTCAGCTCACTGCAACCTCTGCCTCCCGGGTTCAAGCAATTGTCCTGCCTCAGCCTCCTGAGTAGCTGGGACTACAGGTGCATGCCACCACATATTTTAGTAGAGATGAGGTTTCACCGTGTTGCCCAGGCTGGTCTTGAACTCTTGAGTCCAGGCAATCTGTCTGCCTTAGCCTCCCAAAGTGCTAGGATTATAGGCGTGAGCCACCATGTCTGGCCTTTACTACTCTCTTAACTTCCTCAAGTATTGGTACGCTCAGGATAAAACTACAGTCCTAACAGTCCCGCACAGCGCTGTTGTAAAGCCCAATGAGATGAGATAGTTTGCACTAAACTTTATTTCCTCTTGAGTCAGTTTTATTTTGCTGTTGTTTAAAAACTTTTTCCTATCTTGTATCTTTTTTGGGGGAGAGTGGGCTTTTGCTAACTTCTTAAACACTTATCTCAGACATTAAAAATCATACTTTTTTTTGTTTTTTGTTTTTTTTTGAGACGGTCTTGCTTTGTCACCTAGGCTGCAGTGCAGTGATGTGAACATGGCTCACTGCAACCTCCATCTCCCAGGCTCAAGTGATTCTCCCACTTCAGCCTGACCAGTAGCTGGGATCACAGGTGTGCACAACCATGCCTGGCTAATTTTTGTACTTTTTTCAGTAGAGACAGGGTTTCACCATGTTGGTCTCAAACTCCTGAGCTCGCGATCTTCCTTCCTCGGCCTCCCAAAGTGCTGGGATTACAGCTGTGAACCACAGCGCCTGATCTTAAAAAGCATACATGTCGTTTTTATTAGAGTTGCATCCCAAAAGACTGCACAGAGTTTTCACTTATTTTCAGTTTCACATATTTATTAAATTCCATTTTTAAGCTTCTGAATGTTTTGAAATTTCCAGGCTCTAGGATTTTCGTGAGGGAAGTGATTCTTTCTATTATTGCCTTCTAATTTTTTTCTTTTTTTTTTTTTTTTGGAGACAGAGTCTCACTCTGTCATCCAGGCTGGAGTGCAGTGGCATGATCTCAGCTCACTGCAACCTCCGCCTCCCAGGTTCAAGTGATTCTCATGCCTCAGCCTCCCCAGTAGCTGGGATTACAGGCGTCTGCCACCACGCCCCGCTAATTTTTGTATTTTTAGTAGAGACGGGGTTTTGCCATGTTGGCCAGGTTAGTCGTGAACTTCCGACCTCAGGTGATCTGCCCACCTCAGCCTCCCAAAGTGCTGAGATTACAAGTGTGAGCCACCCCGCCCAGCTAATTTTTGCTATTTTTTTTTTTTTTGAGACAGAGTCTCACTCTGTTGCCCAGGCTAGAGTGTAGTGGCACCATCTCAGCTCACTGCAACCTCTGCCTCCTGGGTTCAAAGCATCCTCCTGCCTCAGCCTCCTAAATAGCTGAGAGTACAGGCGCATGCCACCACGCTTGTCTGATTTTTGTATTTTTAGTAGAGAAGGCTTTTGTCACGTTCGTCAGGCTGGTGTTGAACTCCTGACCTCGGGTGATTCACCCACCTCGGCCTCCCAAAGTGCTGGGATTACAGGCGTGAGCCACTGTGATCAGTCTAATTTTATTACACTATGATCAGAGATCACAGTTCATCATCTTGCTCTTTTGATATATCGAGACTTGGTTAGGGCTAGTATGTGGTTAATTTTCATAAATATTCCATTTGTGATTAAACATGTTTTTTCTAATTTTGGGAAATTAGAGTTTAAAATCTTCTGCTTTGTGGATTTGCCAATTTTGCCTTGTAATTCTGCTTTTTGTTTGTTGCATTTTTTACTCTCATGATATACTGCCTGCTTGTGTGTTTTGTTATTGACCACAATGTGCTTTTCTCCTTCTCTTTTTCTGTGCGAATACTTGCATTGCGTCAGTGTCCTTTCCAGTCCTCACCATGAGGTCGGCTCTTCTGTCCCCACATGCACATTTAAAATGCAAGTCCCGGCCAGGCGTGGTGGCTCACCCTGTAATCCCAGCACTTTGGGAGGCTGAGGCGGGTGGATCACCTGAGGTCAGGAGTTCAAGACCAACCGGATCAACATGGTGAAACCCCATCTCTACTAAAAATACAAAAAATTAACCAGGCATGGTGGTGGGTGCCTGTAATCCCAGCTACTGGGGAGGCTGAGGCAGGAGAATTGCTTGAACCTGGGAGGCGGAGTTTGCAGTGAGCCAAGATTGTGCCACTGCACTCCAGCCTGGGAGACAGAGCAAGACTCCACTTCAAAAAAAAAAAAAAAGAAACCATGAAAGCATCTAATAGCATGACCTGATCATCTGTGGGCCTTGGGCCAGGGTGTTTACCCACTGAGCCTCTCTCACTGAGCCTCTCTCTCTGTGTTCTAAAATGGAATAGTAACATCTGCTCTGCCTGTTATGGCTTTGAGTTTCAAGGAAAAAGTGAGGATGTGGAGAAAGGCACTGTACAGCACAAAGGAAAGGTGGCAGGGCCAACGCAAGCCTCTCAAACCCAGGGGGCATCCTTGGCAGCTGCCTCACCCTCAGGTAGGCCTAGGGGACAACTGGGACACTCAGAGCCTTGGGAGATAGCAGAAATCCTCTTGGATGATCACCTCAGGGGATTTGCCCAGAGGAGAAGCAAGCAGTTCTCTGCACAAGGAAATGCAAATAGGTTTACAAGTAATCTAAGAGGGGAGAGGCTGGAAGGAAAGGAAGGCCTGGACGGCCAGGCCCAACTGAAGCAGAACAAAGAGAGAAGTCCTGTTAGGTGCTGACTATACCCCAGGAGTGTCTTATTCCCTCTGACCCTGACACCTGGCTCCTGGAAGGGAGATTTTATTCCAGGCTCTGCAGGGCTAACAGGCTGCCAAGAGAGGGCTGCATGCACCAAGAACAGCAGCAGAGCTACAGGGGCAGGAGGGGCTGGTTTATGAGGACTGCGGGAGCTGGTGAGCAGGCCTGGCAGGGAAAGACGAGGAAGAGTCTGGCTGGGGGTAGGAGAGTGGCAAGCAGGGCTGGTGACAGCAGGGGAGCTTCTGAGGCCAGTCCTATGGCCTGGTGAGAGCAGCTGCTGCAAGAAAGAGGGACTCGATCTCAGGGATCGCTGGGACCTGGTCCCAGCCTCCTGCTGGCCCTCCAGCCTCCTGTGTCTCCTGCACCCAACAGCTCACTGGGGCCTTGAAGTCTTTCACCTACTGTAGTGCCTTCCCCACCTCTCTTCAGAGCGTGGAGCTGCGGCAGCCTGGCCCATAAATTTCAACAGAGGTACCATACTAATGTCAATGTCAATAAGAGGTAACACTGGGTGAGGGGTGTCTTAGTCTGTTGTGTGGCTATAACAGAATACTATGGACTGAGTAATTTATAAAGAAAAGAGAGGCCAGGAGCGGTGGCTCAAGCCTGTAATCCCAGCACTTTGGGAGGCCGAGATGGGTGGAT
>NW_012102343.1:690872-696215 GCF_000951045.1 Mandrillus leucophaeus
GGGGAGGCTGAGGCAGGAGAATTGCTTGAACCTGGGAGGCGGAGGTCGCAGTGAGCCGAGATCATACCACTGCACTCCAGCCTGGGTGGCAGAGCGAGACTCCATCTCAAAAAAAAAAAAAAATTAATTAAAATAAAATGAAAAAATAAAATGCAAGTCCTAAGGGTTGGGCAGGGTGGCTCACACCTGTTATCCTAGCACTTTGGGAGGCCAAAGCAGGTGGACCACTTGAGCCTTGGAGTTTGACAGAAGCCTGAGCAACATAGCAAAGCTCCAAATCCACACACACAAAAAAAAAAAAAAAACCAAAAATAACAAAATCACTTGAACCTAGGAGGTTGAAGCTGCGGTAAGCCATGATTGCACCACTGTACTCCAGCCTGGGCAACATAGCAAGACCCCCATCTCATAAATAAATAAAATGCAAGTCCTAGTCAATAGTCACCATCCGACTCTGCCTGTCATACCTGGGATTCCCTTTCTTGTTTCCTATTCCAGTCATGCATAAAACTTGTTTTTGTTATATTTTATTCACCTCTAGGTGTTCTTAATCAGAATTGTTTACCAGCCTACTCCACCATTGTCCTAAAAGCTCCTTTGTAAACTATAAAGGCTGTGAAATGGGAATAACATGTTACCTCTTAAGCCTTTGGCTTTTTGGTATCCTTCTCCATGACTGGTGGTCACTGCCCCACTCAGTTCCCTGCTGGGACATTTCCCCTGGTCCTGACATCAGTTATCTGTTTGGATTTGTTTTGCCTGGTTCTTATTAATCCCTTCTTGTGAAGAGGCTTCCAAAAACACTCTGCGGTCTGTGAACTGAACGTTTAGCCTTCCTGGGCCATGGTTCTGCGTCTCTCCTGTAACTGGCACCTTCCTCTTCATCTCTGCCCTCTACCTTCAGAAGTGTCAAGTAAGCACTGGAGGAGTAAGTGAGTGGTTAGGCAGAGAGGCAATGAAATTTTTTTTTTTTTTTTTTTTTTGATGGAGTCTCGCTCTGTCGCCCAGGCTGGAGTGCAGTGGCGCGATCTCGGCTCACTGCAGCCTCTGCCTCCCAGATTCAAGCGCCCAGCTGAAAATATTAAATGTATTTTCTTCCAGTCTTTTGTGCCGGGCTAGGTGCAATGACAGCTGGAAGAATGGAAGTTCTCCCACAGGCACATAGACCATACAGTTGGTAGGATAGTCAGGGAGTCAGGTAGAAATAAAGGGAAGGATTTACTCTTTTAGCAGTACTTTAAAAAATACTCGCCAGGTGAAGTGACTCACACCTGTAATCCCAGCACTTTGGGAGGCTGAGGCGGGTGGATCACTTGAGGTCAGGAGTTGGAGACCAGCCTGGCCAACATGGTGAAACCTTGTCTCTACTAAAAATACAAAAATTAGTTGGGCGTAGTGGCGCATGCCTGTAGTCCCAGCTACTCGGGAGGCTGAAGTAGGAGAATCGCTGGAACCTAGGAGGTTGAGGCTGCAGTGAGACGAGATGGTGCCACCGCACTCCAGCCTCAGAGACAGAGTGAGACTCTTGTCTTAACAACAACAACAACAAAAAACTCTTAGCCGGGAGTGGTGGCTCAGGCCTGTAATCCCAGCACTTTGGGAGGCCAAGGAGGGCAGATCACCTGAGGTCAGGAGTTCCAGACCAGCCTGACCAACATGGAGAAACTCTGTCTCTACTAAAAATACAAAATTAGCTGGACGTGATGGCGCATGCCTGTAATCCCAACTACTCGGGAGGCTGAGGCAGGAGAATTGCTCGAACCCAGGAGGCGAAGGTTGTGGTGAGCTGAGATTGCGCCATTGGACTGCAGCCTGGGCAACAAGAGTGAAACTCCATCTCCAAACAAAAACAAAACCTAAAATCTAATTCACTACATTTTTTAATTATTCACTCTGTATATCTATTTTTCCTTTTTTTTTTTTTTTTTTGAGACAGGGTCTTCCTCTGTCACCTCAGGCTGGAGTGCAGTGGTGTGATCATGGTTCACTGTGGCCTCAGCCTCCTGGGTTCAAATGATCCTCTCACCTCAGCCTCCCAAGTACCTGGGACTACAGACGTGCACCACCATGCCCAGATAATATTTTTTAATTTTTTTGTAGAGACAGGGTCTCACTATGTTGCCCAGGCTGGTCTCAAACTCCTGGGCTCAAGTGATCCTCCCGCCTTGGCCTCCCAAAGTGCTGGGATTACAGGCATGACCCACCTTGCCCGGCCTATTTTTGCATTTTTTTCTAAACCATTTGATAGTAAGTTGGGGACCTGATACCCCATTACCACTTAATACTTCAGTGTATATTTCCTTAAAATGAGGATACTCTCCCACATAACCAAATACAACCAATAAAATCAAGAAATTGACTTTGATTTGTCCACAAGTGTATTAAATACTATCAACTAATCCACAGAACCTTGATCATTCAAAAATGTCCTTTATCAACTGTGATCTGATCCAGGACTGCATGCTGAATTGACTGACCCAGTCTCTGTAGTCTCCAATTTGGAACTGCCTTCTATGACCTTGACGTTCTTGATGATTTCAGGTCAGTTACTTGATAGAATGTCCTCAATTTGGGTTTTGATATTTCCTCATAAGACTCAGGTTGCATACCTGAATCTGAATTTTTGGAGAAAATTCCATGGAACTCGTTCTCCATTCTCAGTGCATCATATATCAGGAAGCACACCATGTTGTTCCATTACCGGTGATGTTAATGTTTATCATTCAATTAAGACGGCACCTGCTAGCCAGGTGCAGTAGCTCATGCCTGTAATACCAGGATTTTGGGAGGCCAAGGTGGGGCAGATGGCTTGAGCTCAAGAGTTCAAGACCACCCTGGGCAACATGGCAAAACTCTGTCTCTACAAAAAATACAAAATTTAGCTGGGTGCAGTGATGTGTGCCTGTAGTCCCAGCTACTTGGGAGGCTGAGGCAGGAGAATCGCTTGAGCCCAGGAGGTGGAGGTTACAGTAAGCCAAGGTTGTGCCATTGCACTCTAGCCTGGGTAATGGGAGTGAAACCCTGTCTCAAAACAAAAACAAAAAAAGATAGTACCTGCCAGGTTTTTCCATTGTGAAGTTAATGAGTATCATGTACTTATTAAAAAGTATTTTGTGGGATGATGCTTTGAGACTATATAAATATCTTATTCCTCATCAAACTTTAATCCACTAGTTTTAACATCTGTTGGTGCCTCTTGTCTGGCTTTTTAGTGGAGAATGGTACTTAGGTACCAAAATCTGGGCACCAAGTATGCTTACTGTTATTGTGGTACAATTGCTTCTAGGCCTTCTCAGGGGACAGTGTTGGGAAAACACATTGTATAGTGCTTATGGTTGCACTTTATTATTTTAACTTTTACATTGAATTTTACTATTTTTTTGAGAGAGGGTCTTGTACTGGTGCTCAGGCTGTAGTGCAGTGGTGTGATGAGGCTTACTGCAGCCTCAATCTCCCAGGCTCAAGTGATCCTCTCACCTCAGCCCTGCCAAGTAGCTGGGACTACAGGTGTGTGCCACCGTATCGAGCTAATTTTAAAATTTTTTGCAGGAAAAAAAAACACTTACATTTTTTGTAGCTTAATATGTTGTCCAGACTGGTCTTGAACTCTTGGCCTCAAGCAATTCACCTGTCTTAGCCTCCCAAAGTGCTGGGATTACAGGCATGAGCCACTGTGCCCGGCCACAGACACATTTTGAATATCCTGGCATGAAAGACTTCCCAGACCCCTTTTCTCTGAATGGAGGGGTCCAGGGTACTTTGATGTCCCCAAGCACATGTAGCTAATACCTCACTCATACCCCAGGAATGAACCTTTGAAATAAGCAAGAATTAGGCTTTCTCTAGTTTCAAGTCCAGCCTGCCCCCATTATAAGCCATGCACCCTTGCACTAGCTACTGCTTTTGTAAACGGGTTTGGGGCAGTTTTTAATAAAGGCAGTATGTGCTAGAACCCTAACCAAGGATTTATCAGCATGGACACTAGAGTGTCTACTCTTCTAGGTGTTGGGGGTGTAGCAGTCTAGATTTCAAACACAATCAACTTACAGTGGTGGGGGCAGGGTATAGTTATTCCAGAAAGCTGAGGCTAAAGCCAGGTGCTAAAATAGACAGTAGGATTTGGTTTTGATCCTCCCCAGGAGACTGGGTGAAGTGGAAGTATGCTGATGACTTAGCATACTTCCAACTGAGTAACAGAAGGCAGAGCTATCAGCCAGAGAGCCTTCTGGGCTTCTGCCTATATTAGTCCGTGACTGCATAGTGGATGTGTGTCCAGAGTTAACCATAGTCCTGTGAGGCCACTGGCTGCATGTGGCTCCCTGGCCGTGGTACATCAGGATTAGAGGGGTGTGATGATGGCCTCCCCAGTCTGGAACTAAAGGGAAGCCAGACTCCTCTGGTGGTTCTGTCTGCCTAGTGGGGTGCAGAGAGGGCTGTGGTTGAGCTTGGTGGCCTGGTGCCAGGTCCCCTGGGGCAGCATCATCTTTTCCACTGGAAGTGGGAGACAGATGGTAGGAGTGTACTCTGTGGCCATGCTAGGACTGGAAGGTGCCCACCCATCTGACCACCCCTGGCGAAGCTGGGGGCCAGGCTCACTCTGCTCTGGAAGCTGCAGTGTGGCTAGTGAGTAGAGACAGATGTCAAGAATGTGGGCAGACTGGCTGGGTGCACTGGCTCACACCTGTAATCCAAGCACTTTGGGAGGCCGAGGTGAGCGGATCACTTGAGGTGAGGAGTTCGAGACAAGCCTGGCCAACATGGCGAAACCCTGTCTACTAAAAATACAAAAATAAGCTGGGTGTGGTGGCGCATGCCTGTAATCCAAGCTACTCCGGAGGCTGAGGTGAGTGAGCTGAGATGATGCCACTGCACTCCAGCATGAATAACACAGCGAGACTCCGTCTAAAAAAAAAAAAAAAATTAGAAGAAGAATGTGGACAGACCGAGTGAGCAGTGTGTGAGCAGATAGCCTGGGCTGGGAGGACTGGAGTCAGGAAGAGGCCCTCTGGTACCTCCTGAGCAGAAGGGCAAGGGTGACCCACGTGTCCCTAGATGGGGAGGGTCTTCCCCAGACTGTCTAGGCCTGCCTTGGGGAGCTGGTCAGACCTTTTTTTTTGAGATGGAGTTTCGTTCTTGTTGTCCAGGCTGGAGTGCAATGGCGCGATCTTGGCTCACCACAACCTCCACCTCCCAGGTTCAAGCAATTCTCCTGCCTCAGCCTCCCGAATAGCTGGGATTATAGGCATGCACCACCATGCCTGGCTAATTTTGTATTTTTAGTAGAGACAGGGTTTCTCCATGTTGGTCAGGCTGGTCTGGAACTCCTGACCTCGGGTGAACCGC
>NW_012102343.1:696265-697731 GCF_000951045.1 Mandrillus leucophaeus
ACTACCATGGAAATGTTAATCCATTCTCCCTTATGACCTAATCAGCTATTAGGCCCCACCTCCCAACACATTCGCATTGGGGATTGCGTTTCCAATACATGACCTGGGAGGAACACATTCAAACCACAGCAGGGGGTTACGAGGTCTCTGTACTATGGACCTGGGAACTCTGTACTATCTTCACAATTTTTTTTTTGTAAATCTAAAATTGTAAAAATAAAGCTTACTTTTAGGCCAGGTGTGGCGGTTCACGCCTGTAATCCCAGCACTTTGGAAGGCTGAAACAGGTGGATCATTTGAGGTCAGGAGTTCAAGACCAGCCTGGGCAACATGGCAAAACCCCATCTCTACTAAAAATACAAAAATTAGCTGGGCATGGTGGCAGATGCCTGTAATCCCAATTACTTGGGAGGCTGAGGTGGGAGAATCCCTTGAACCTGGGAGGCAGAGGTTGCAGTGAGCCAAGATCATGCCACTGCACTCTAGCCTGGACGATGGAGTAAGACTCTGTCTCAAAAAAAAAAAAAAAAGTTTATTTTTTAAAACAAACTAGTTTGTTTTCTAGAGGGAAAACAACAGAGGGCTTCTTTGGGTTGAAACAAGTGCCAGGGCTCCCCCTCTCCCTGTCTCTGACCCCCCAGGGCACCATTTACCAAGTACCCTAGTTAGTCCCCCAGGCCCCCAAGACCCACCCTCTGGGGAACCAAGCTGGGGTCAAGAGCTCCTGGCCCTGGCTGGCCCTGTCTCCTGGAGCTTCCTGCCTCCCATTTCTTCTTCAGGTCTCCCTGTTGTCCCCACCTCCTGCCTGGCTGCTGCTCAACTCAGGCAGCAATGAAGTCAGGCAAGTCTCTGCCTAGTCACAGCTGAGCAGGCCCAGTAGTGATTTGCTCTATTAATTCCTCACTCCAGATCAATTCCTCCCAATGCTGACTATTTTCATTGATTGTTGGCCTCCTCCCCTCCCCTGCTCCTCACCTCTGAGCCAAGGACCCCCTCCCATTTATCTGCATGGCTCTGTTCCTCATGAGGCAGAGCCAGGCTGCAGACCTCAGGGAGTCTCTGTCACAGGAAGGGGTCAAAGAATGAGGAGGTGGCCTTCCGTTCAGCTGCAGAATTGCTTAAGCTGCTCACCAGGCTGATATTCACTCACCCCTTTGCTTGGTGCTGAGGCCAGAGAAAAGGTGGTTGACCAGGGGGACAATAGTGGGCTCAGAGGTGAGAGGGAAGAGGAGGAAACATTCACTATTTCCTCCACACAGCCTCAGTGAGGGTAGACCAGAGCAAGTTTTACCTGCTCAGATGCAGAAACAAATTATTAAAAGGCAAATCCATGCTCAGCCAACAAAGAGCTTCGCAGACATCAGAGAGATGATTACACAGGAATTAGATTGATGGATATATTTACGAACAAGAAAATATTAAAGCTGGGCTGGGACCAGTGGCTCACACCTGTAATCCCAGCACTT
>NW_012102343.1:697781-698660 GCF_000951045.1 Mandrillus leucophaeus
TCCCGAATAGCTGGGATTATAGGCATGCACCACCATGCCTGGCTAATTTTGTATTTTTAGTAGAGACAGGGTTTCTCCATGTTGGTCAGGCTGGTCTGGAACTCCTGACCTCGGGTGAACCGCCCACCTCGGCCTCCCAAAATGCTGGGATTACAGGCATGAGCCACTGCACCTGGCTGGTCAGACATTTACTGAGAGCTCCCTAGGCCTGAGGCTCCTTGCTAGCTCCACGTTTGGTGACCAGGTCTGCTGCTGCCAGGACAGCTAGACTGGGGCTGGGGTTTGGGGTAGAAGTGGGCAAGGGAAGACATGGGAGCCTAGACCCCTGCAGGGGTGCCACAGGAGGGTGGAATGGGAGGAAAGGCGAGGCCTCTGACTCCACTGCTCACTCACCTGTCCCAGCGTCATCTCCTCATTCTGGGCTCCTGTCTGGACCAGTGCCTGGAGAATTCTGTCAGCCTCAAGACTTGCCCTGCCTGAGGCTGTTGGTGGCTACATTCAGCTCATCATGCCGGCTTGGTACCTGGAGTGCTAGGCCTGACTTCTTCTTGCCCAGCTTAAGCACCTAGGGACCACTGGGGTAGAGCAAGAGGATGAAGAGGACTGGGGTGGGTGTGCGGGAATGTGTGGGGAGGGGCCTGGGGTTGGGCCACCCAGGGACGAGCTGTGTTGGACAGGAGCAGAGAGTAAGCTTGGAGCACTCATTTGCTGGGCTGCAGACTGAGAAGACTTGCTGGGGGCACGGTTCTTGTGCTGGAACTGCTCCTTTTTTTTTGTTGGAATCTTGGTCTGTCGCCTAGGCTGGAGTGTAGTGGCGCGATCCCAGCTCACTGCAACCTCCGCCTCCTGGGTTCAAGCGATTCTCCTGCCTCAGCCTCC
>NW_012102343.1:699041-701164 GCF_000951045.1 Mandrillus leucophaeus
CTTATTTTTTTTTTTTTTTTTTTTTTTGAGACACAGTTCCGCTCTGGTTGCCCAGGCTGGAGTGCAGTGGTGCAATCTCAGCTCACTGCAACATCTACCTCCCAGGTTCAAGTGATTCTCCTGCCTCAGCCTCTCAAGTAGCTGTGATTACAGGCGTGCATCACCATGCCTAATTTTGTATTTTTAGTAGAGACGGGGTTTCACCATGTTGGTCAGGCTGTTTTCAAACTGCTGACCTCAAGTGATCCACCTGTCTTGGCCTCCCAAAGTGCTGGGATTACAGGCATGAGCCACCATGTCTGGGCTGCAGTGGGATGCTTTCTGTCTTTGAAAAGGCACATGGAATCCAATCATGTTGGCAAATCTTTCTCCTCTTCCAGCACCAGTGCCAGCTCTGATACCAGGTCCAGAGCTAGGGCCAGATCCAGTGTCAGCTCTAGCATCAGCTTCAGCACAAACTATAGAGTGAGCCAGCTGTAGCACTAGCTTGAGCTAGAACCAGTTGTTGTGCCAACTCCAGAGCTACATTCAACTTCGGGAGCCAGCTCCAGACCCAGTGCTATCTCCAGAGCTAGAGTCAGCTCCAAAGCTAGAGCCTGCTCCAGCTCCTATGCCAATGTCAGCACTAGAACCAGCACTAGCACCAGCACTAGCTCCAGCTCCAGAGCTACAGCGAGCTCTGCACCTACTCCAGCACCAACTCTGGCATCCACTTGTGAACCATAGCCAGATCTAGTGCCAGCTCCAGAGCCAGAAGCAGGTTCAGCACTAACGCTGGCACTAAAGCAAGTTCTAGGTCCAGAGCTAATGCCAGCTCCAGCACCAGGAGCACAGCTAGAGCCAGCTCCACCACTGGCTCCAGCACCAGATGAGAAGTTAGAGCCAGCTCTAGCACCAGCTTCAGAGCCTAGGTCAGCTGAAGTGCCAGCTTTGGCACTACCTCCAGAGCTAAAGCCAGTGCTAGCTCTAGATCTAGCTCCATCACCTGTTCCAGAGCTTGAGCCAGTTGTGGCACCAGTCACAGAGCTATATTTAGCTTTGGTGTCAGCTCTAGAGCTAGAGTCAGCTCCAATGGCAGTTTTGAAGCTAGAGCCTGCTCCAGCTCTAGCACCAGCCCTAGATCCAGCTCCAGAGCTAGACAGTTCTGGCACCTAGTCTAGCACTAGCAATACAGCCAGTGCCAGCACCAGCTACAAAGGAGCTAGCTCCAGCACCCACCACAGCACTCATCCCCAAGCTAAAGCCAGAATGACTGCCAGCTGCAGAGCTAGAAGCAGCTTCAGCACCAAATCCAGTGATAGAGACAGTGCCAGTTCATCTGTTGATGGACATTTTTGAGCTGTTTCCACTTTCTGGTTATTGTGAATAGTGCTGTTATGAACATTCCTATACAAGTATTGGTTGGGGTACCCATCCTTGGTTCTTTTGAGATATGCCTGAATGGAACTGTCAGGTCATATGGTAGTTATTTTACTTTTTGAGGAACTACCAGAATGTTTTCCATAGTGGCTGCACCATTTTACATTTCTGCCAGTAATGTACAAAGGTTTCAATTTTTCTTTACTTTTTTTTTTTTTTTGAGACGGAGTCTTGCTGTGTTGCTCAGGTTGGAGTGCAGTGGTGTGATATCGGCTTCACTGCAGCCTCTGCCTCCCAGGTGCAAGCGATTCTTGTGCCTCAGCCTCCTGGGTAGCTGGGACTACAGATGTGTGCCACCACTCTGTGCTAATTTTTGTATTTTTAGTAGAGACGGGGTTTCACCATGTTGGCCAGACTGGTCTCGAACTCCTGCCCTCAGGTGACCCATCTGCCTTGGCCTCCCAAAGTGCTGGGATTACAGACGTGAGCCACCACGCCCAGACCTAATTTTCTATTCCTCATCAGCACTT
Organism: Mandrillus leucophaeus; assembly: GCF_000951045.1. Classification (NCBI taxonomy): domain Eukaryota; kingdom Metazoa; phylum Chordata; class Mammalia; order Primates; family Cercopithecidae; genus Mandrillus; species Mandrillus leucophaeus. The sequence goes on from NW_012102343.1 coordinate 700,931, forward strand.
GTTATTTTCTGTTTTTTAAATTATAGCCACCCTAGTGGGTATGAAATATCTCACTGTGGTTTTTATTTGCATTTCCCTCATGACTAATGATGTTGATCATCTTTTTTTTGTATGCTTTCTGGCCGTTTATATATCTTCTTTGGAGAAATGTCTTTTTTTTTTTTTCTTTTTGAGACGGAGTCTCCCTCTGTCGCCCAGGCTGGAGTACAGTAGCACGATCTCGGCTCACTGCAA
>NW_012102343.1:702694-704946 GCF_000951045.1 Mandrillus leucophaeus
GCCTGTAATCCCAGCACTTTGGGAGGCTGAGGTGGGCGGATCACCTGAGGTCAGGAGTTCAAGACTAGCCTGGGCAAAGTGGTGAAATCCCGTCTCTACTAAAAATACAAAAATGAGCTGGGCATGGTGGCATGCGCCTGTAATCCCAGCTACTCGGGAGGCTGAGGCAGGAGAATTGCTTGAATCTGGGAGGCAGAGGTTGCAGTGAGCAGAGATCACACCACTGCACTCCAGCCTAGGAGAGAGCAAGACTCTGTCTTAAGAAAAAAAAAAAAAAAGAAAACTAGACATTTGAATATTGTAATATGGCAACCCTAGAAATCAGTCTCTCCTCCTTCCCCAGTTTGCTGTTTTTAATTGCTGAAGGCTGTAGTTGCCTCTGTTTGGTGACTTTACCGAACTATTTTGGCAAAGTCAGTAATCCTTGTCATGTGTGGTCTCTGTTCAGCTAGTGCCTTGAGAGATTTCCTTGAATGCCAGGAGCTAAAAACAAATGAACCCCTCTGTCCTGCCCTGAACTCGAGCCTTCCCTGAGGTTTCCAACCTTCAAGACTCTTTCCTACCTACAGATGAACAAATTCACTGGCCCACCCTGGCCAGCCTCACCGGGCTTGGAGGCTCAAGGTTAATGTTCCCAAGCCCATGTCCTCCTGCTTGATGCCCAGGGCCAGGGCCTAGATAAGCTTTACCCCACCCCCTAGGAGGGCATTGCTGCAGCCTCCCACAAGGGTACTGGCCCCCTCTCAGCTGACTTGTTCTCCAAGGGCAGGCTGTCCCAACAATTACATGTGCCTCCACAGGGTCCTCTCTGTCCCAGGGATTAGCTCAGGAACATGCATTGTCCCAAAATCCAAGCACGGAATCAGCCAGGAGCTCCTGGTACCAACAGGACAGTGCTTCCATAAAGGCAACATTTACAGAGAATAACTGGTGTTGTGTTTCTCCGGCTTCCTGGAACTGACAAGCTCAGCTCTTGCGGGTGCAGAACACAGAGCACAGCTCTCTCTGGCCTATGGCAGGAACAGAGGATTATTTGTGACCTGCCAGTCCCTGCCACCCTCAAAATGACCAGAGTGACCAGCCCGAGTCTCGTGGGGGCTCCTTATCCTCTGCCCATGAGAAGCATCTCCCTCCCTCCTTCCTCTGCCGGAGCGTTTCCCACTCTGCTTCCTTCTCAACTGGCCATCAGTGATATCCCAGGCCCTGCAGCCTTCCTCGCTGCCAGGTCTGTGGTGACAACTAAATGAAAAAATGGGCAGGGCACAGTGGTTCACGCCTGTAATCCCAGCACTTCGGGAGGCCGATGCAAAAGGACTGCTTGAGCCCAGGAGTTCAAGACCAGTGTGGGCAACGTGGTGAAACCCCATCTCCAAAAACAAAAAATTTAGCTGGGCATGGTAGTGCACACCTATAGTTCCAGCTACTTAGGAGGCTGAGGCAGAATTGCTTCAGCCCAGGAAGTCGAGGCTGCAGAGAGCTATGATTGTGCTAGCTTGGATGACAGAGAAAGACCCCATCACTCATACATACACATATACATAAATGAAAAAATGTCTGGAAAATGCTGGATGTGGGGGACGTGCGGCAGCTGTGTATGAGGACTTCTGTTCGCAGTGCCTGCCCCACAGATGTCGCATTCATGAATTTTTGTTCAAAAGCTAAGATCACTTCCATCCTCTCTGGTCTTCCCTGAGATAATCTGTCCCGGAATCCAAGTTGTCCTCTCCAGTACCCAATTCTTTCGGAGGGATTAAAGGGATTGCAGGGGACAGACAGGAGAGGGAGAAGACACAGGCCGCTGCATAAAAAGTGAAACCGAGGGAAAGATAATGGGGATGTTAAAGATGGTTTGCAGGCCAGGCACGGTGGCTCACGCTGGTAATCCCAGCACTTTGGGAGGCCAAGGCAGTTGGATTGCCTGAGTTCAGGAGTTCGACACCAGCCTGGCCAACATGGTGAAACCCTGTCTCTACTGAAAAAAAAAACAAAGGCTGGGCGTGATGACTCACGCCTGTAATCCCAGCACTTTGGGAGGCCAAGGCGGGCGAATCACGAGGTCAGGAGATCGAGACCATCCTGGCTAACATGGTGAAACCCCGTCTCTGCTAAAAATACAAAAAGTTAGCTGGGTGTGGTGGTGGATGCCTGTAGTCCCAGCTACTCGGGAGGCTGAGGCAGGAGAATGGCGTGAACTCGGGAGGCAGAGCTTGCAGTGAGCCGAGATTGCGCCACCGCATTCCAACCTAGGGGAC